>NC_139219.1:324894667-325279667 GCF_055691185.1 Crinia signifera | reverse complement strand
GCCTATCACAGGTCTGTAATCTGTTGTTTTTACTAAACACCGTGTCAGAGCCATTCTCACTGCATAAGAAATGGCTCTGAAACGTGTAGGACTCTGCTTTTTAAACGTGTTGAAGTACCGGTTATCTTTAACCGGTAAATCAACTCTGGCACTTTCCCACTGCAGCCTTCAACGTTTTGAAGTGGGAAAAAACGGCAATATACTGTTTAACTAGAGCGGTGTGAAAGGGATATTAAGATAACTGTGCTCAAGCCTGCATATCCTTAAATCGGGACTGATCTATAGTGTTGTCCAGTAACTTCCCATAAACATCATCATTTGGAATAACGCCTCTTACTTAGTACAAGAGCAGTTTTGGAAATGTCAGGAAGTTTAACGCACTTCCTCCATGTATGCAGAAGGGTAACACCACTGCGCTGGCCGGGGGACCCTGAATCTCTGTCTTTGGAGACTGAGGATTGGAGCCAGGGACAGAAGGTGGCTCAGGGTCCGGTGACTCTGGAGAGGTGATGGTGAAGGTGATACTGAGAATGAGGGGAGATAATGAAAATGAGCACTGGGCATGCTCCCAAAATGACAATAAAAGTGAGTGGTGCAGCTATGCCACGCCCTCCACATTCTGCCCCACCCCCTCCACTCAAGGTCCCACCTTCTTTCAGGCCCAGACGCACATCCAGACAGGTCCCGATTTTTCACCTCCAAAAGTTGGTAGGTATGTAATAAAGAATGATGATGATTGGTGTAAATGATAATGAAGTGATAATAATGAGTGTAAATAATAATAAAGAATTGTAGGGTTGTAAATGATAATGAGGGGTGTTGTAAATGATAACGAGGGGTGTAAATGATAATGAGGGGTGTAAATGATAATGAGGGGTGTAAATGATAATGAGGGTGTAAATGATAATGAAGAGTGATAGTGATGAGTGTAAATAATAATAAAGAGTGATATCAGAATCAGAATCAGCTTTATTGGCCGGATATACTTGCGTATACTAGGAATTGGATTTGGATTGCTGTGCAACAGCCGGTTAGGTAACAGTGAAACAGTGACAGTACAGATATACATAACACATACAGGTATACGCTAGATGGGGTGCTGGACGGCTCCGCAACAGTCGGGATTCCGACAGTCATTCCTCCAACGTCCACGACCCCCATAGAGGGAGGATAAAATAGGTGGCTCGCCACCGTGCCCGCAGCGTGGCGAGTGCAGGGACAGTACAGTTATCACACAGAGAACACATACCTGCCGAGCTGCACAGCACCTAGGCAGCCATCAGCGGCACCAGGGGCGGATCCAGGATAAAAGATTGTAAGCTTGCAGCAGGGCCCTCCTACCTCCAAGTCTGTCTGTTGTTACCCAGTTTGTTTTATCTCTGTCTACTATTGTAAAGCGCAACGGAATCTGCTGCGCTACATAAGACCCTGTAACGGAATCTGCTGCGCTATATAAGACGCTGTAACGGAATCTGCTGCGCTATATAAGACACTGTAACGGAATCTGTTGCGCTATATAAGACGCTGTAACGGAATCTGCTGCTCTATATAAGACCCTGTAACGGAATCTGCTGCGCTATATAAGACACTGTAACGGAATCTGCTGCGCTATATAAGACGTTGTAACGGAATCTGCTGCTCTATTTAAGACCCTGTAACAGAATCTGCTGCTCTATATAAGACGCTGTAACGGAATCTGCTGCGCTATATAAGACGCTAGTAAAGGAATCTGCTGCGCTATAAAAGACACTGTAACGGAATCTGCTGCGCTATATAAGAAACTAACGGAATCTGCTGCGCTATATAAGACACTGTAACGGAATCTGCGGCGCTATATAAGAAACTAACGGAATCTGCTGCGCTATATAAGACACTGTAACGGAATCTGCTGCACTATATAAGACACTGTAACGGAATCTGCTGCGCTATATAAGACGCTGTAACGGAATCTGCTGCGCTATATAAGACACTGTAACGGAATCTGCTGCGCTATATAAGAAACTAACGGAATCTGCTGCACTATATAAGACACTGTAACGGAATCTGCTGCGCTATATAAGACGCTGTAACGGAATCTGCTGCTCTATATAAGACCCTGTAACGGAATCTGCTGCTCTATATAAGACGCTGTAACGGAATCTGCTGCGCTATATAAGACGCTGTAACGGAATCTGCTGCGCTATATAAGACACTGTAACGGAATCTGCTGCGCTATATAAGAAACTAACGGAATCTGCTGCACTATATAAGACACTGTAAAGGAATCTGCTGCGCTATATAAGACGCTGTAACGGAATCTGCTGCTCTATATAAGACACTAACGGAATCAGCTGCGCTATATAAGACGCTGTAACTGAATCTGCTGCGCTATATCAGACGCTGTAATGGAATCTGCTGCGCTATATAAGACGCTGTAACGGAATCTGCTGTGCTTTATAAGACGCTGTAACGGAATCTGCTGTGCTATATAAGACACTGTAACGGAATCTGCTGCGCTATATAAGACGCTGTAACGGAATCTGCTGCGGTATATAAGACGCTGTAACGGAATCTGCTGCGCTATATAAGAAACTGTAACGGAATCTGCTGCACTATACTGTATAAGACACTGTAACGGAATCTGCTGCGCTATATAAGACACTGTAACGGAATCTGCTGCGCTATATAAAACACTGTAACGGAATCTGCTGCGCTATATAAGACACTGTAACGGAATCTGCTGCGCTATATAAGACACTGTAACGGAATCTGCTGCGCTATATAAGACACTGTAACGGAATCTGCTGCGCTATATAAGACACTGTAACAGAATCTGCTGCGCTATAAAGGACGCTGTAACGGAATCTGCTGCGCTATATAAGACGCTGTAACGGAATCTGTTGCGCTATGTAAGACACTGTAACAGAATCTGCTGCGCTATATAAGACGCTGTAATGGAATCTGCTGCGCTATATAAGACACTGTAACGGAATCTGCTGTGCTATATAAGAAACTAACGGAATCTGCTGCGCTGTATAACACACTGTAACGGAATCTGCTGCGCTATATAAGACGCTGTAACGGAATTTGCTGCACTATATAAGAAACTAACGGAATCTGCTGCGCTATATAAGAAGCTGTAACGGAATCTGCTGCGCTATATAAGACACTGTAACAGAATCTGCTGCGCTATATAAGACACTGTAACGGAATCTGCTGCGCTATATAAGACACTGTAACGGAATCTGCTGCGCTATATAAGACACTGTAATGGAATCTGCTGCGCTATATAAGACACTGTAACGGAATCTGCTGCTCTATATAAGACACTGTACCGGAACCTGCTGCCCTATATAAGAAACTGTAACGGAATCTGCTGCGCTATATAAGACACTGTAACGGAATCTGCTGCGCTATATAAGACACTGTAACGGAATCTGCTGCGCTATATAAGACACTGTAATGGAATCTGCTGCTCTATATAAGACACTGTAATGGAACCTGCTGCCCTATATAAGAAACTGTAACGGAATCTGCTGCGCTATATAAGACACTGTAACGGAATCTGCTGCGCTATATAAGACACTGTAATGGAATCTGCTGCGCTATATAAGAAACTGTAAATATGTAAATAAATAAATAAAATGACAGGGGGGGCACCATGATAAAAGAGGGTTTGGGTGGGGGAGGGGCGGTGTTAGTGGTGCCAGTGTACATGCTAAGAGAGCGGCAGAGAGAGGGTGGGAATGGGATTAAAAATAGGCCCTGGCATTTAAAGTATGCAGGCCCACCATGGTGACAAAAGTGAAGGATGTAGTTGTACGCGCGCCGAAGGCACGCTCCGGAAAAGAGGGTGTGGCCACTCAACAGGGGGCGTGTCCTTGAGTGTAGTGTACAACACCATATACAACTTCTACACATTATGCAACAAAATACTAGACCACATTATACTTGCCCCTTACACATGAAGCCAAATAGAATGAGCCAAAATTCACATAATAACACACGGATTGAGCCAAAATTCAAATAATGCCACATAGATTTAGCCAAAATTCACAATACGCTTCATAAACAGGGACATTGTCCACCAAAGGTGCGCATTAAACATTTATACCATAATGTCCATTACACGTTAAGTTACACGCCATTATGTATTATGCCAAACACCATAATGCCTATTAAAAATTATGCTACATACTGCAAGTGCTGCTTATCTACATGCTCATTGCCAAGGGTTCCATGCTCATTGCCAAAGGTTCCATGCTTGTTGCCACGTGGGATTACATGCTCATTGCCAAGGGGGAATACATGCTCGCGGTAAATGGGGGACAGCCGCCGCCAGGCAGAAGTGATAGCCACTGACAGTGGCAGAGCCTTGCTGTATTCAGAGCACTGCAGGTCCCGGCTATTTGAAATAATACCCCTTTCACACCAGAAAATGCATTCCCAGGTTGGCCCCTTTTACACCAGCCTAGTCCCTGCATTTTCTGGTGTGAGGGGGAGAGAAAACCACCCCTTTAACCAGTTATCTAATTTAACCGGCTATATCTTCGGAACCAACTGACCCATTTACATGAGACAAGTATCATATTGAAGAACTTTTGAGTGGGCTTTGAATGATTTTGGTCCAGTGTAATCTGCCCTCAAAGAACATGAACAGCCATGAAATTACATTTAAAAAAAAAACAAAAAAAAACGGTTTACACGCAATATCTCTGGAACCGATCGACCGATATGGACCAGCCTGGTATCATATTGAAGGCCCAGCGATTTGGAATTGAATGAGATCAACTACAGGCTCCTTGGTTGAGCTGGACAAGAGCTTCTTGGTTCACGATGCCTGTCTGGGTGCAACCTGCCAGGGACATCGGTAGGCACTGTGCTGCTACTGCCAGCCATACTGGCGACATGTAGATGCCCTTCAATTCTCACTCAATGCAGTCCAAAAACCAAACCCCATCTTCTTTGGGTGCCGGGGCCTGGTATCTACCTGGAAGCCGATACCGGTTCATCCTGATAATTATTAGGAAAGTGGCTGACAGGCAGTGACCGTTTGGAGGGGTTGCAAAAACGCCGGTGTTTCATGTCCACTTTCAGAGTGGGCATCTGCCATCAGTTACAGCCCCGTAATAAAGAAACATGGCGGTTGTGTCCAGTCTGAGAAGACATCGGCCAACCCTTCACCTCAAAGTTCCTTGTTTTTGGTGCACGTGCTGTTAACGTTTACGCATGTGTGGATGAGTTTGCGATGGTTCCGGCAGACATCTCTTTTCTTATCTGGTTGGCAACTTCTCTTGCTGACATTAGCAGTGCCGAAGCTGAGAAAATCTCACCTGCTAACTAATGCCTGTCCAGTCTGTCCCCATGTCATGAACTCACATATCCAGTAGGCTGGAGAAAAAGGCCACCACAGTTTCCACCAGGAGACATTGCCTTTCATTAATAAATAGGCATTGCTCTAAGGTATAAATTTGCACTGAAACCACAGCCTCCAATCGGCCCTTGGCTTTTAGACAGTGATAGAGTTTGGACAATGAAAGCAAAAGCCTGATTGGTTGATGAGTACCAGCAGACTCAGAAGACATTAAGGCAGGCTGTCAGGCCGCGGGAGAGCTGACAGGAGCCAGAGGCTCTGGTGATACATGAAACGGAGCAGGAAATATGTAAATAAAGTTGTTCTATCTGCCTCCGATCATCATGGCACATGCCCACAGCGCAGTAAGAGGCAGGGCTGCCAAGGCATGTATAGGGCCTGCCAAATCCAATGGCCAATAACAGACTGACTGGCTTATTATTGGGCATGATGATGAATGGGGACAGAAGATGGTCCCTGTATGTCTATGTGGGCTCTCACCGCTGTCCAGCCAGCCCAACACAAATGCCAGCAATGTCCCGGGGTTTGCCCTGTACTCCATTCGGATCTTGGCTACCGTAATGCCTGACCAGACAGGGGCAAGAGAAGCATTGTGAGAGCCCTTGCCAGCGCCACCGCATTGTAGGGGGCTGCCACCTCCATCTCTTACCTTAGCAGACAGGAGGTGGGTGGCATCTCCTGTTCCCAGCGCAGCAAAAACATGGACGGGCAGGACAGCAGTTGGTGACCATGACATTAAAAACCATAAAGGAAAGGTGATGCAAACCATTGGGAGAGATAAAGTGAAGTTGCCCATAGCAACCCCTAGCTCCTACATATCATTTAGCTAGCACAGTCTATAAAAAGACAATTAGAGGCTGCTTTGTTGCTATGGACAACTCATCCACACTTTCTCTTGAGTATGATATGTCTCCTCTTTAGTCTTTTAGGTGGCCCCTAACCATGAACTGATGATCAGCCCTCCTGACCCTGCCTGGGTCTGGTGTTCCTGGTGCTTTACCGTTCTGCAGAAGATTAAGCTAAGTGCTGGTTTTTCCGTCTACAGTATTTCTGCTGATCCCTGTTAGAGTTTATCTGTGTGGAGTTATATGTTCTCTCTTATTTGTCCGGCTTTTTGCCTCTTAGTTGTTTCTTTCACATGCACCGGCTCTGTGAGCCAGTGCTGTGTAATATTTGAGGGTGGAAACTAAAGCGATGTCAGTTTGGTGGTGGCGGAGAGCTAAAACTACACACCTAACGACCGGTGTGTGAGAAAGGCCTGCATCGTCCTCAGCACACACTGGCCTGTCAGGAAGGGACCGTGACCATCCTGAATGAAAGGACAGATTGCTGTCCATTATTTTGAGTGGGGACAGCACAGCTTTTGGCCGTGCGGCGTTTTGCCACACAGCAGGAGCCAGAGCATGTGAAACTGCCCATACTGTGTTTACATCCTGCTGTGTTTCTGTAGTTACAAGTGTGGGTGTGAGGAATTACTTATTTCCATAACATCTTCTTGCATTGTTGCATTCCTGGGAGATCAGTGGAGGATTGCTCCCATATTCTTCCACTCAAATCCCTGGTGTTTCTGACCTCTGTAGCGGTTACTTATTATAAAATTGTACGTTGGTCTGCTGGAGGATCCCTTCTCATGGAAGACAGTTGTGGCACACTTTGTTAGTTTCCCATTTCTACGGGTATTAGTCAGTTTCCCACTCTGGAAGTGTTGGGCACCTTGTTTCCTTGCAAAGTCCTGGTGGCACCGGGGTTGGGGTGAACCTAATTTACCCCTTTGAACGTGGCTATTATAGGTGAAGTCTCATAACCTCTGGAGGGATTAACAGAGTTAGGGTTGGGATGGTGGCCTGTCCTTCCCGGTAACCTCTTGTCTGGAATCCCCTCAGAGTCCTAACATGAACGCCCTGTGCCAGGAGCATCAATTACCTTGGTGACAACTCGGTGCAGATAAAAATACCCCATGTGTGCACCGCTAAAAAGGAGGTGCAGCTTCACAGCCCAACCCCTGTTTTCATCAATCCAGGGATCCTGGATTGCCCCTGGAGTGACATAACATCATAGTCCAGCATTTTATTGGCACACCACAGTGGGTGGCACTCGGGGTGGCTCGCACCCCCATAGTGACGCCACTACCCTGAGCAACTAGATTCTCCCAATGGTAGCTCTGATACAGCACTAGGCAGATCTTCTCTGGCAACCACAGAAAGAAAATTCTTCCGGGTTCATTTCAAATCCAAAAATATATATGAACCTGATAGTAGCAGAGTTACATCAATATCTTCATTCTAATATTAGAGCGGGACGCTGCCAGATATAGAATCACATCATGCTGTGAGTCCCAGACTCACGGTGTCATCTTTCCCGTCATAACACCGACCAATATAAGCCGGTGAGCGGCACTAAACTTAGCCGCCGTGTCCTATAATGGTCTGGCAGCTGCGTGCTGCGGGCCGGACTGGAAAATACACAAACGGACGGCTGGTGGACTCTAAGGTTATCGAATAGCATGATCTGAATTATGAGCCTGTCCGGCAAATGCATCATTATAACATTTTTCTCATTCTTCCCTAATAGAAATCTGACCTCAAAATAACATTACATAAAGAATGTTTCAGTCTAATTTTATTAACTGTCCTTTACAAATGCCTGCCGAGGTCTGAGGCTCAGAGCCAGCGCTGTTACATTGTTTCTGTAATAAAAGGCATTGTATTACCCTAGTTTTCTTTCCCACGTCCGCAAATGATAACGAAGAGCTAATTACTCACGATGGGAAATGGATAGCGAGCGTGGGCGTCACGCTAAGACAGTTAGCAGAAATGTTAGGATCCATAGAGGTGTGCGCAGCTGTGGGGAAGGGGTTCGATTAACAATGGGGTGGATGGAACTGCAGCTCCAGGCCTCCACATTAAATAGGCCCATCATGATGGCAGCATGATAATCACCAGACAGACAGCTGGCC
Source organism: Crinia signifera (assembly GCF_055691185.1). NCBI lineage: Eukaryota > Metazoa > Chordata > Amphibia > Anura > Myobatrachidae > Crinia > Crinia signifera. Next base: position 325,271,358 of record NC_139219.1, on the reverse strand, counting down.
ATATGTTTGGGATCAGTTGCCGTAATCCCGACCGCCGAAATCCCGGCACTTTGTCCCTCTGTGGGTGTTCACAACACCCATAGAGGGAGAAAAAATGAGTGCCGAGCGTAGAGAGGAACCGGGCCCGCTGCATGGCGAGCGCAGCAAGCCCACAAGGGGGGGCAATCCACACCCCCCTTGTCGGGATTTTGGCAGTCGGGATTCCGGCATCGGGATTTTGACTGCCGGGATTCCGACCACCGGGATTCCATACCGAATCCATATGGTTGGCCATAAATTATAAGTGTTGCAATTGCATTTTTATTTTACACATGTTTTGTACTTTTATATATCTATGGAGACAATGGGACTTATAGTATATGGGTTCTTCATGGTTTTGGCCTCACCTCGTCCACTTTTTAAAATAGGCCCTTGAACATTTTCAGCTCCATGCCCATTAGGCCCTCAATAAGGCTCTGTCCATACCACCTTCTCCACAGAACAACTTGAGTTGCCACCAGCGCAAACCCCCATCCCTTCCCCCAGGGTATGGACCACTAACCCGGGCCCTCAACAATACTGTAGATGATCCCTCCCATCCCCCAAGGCATAGACCACCCTCCACTCCCACCCCGGAACATGGATCACTGCTCCTGTGGATAGAGACCACTTACCCCCTCCCACTGTGTGTTTTTAATTCAGTTTCCGTAACAATTTTCCAAAACAATGACATCAAATATTCACATTATTTCTTCTGGATAATGCTGCTCCTTAGCTGGAGAGCGGCCATTTTGTGTGGTTACGGTTGATAATATTTAGTGCAACATCATTGAGACTGGGTTAAACTCAATGATGTTGGGTTAAACTGCTCTCAAATAAATTTTACTATGGACAACTGTGTGAGACTCTAATCTAAGGGACTGATGGAGTTTGTATAGCAAACAAAGGGATTTGTAGAGTTTTGGAACATACAAACAGTATCAGAGGTCACAAGTTAGACATTTGTGCAGACTGACATATGAAAGAAATCACCAGATAAATGAGTAACTAGGAGTTTAATATGATTGGATAGAAGCAGAGTTTCCGAGATGGAGGCAGATGTGGCACAAATTACCGGAGGCACTGCAGCAGTACAAGAGTGCAGGGGAGTCTTACCTTGCCCCTGTGATGTTGTGACCATGCCCTAGGGAGCGCACAGCCTTTTTGCACTGATGTGCACTATAGGTGAATATAGAGTGAGGCAGGGATGGCCATTGACCATCAATGTTTCAAAATCTATCTATTACTGGAATTGTTCTACCTAATTGTGAGAATATTGGAATAAGACTCTCAATTTGGGTTAAATGTGTCAATTATTGCAAGTAAATTGCGATACATCTGTCTCTCTGGAGGCCTCTGTTCCTCATGTACTCAGGATACTATTCTCTATTGTTGGACATACTAGCACTACTCTTTGGATGCCCCTGTTCCTTAAGTCCTCAGGAGCACTATGCTCTATTGTTATGCACCTTAGCACTACTCTCTGGAGGCTTCTGTTCCTCATGACCTCAGGAGCACTGTGCTCTATATTTGGGCACACTAGCATCACTCTCCAGAGGCCCCTGATCATCATGTTCTCAGGAGCACTATGGTCTATTGTTGGACATCCTAGCACTACTCTCTGAAGGTCTCTGTTCCTCATGTACTCAGGAGCACTATGCTCTATTGTTATGCACCTTAGCACTACTCTCTGGAGGCCTCTGTTCCTCCTGTGCTCAGGTGCACTGTCCCCTATTGTTTTGCACCCTAGCACTACTCTCTGGAGGCCCCTGTTCCTCATGTTCTCAGGAGAACTATGCTCTATTGTTATGCACCTTAGCACTACTCTCTGGGGGCCTCTTTTCCTCATGTTCTCAGGAGAACTATGCTCTATTGTTATGCACCTTAGCACTACTCTCTAGGGTCCTCTTTTCCTCATGTTCTCAGGAGAACTATGCTCTATTGTTGGGACCCTAACACTACTCTCTGGAGACCCCTGTTCCTCATGTTCTCTGGAGAACTATGTATGCTCTATTATTGGGCACCCTAGCACTACTCTCTGGAGGCCTCTGTTCCTCATGTTCTCAGGAGCACTATGCTATGGTATTGGGCACACTAGCACTACTCTCTGGTGGCCCCTTTTCCTCATGTTCTCAGGAGCACTATGACCTATTGTTGGGCACCCTAGCACTACTCTCTGGAGGCCTCTGTTCCTCATGTTCTCAGGAGCACTATGCTATGTTATTGGGCACAATAGCACTACTCTCTGGAGGCCTCTGCTCCTCATGTTCTCAGGAGCACTATGCTATGTTATTGGGCACACTAGCACTACTCTCTGGAGGCCTCTGTTCCTCATGTTCTCAGGAGCACTATGCTATGTTATTGGGCACAATAGCACTACTCTCTGGAGGCCTCTGTTCCTCATGTTCTCAGGAGCACTATGCTATATTATTGGGCACACTAGCACTACTCTCTCGAGGCCTCTGTTCCTTATGTTCTCAGGAGCACTATGCTATATTATTGGGCACACTAGCACTACTCTCTGGAGGCCTCTGTTCCTCATGTTCTCAGGAGCACTATAACTATTGTTGGCACCCTAGCACTACTCTCTGGAGGCCTCTGTTCCCCATGTTCTCAGGAGCACTATAACCTATTGTTGGCACCCTAGCACTACTCTCTGGAGGCCTCTGTTCCTCATGTTCTTAGGAGCACTGTCCTCTATTGTTGGGCACCCTATCAGTACTCTCTGGTGGCCTCTGTTCCTCATGTTCTCAGGAGCACTATGCTATGTTATTGGGCACACTAGCACTACTCTCTGGAGGCCTCTGTTCCTCATGTTCTCAGGAGCACTATGCTATATTATTGGGCACACTAGCACTACTCTCTGGTGGCCCCTGTTCCCCATGTCCTCAGGAGCACTATGACCTATTGTTGGGCATCCTAGCACTACTCTCTGGTGGCCCCTGTTCCTCATGTTCTTAGGAGCACTGTTCTCTATTGTTGGGCACCCTATCAGTACTCTCTGGAGGTCTCTGTTCCTCATGTTCTCAGGAGCACTATGCTCTATTGTTGGGCACCCTATCAGTACTCTCTGGTGGCCCGTGTTCCTCATGTTCTCAGGAGCTTTATGCTGTATAATTGGGCCACTCACTCTAGTCTCTGGAGGCCCCTTTCCTCATGTTCTCCGGAGCACTTTCCTCTAATGTTGGGCACCCTAGCATCACTCTCCGGAGGCCCCTCAAATTTTACAGTCTCGTAGACATTTTTGGGATATGGAATTACCTAACACCTTTGCTCATAATGGGGACTATTTACATTCTAGCACTGTATTAATTTGTACTTTGGAGAGTCACACAGAGCAGAAGACACATTGCCAAGCTGTCACAGAGCACTCTCTGAGTAGTTCTATGTTCTCATACACTCCACCCCTCGCCTGCTCAGAGGGCAAAGACAACCATTTATTTTTGTTTCCTGTTCACCTCTGGACTATTTTTCTTCCCCAGTTGTTTCATAGAACAAGTTTCAGGTTTATAGCAAATTGAATTATTTCTCTCCCCTTCGGCCACATGCGTGGAGAGGTGTTCGCATGGTACCAAGGGGATTCGCCGGCGAAGGGGGGGCGGACGCTTAGCCAGACCCTCGCTGATTCAGGCCCAGTGTGCAAATTTTGCAGCTTTGCAAGCCAACTAAAGACCGCCCGCCGCCTGCATGAATGCCTGTCCCCTGCTCGGAGCAGCGCTGTCACCGGAGAGGATTCCGAGGTCGTCGCCGGGGACCAGGTGAGTTGGATTTGCTTCCTTAGGTACCCCTGGGGACTACCTCGGATCCCGGACCCCGGATTCTGCAGCCCAGGAGCCCCGGAACCCCAGGACCAGCCCCGGAACCAGGACCAAGGCTCCGGAACCGGACTCTTCTGCCCTGGAGCCCCGGAGCCCGGACCCAGGATCCAGGGACTGACCTACGGGCTCAAGGTAGGTAAGTATCAGTGTGTGTGTGTTTTGTGTGTATTAAACTTTTATTTTACAGTGTGTCAGTGTGTTTTTGTTAACTATTTTTTGTACTGCTGAACTACAAGTGCCAGCGGGCCCTTTAATGCCCCGCATGCTGGGACTTGTGGTTCTCCAAGTCCCAGCATGCGGGGTAGGCTTGCTGGGACTCATAGTTCGCCAGTATAAAACAATAGTTTTAATTCTTTTTTTTACACAAGCCATCAGCCCGATGCCCACCGCCCAGGGGCATCGGGGACAGCCCCGGACTATCAGCATGGGCTGGTAAGTCCTGGAGGGGGGGACCCCTTCATTTGGGGGGGTCCCCACTTCCCCAGGACCCCTGCCCATGCTGACCAGCCAGGGGGTTAATGCTTTGGCCGCGGGAGCTTATATAATAAGATTCCCCCGGCTGTGGCATTACCCTGCTGGCTGGTTGTGTCCGGTGCTGGTTCTTAAAATACGGGGGACCCCTAGTCATTTTGTACCCCATATTTTGGGAACCAGCGCCGGACCTTGAGCCTGGTGCTGGTTTCATGAAATCAAGGGGACCCCTATTTGTCAGGGACCCTGATTTTATGTCACCAGCACCGGCTCAGTGAGCCCGGGGCTGGTTATGCTCGGGCGGGGGACCCCGCGCTCGTTTTATTTATTTTTTTAACCCTTTGTTATATTTTTTACAGCAGAACCCTGCACAGAACATTGCGATCTGTGCAGGGTTCTGGCTAATTCGCCAAACAGACCCAGGTCTGAAATAAGTGCGATAATTAGGCACCTAAAAAATGCGATGTGCAAATGCGCATTGCATTAAATAAGCGACTTCTATACTTTTGTATTGGAAAACATCTGGATGCGATAAAAATGCGAATTAATCTCGCACTTTTACTCAGCATACCTTAACGCACATGGGCGAAATGTAATAGGGTGCGATTTTTAGACTAAAAAAAAATCGCACCAAATCGCACCTTTAAAAATCGCGTTTTTTGCCGCGAATTCGCATATGTAATGAGATGCGAATTAGCGGCAAAAAATGCGATTTGCCGCGATTTGCCGCGATTTTTAGTCATGAAAATGTGCGCATTTTCAGTCATGAAAATGTGCGCATTTTCATAAATGCGATTTTGTTCCAAAAAAAAAAAGTTAAAAAAAAAACGGCGTGGGGTCCCCCCTCCTAAGCATAACCAGCCCCGGGCTCATTGAGCCGGACCTGGTTCCAAAAATACGGGGGGACAAAAAGCATAGCGGTCCCCCGTATTTCTGAAACCAGCCCCGGACTCTTGGACCGGTCCTGGTTCCAAAAATACGGGGGACAAAAAATCTGGGGGTCCCCCGTATTTTGAAACCAGCACCGGGCTCCAACAGCCCGCGGTGTCATGCCACAGCCGGGGGACACTTTTTATACAAGGTCCCCCGGCCAAAACATGAGCACCGTGGCTGGTCAGCCTTGGACGGGGTACCTGGAGGAGTGGGGACCCCCCCAATAAAGGGGTCCCCCCCCCCCAGGCTTCACCCGTCCAGGGCTGAAGCCCGGGGCTGTCACCGGCGTCCGTGGCCAGTGGACGCCGGCCTGATAGGGTTAAATTCATCATACATATCATTACATTGCTTTTTACCGGCGAACTACAAGTGCCAGCAGACCTCCCCCGCATGCTGGGACTTGGAGAACCACAAGTCCCAGCATGCGGGGCATTAATGGGCCCGCTGGGACTTGTAGTCCACCTGTAAAAAGAATGTTTATAAAAAACACACACACAGAGAAGTACAAGTTTATTACACACACACACCTCAATTTTACACCAGCGTTACTTACCATTCCTGGATCCAGCGCTGGTCTGGCTGCTTTACAGCCGGCTCCCCCCGAACTGACAGGCAGCGGGGAGAAGCGGCTGTCTCCGTCGCTTCTAACAGCCTCTGTAGCGCTGTCCGAGTGCTATAGAGGCTGAGAGCGTGATTGGCTGAGCTACAGTATGCGTCTCCATGGAGACGCATAGCTCAGCCAATCAGGACTGAGCTATGCGTCTCCATGGAGACGCATACTGTAGCTCAGCCAATCACGCTCTCAGCCTCTATAGCACTCGGACAGCGCTACAGAGGCTGTTAGAAGCGACGGAGACAGCCGCTTCTCCCCGCTGCCTGTCAGTTCGGGGGGAGCCGGCTGTAAAGCAGCCAGACCAGCGCTGGATCCAGGAATGGTAAGTAACGCTGGTGTAAAATTGAGGTGTGTGTGTGTAATAAACTTGTACTTCTCTGTGTGTGTGTTTTTTATAAACATTCTTTTTACAGGTGGACTACAAGTCCCAGCGGGCCCATTAATGCCCCGCATGCTGGGACTTGTGGTTCTCCAAGTCCCAGCATGCGGGGGAGGTCTGCTGGCACTTGTAGTTCGCCGGTAAAAAGCAATGTAATGATATGTATGATGAATTTAACCCTATCAGGCCGGCGTCCACTGGCCACGGACGCCGGTGACAGCCCCGGGCTTCAGCCCTGGACGGGTGAAGCCTGGGGGGGGACCCCTTTATTGGGGGGGTCCCCACTCCTCCAGGTACCCCGTCCAAGGCTGACCAGCCACGGTGCTCATGTTTTGGCCGGGGGACCTTGTATAAAAAGTGTCCCCCGGCTGTGGCATGACACCGCGGGCTGTTGGAGCCCGGTGCTGGTTTCAAAATACGGGGGACCCCTAGATTTTTTGTCCCCCGTATTTTTGGAACCAGGACCGGTCCAAGAGTCCGGGGCTGGTTTCAGAAATACGGGGGACCCCTATGCTTTTTGTCCCCCCGTATTTTTGGAACCAGGTCCGGCTCAATGAGCCCGGGGCTGGTTATGCTTAGGAGGGGGGACCCCACGCCGTTTTTTTTTTATAAAAACACTTTTACACATTTTTATTAACAGAACCATGCACAGATCTCAATGATCTGTGCATGGTTCTGTCAAATTCGCCTGTCAGAACCTGGTCTATTTTTTTTGCGATTTTTGGTAACATTGACCAAAAATCGCACCCTATTACATTTGCGAGTTGTATACTTTATAATGGGAAAACATCTGGATGCGAATTGAAATGTGACTAAAAATCGCACTTAGAAAAGTGCGATTTCGCGGTAAAAAGTGCGATTTTTTACCGCGATTTTCAACCTATTAAATGTGCGATTTTCGGAAAATGTGCGATTTCGGCCGTTTTTGACCAAAAATCGCACATGTCTAACAAATCACACCCTATTACATTTCGCCCAATGTGATTTCAGTCCCTTAACGCATCACATTAAATTGGCGATTTTAAGGAAAAATGCGATATCGCCATTTTCTGCTCTAATTAACGCAAAAAATGCCAAATCGCAGTCCATAGAATGTCACCCCTAGACTCCATACGGAACAATATTGAATAATGTCATGTTGATTTTTTAATAAATTGTACAACTGTTTTATGAAAGTGTTCATCTGAATCTTAAGGTGGTGGTGGTGATACAACAGGCGCACTCTATATCCTCTTTGCTCGTACGTACATATATACATATATACAGGTTGATCACCCCATCCCCACCTCCTGCAGCTTGTCTCACGCTACCAGGGCGTACAAACCCCCACAATGCGACCCCTGCAACACTACACCCCCCATGCACTTTGAAAACCTCCCACTGCCGCTCTTAGCCCTCCTAAGTCCACTAACAGCCCCTAGCAACCACCCCCACCTGATTCATATCTTCCCCCCAGAAACTGATTTGTGCCCCCTCCCCTCCACCAACCCCAATCGCATGCTTGCAATCACCTGCATATCTACCTAGTCTCTAACTATCCACCTCCCCTTCCTTACCACTGTAGAGCAGAAGCTGCTGCAGCAGCCAGAGCAAGTGCCCAACTATTCCCCTCCCCAACCCCAGCAGGGCAGAAGTTGCTACAGCAGCCAGAGCAAGTGCCAAACTATTCACCTACCCTTAACAACCAGAGCAGGGCAGGAGCTGCTGCAGCAGGTACAGCAAGTCTCCAACTATCCACCTTCCCTTCCCAACCTCAGCAGGGCAGGAGCTGCTGTATCACACAGAGCAAGTCTCTAACTATTCACCTACCTTTTCCAACCACAGCAGGGCAGGAGCTGCTGCAGCAGCCAGAGAAAGTCTCTAATTATTCACCTTCCCTTCCCAACCACAGCAGGGCAGGAGCTGCTGTATCACTCAGAGCAAGTCTCTAACTATCCACCTACCCTTCCCAACCACAGAGCAGAAGCTGCTGCAGCAGGCACAGCAAGTCTCCAACTATCCACATTCCCTTCCCAACCACAGCAGAGCAGAAGCTGCTGCAGCAGGCACAGCAAGTCTCCAACTATTTACCTTCCCAACCACAGCAGCTGCCAGCCCTCCCTGTCGCCCTATTCAACTCCGCAGGGGCTCACTGCCCCTGATGGCAAATTTTAACCCGCCGCAGGGAGCCGGGGGATGGCGACAGGAAGGGAGGTGGAAGTCTCCCTGCCTGCGCCGGAATGTGTGGGGGGAAAGGAGGGCTCCCCGGGACACAGGCAGCACAAGCTGCCCCCCAGGAGAGCTGGCAGGGGATGCGGGTAGGGAGCCGCTGCACTGCTCCCGCTCGTGCATATGTAATGCGCGGGAGCAGTGAATATAGGAATATGTAATGAGCATCTCTCGGCCCCCTGCTTTAAAAAAAAAATTTAATTCCTTCACAGGAAAAAAAATACTGATTTTTTTACACCAGATTTTAAAAAAAAAACTATATTGTAAAAAAATAACATTCCAGTTCACCTTAAAAAGATGGCAATTGCTACACGGTGAAACACAGCGAAAAAACCATTGGAAAACAGCAGCGAATTGCGGTGACTAACAGACGGCTAATTGGACGTCATTCACTGTTTGACGTCTGCAAATTTTGAGTGTTGAATAGGGCGAATTACTTTTCCAGTCAAAACATTTGCCAAGGAGCACGAAAACAGGGCACATTCGCCGTGAAAAGCGCCAAATCAGTGTCATTGAATACTGCCGAGAAAGTCATAAGCTTTCCAACATCTTATCACAATGCATGAAAAGAACAGAAATAGCATGGACACTTATGACAGCGACCTTAAGGGCTCGTCCGATTAAACCCATCTTGGAACTTATATTGTCCCTTAAGATGATAAGGTAGTGTGCAAAGTTTGAAGATGATTAGTTAAAGGGTTCGAGAGTTATCTTGGAACATTCATTCAAACACTAACATCATTCAGTTATACTTTTTTTTCATACTTACTTGGTTCTCTGGCGGTTCCACAATGGTCCCCCGATGTCCACGGCGTCCTCTAGCGTCTACGGCAGAATCCTCTTCAGCGACATCCACAATCCCAAGGATGCATTGCGTGGGCGCGCTGGTGACGTCACCGGTGCACCAGTGCAATGCATCCTTGCGACCAGGGGAGTCGCTGAAGAGGATTCTGCCATAGACGTTAGAGGACGCCGTGAACATCGGGGGACCATTGGGGCACCGCCAGAGAACCAGGTAAGTATGAAAAAAAATACTTATCCAAAATGCTCATGGTCCTGTGGGATACTCAACCTGTACATTTATATTTAATTTTATACTTTAGGGCACCCTTGTTTTTTATTACTACGAGCCCCCAGAGTCTTAATCCATGTCCATACCCGGCTCTCCAACTCTTTTCAATAATCCACCTATACCTGACTCCAAATTCACTTCCATAATCCACCCATACCGGACTCATCAAACTCTGCCGCACAACTCATCCATACCTGACTCATCAAACTCTGCTGCACAACTCATTCATACCTGACTCAGCAAACACTACTCCACAATCCACCCATGCCTGACTCTCCAAACTCTGACACACAACTCATCCATACCTGACTCTCCAAACACTGCTCCACAATCCACCTATACCTGACTCTCCGAACACTGCTCCACAATCCACCTATACCTGACTCTCCAAACACTGCTCCACAATCCACCCATACCGGACTCATCAAACTCTGCCGCACAACTCATCCATACCTGACTCATCAAACTCTGCCGCACAACTCATCCATACCTGACTCAGCAAACACTACTCCACAATCCACCCATGCCTGACTCTCCAAACTCTGACACACAACTCATCCATACCTGACTCTCCAAACACTGCTCCACAATCCACCTATACCTGACTCTCCGAACACTGCTCCACAATCCACCTATACCTGACTCTCCAAACACTGCTCCACAATCCACCCATACCGGACTCATCAAACTCTGCCGCACAACTCATCCATACCTGACTCATCAAACTCTGCCGCACAACTCATCCATACCTGACTCAGCAAACACTACTCCACAATCCACCTATACCTGACTCTCCAAACACTGCTCCACAATCCACCTATACCTGACTCTCCGAACTCTGCTCCACAATCCCCCCATACCTGACTCTCCAAACACTGCTCCACAATCCACCTATACCTGACTCTCCGAACTCTGCTCCACAATCCACCCATACCTGACTCTCCAAACACTGCTCCACATTCCACCTATACCTGACTCTCCGAACACTGCTCCACAATCCACCCATACCTGACTCTCCAAACACTGCTCCACAATCCACCTATACCTGACTCTCCAAACACTGCTCCACAATCCACCTATACCTGACTCTCCAAACACTGCTCCACAATCCACCTATACCTGACTCTCCAAACACTACTCCACAATCCACCTATACCTGACTCTCCGAACACTGCTCCACAATCCACCTATACCTGACTCTCCAAACACTGCTCCACAATCCACCTATACCTGACTCTCCGAACACTGCTCCACAATCCACCTATACCTGACTCTCCAAACACTACTCCAAAATCCACCTATACCTGACTCTCCAAACACTGCTCCACAATCCACCTATACCTGACTCTCAGAACACTGCTCCACAATCCACCTATACATGACTCTCCGAACACTGCTCCACAATCCACCTATACCTGACTCTCCAAACACTGCTCCACAATCCACCTATACCTTACTCTCCGAACACTGCTCCACAATCCACCTATACCTGACTCTCCAAACACTACTCCACAATCCACCTATACCTGACTCTCCAAACACTGCTCCACAATCCACCCATACCTGACTCTCCGAACACTGCTCCACAATCCACCTATACCTGACTCTCCAAACACTGCTCCAAAATCCACCTATAGCTGACTCTCAGAACACTGCTCCACAATCCACCTATACCTGACTCTCCAAACACTACTCCACAATCCACCCATACCTGACTCTCCAAACACAGCTCCAAAATCCACCTATAGCTGACTCTCAGAACACTGCTCCACAATCCACCTATACCTGACTCTCAGAACACTGCTCCACAATCCACCTATACCTAACTCTCCGAACACTGCTCCACAATCCACCCATACCTGACTCTCCGAATAAATCTCCATAATCCACCCATACCTGACTCTACAAAGCCACCCATACATGTTTGCTGTCAGGTGAACCCCTTTCTACTTTGTAGTACACAGATTAGGTCTGTTGGGAGATTTGGGTAAGCGCTGTATAGCCTGACTACTGTACATGACACCCAGGAACAGGCATCCTGTCACAATACAGTACAATCACACATTGATACCTTACAGTGAGCACCATTATAAATTGTCTGTGTAGATCAGGAACTACACGGCAGGGATGTGCAGCCTGTTATACCTGTCTGGGAACTAATGTCCATTCCAGGAGAGCCTAACCCTTCCTCTGTATGTCACCTCTCTAATCATAGGACAATAGCAGTGTATTTGCAGCCTTGGGGGCAGATTTATTAATAATTTTTTAACTACCGTATTTGCCGGCGTATAAGACAACTTTTTTCCCCTGGAAAAACATGCCTCCAAGCGGGGGGTCGTCTTATACGCAGGGTGCACTTCGTTGGGATAGGCATAGCTGCCCCAGGGGTACACTTTTATACATTTTGCGACTCTCTCCTTGCCCCCCCCCCCCCTTCTTATGCATACCTTGATACTCCCTATCCAAATCTTTTATCAGGTCATATAAGAGACCTGGCAGTGCTGCCACTGTCCCCCTGCCTAAGCCGGCTGTCACGTTCAGCAGTGACGTCGGCGGCAGGCTCGGGTATGGTCGTCGCGGCTCGGGGGGACTCGGGAGCGCTCAGGCACCCGAGTCCTCCCGAGCCGTCACGAACATCCCCCAGCCTGCCACCGACGTCACTGCTGAATGTGACAGGCGGCTTAGGCAGGGGGGACAGCGGCAGCACTGACATGTCTCTTATATGACGGGCGGACCAGACTACTGCTAGTGACATGGAGACAGGGAGGGCAGACAGGGAGCAGGGACCAATCCAATCAGGCTTTGTATACAGCCAACAGCCAACCACAGTACTTCACCATTCTACAGTACAGTATAGCATAGAAAAATCTACATTTATATTTTTAAGTCATAAGCTAGTTTGTTACTGTATATCAAATTGTACTAAAATTTGGTAAAATTTGTTAAAAATATATACATTTTGATCAATTATAGAATGTATTAACTATATATCTGCTAAATAATGTAATGTATAAGTTAAGTTAATATGTAAAACCCTTTTTTTTTCTGTCAGAAAAAAATATTTCTAAAAAAAAAAGTTGTAAACTTCACCATGGAACATAATAATTGTGCTGCTGCAAGACAATATGGAGTAACAGAAAAGATGGTTCGGGACTGGAAATCAAATGAAAAGCATTAAAGAGTATGCCAAGGGGTAAGTGTGCGGAAGAGGGGGTAGTCTTATACGGCGAGTATATAACAAACTCTATATTTTGAGTGGAAATGTTGGGCAGTCATCTTATACGCCCAGTCGTCTTATACGCCGGCAAATACGGTAATTAACGTGATAAGTGATAAGCCAGTGTTATCAGCTGTGTTTCTCCAATGGATCCGGCCAGTGTGATCAGCTGTGTGTGTCTGATGGATCCGGCCAGTGTGATCAGCTGTGTGTGTCTGATGGACCCGGCCAGTGTGATCAGCTGTGTGTGTCTGATGGATCCGGCCAGTGTGATCAGCTGTGTGTGTCTGATGGACCCGGCCAGTGTGATCAGCTGTGTGTGTCTGATGGATCCGGCCAGTGTGATCAGCTGTGTGTGTCTGATGGACCCGGCCAGTGTGATCAGCTGTGTGTGTCTGATGGACCCGGCCAGTGTGATCAGCTGTGTGTGTCTGATGGACCTGGCCAGTGTGATCAGCTGTGTGTGTCCGATGGACCCGGCCAGTGTGATCAGCTGTGTGTGTCTGATGGACCCGGCCAGTGTGATCAGCTGTGTGTGTCTGATGGACCCGGTCAGTGTGATCAGCTGTGTGTGTCTGATGTACCCGGTCAGTGTGATCAGCCTTGTGTGTCCTATGGTTGCAGCCAGTTTGATCAGCTGTGTGTGCAATGGACCCGGCCAGTGTGACATTGGGGGTGACCGCCCAGGTGCAAAATTATACTTCCGTCCCCCTCCTGTACCCCTATTCAAGCAATCATTTCTGGCCTGGGCAGCAATGGGCCCCATTGTCCTAAGGGGCCCGCTGCAGCAATGGTACAGTACTTCTGTCTCTTATTGCAGGAAATGGACTAGGCAGCCATATTACTGTACAGGAGTAAGAAGCCAGGCTTGGTGCTGGTTGTTGCAGTGGGAAGATGATGATAGTATAAGGGAGAAGAGCACATAAGGATAGAGGGCCCTGCTCACAATCATTCTTCCTATAGTAATCCTTTGGCTGGTCTGCAAGGGCCTAGCTACCATAGGTGCAAGGAGTGCAGCTGCAATGGGCCTGGGACTGGATTGGCCATGTAGAACTTCTGGCAAATGCCTTTTTGGGGCTGCAGCACAGTTCACAATTCAAATAGGGAAGAAACACCAACTTCCAGTGAGTCAGTTTGGAATGACAGTTGGTGGCAATGGGTGTGGCTCCCCTATTTGAATTTTTAACTGTGCTGCAGCCCCTCTTCTGGAGCCTCCCCTGATACATACCTCCCATCTGTCCCAATTTTCACAGGACCATCCATTTTGTTTGGGACAGTCCCGCATCCCACCCGGAGTGGGCAGTGTGCCTCAGCACTCAGCAGGGGGGGGGGGGGGGGGTTGATCACCCGCTGCTCTGTTTAGTGACCGTTCCCACAGGCAGAGGGGCTGATGTGAATGTTCAAATATTCTCTGTAATATGTTTGCGCTATAGAAGAAACTGTAAATACATAATAAATGCATAATGGTCTGGAGGTGAAACGTATTGTGTAACGTCTGTATTTCTGAATTCGCCTTTGCAGCTCAATACTATATGATTACAACCATCATAAGATGTGAAAGGGGGTCCTGCATTTAATAAATGCTGCCATTATTGGGTAATATGGAGAGGTCTAAGGGGGATCTGGGGCATTTTAGAGATAGTGAGATCATTTTATATCAAGCTGGAGGTCTCAAAGGTCATGTCGGGGATTTTCCGAGCAAGTTGTGGGTGTGATGGTATATGGGAGAATTTTGATGCAAGTTGGGGGGTGTCTATGAGTATAGGGAAGAATTTTGAAACCTGGGGTGAGACGGGTAGAGGATTTGTGGCCATGTGGGAGAACATTGGAGCAAGTTTGGGGGTCTGATGGTATATATAGGAGAATTTTTCCACAAGTGGGGGGGTCTGATGGCATCTGAGAGAATTTTGCAGGTAGTGGTGGCGGGGAGGGGTCTGATGGTACTGTATATGGGAGAATTAGCAGAAAGTGGAGATCTGAGAGCATTTTGGAGCAAGTGAGATATGGATGTGGGGCAATTTTGTCTCAAGTATTGTGGGGGGTACATAGGTAATTTGGGGAGTGTTTTTATCTTTATAGAAATAAAGGCTAATGTGTAGCCCCGCCGTAAAGGTTATAAGGCCACACATGTGTCCTGAATCGGTGCCCATTACTGGTGCAGTAGAATATGAAACAGAACATGTCCCTATCAGCCAGTTGGAACACACTACACAACGGTAACAACCAGAGTGGACCAGATCAGACGTAACACAATACGTTTCACCTCCAGACCATTGTATTTATTATTTATTTACAGTTTCTTATATAGCACATACATATTACAGATAATATTTGAACACTCACATCAGTCCCTGCCCCAGTGAGCTTACAATCTATATTCCCTACCACATGTACACGCACACACAGACATTCTAGGGTTAATTTGTTGGGAGCCAGTTAGCCTACCAGTATATTTTTGTTTTGTGGGAGGAAACCGGAGTACCCGGAGGAAACCCACACAAGCACGGGGAGGATATACAAATTCCACACAGTTAGGGCCATGGTGGGAATTGAACCCATGACCTCAGTGCAGTAATGCTAACCATTACACTATCCGTACTGACCATGCCTCAGTCCTGCTTCTGTGCAGGGCTGAACCAAGGGGGCACTCAGTGGGTCATTACCCATGGGCCCTCTCTAGCTAGGGGTCCTGTGGTTGGCCTGTATTTAAAAAAAAATGTAGCTAAAGCTTTAGTGCATGGGACTGGGGTAGTGCTGCAGCTTCACATATCTGATTGGAAAAGAAGCGCTCTTAAAGTGATTTTATCTCCGCACCGCAGGATCCAATCTCCACCTGCCTCCTGCGGTGCGGAGATAAAATCACTTTAAGAGCGCTTCTTTTCCAATCTGCTATTCAACCAATTTATAGGAGCTGCTGAAAAAAATTAGGTTAGCGCGGAACCACTTTACCTTTCAGCTTCACATATCTGCCAATGTGACAATGATTAATGGTGTTGAGCATCGGGAGCCAAGGCACACTGACTGCACAAGTGTGCAGTGCATTACTGGGAGTAAGTCCCATGAGACTTTGCACATGAGGTCAGAGGCTGAGGGGCTTGTGCTGAGCTCTGATTGGTAGAGCTCATCACATGCTTCTCAGGCTCATGGAGGACAGCAGCAGCAGCAACCTTGTCATGGGAGGGTTTTTCATCAGAGGCAGCGCAGAGCCTGTGAGGTCTCCTACAGTCCTGCAGAGTAAGGTACAGAGGGACAAACACAGGCTTTCAATGTGGTATGTGTGTGTGTATATATATATATATATATATATATATATATATAAATATTATTAATCCCCCCCTGCAGTTACCCATTGATCAAGTTTATACTGCCTTTACTCGTGGTTTGACAGTGTAATATTCTCCCATGCAGTTTGCGTCCAGTAATGACAAGTGAGAGGGGGCCCCCATGTCTAAAGTGTCCCGGGCCCCCTGAAGGCTTAATCCGGCCCTGCCTCTGTGAGCTAGATGTGGCCACTATTGGTTCATTCACTGACCAGAGTGGTCAGAGGAATTCAGGAGAAGACCTCTCACCCCTGCCGACACAGGTCACGAATGTCTACACAGCTGAATATAAACTGACAAGTCATTGACTAATGCATTCTAGCCAGGGAACGTAACAGCAACCAAAACTGATTGTCTCAAATATTTCTAAAGAAAAATAATTGGGATTATTTACTAACGAAGGCCAACACCCCCCCACCCCGCCAAGTAACCAATCAGATGGTGACGTCTCTGTGTAGTTAGATAATGCAGTAGATTATCACACATCAGTTGTTTGAATATAACCCAGAACAGACAGTGATAAATAATATAACTATACAACAAAGAATTTACACAAAATGCTTTATATGCCATAACGTAGGCAGTAAAAGCTGTATTTGGAATGGTAATGTCAGGTTCCTGATTTCTTCTTTCTGTGTTCCCTGTTAATCATTTCACATGACATACAGTACAGTAATGCAAACAGTCACGTATCTGATTTCTGTATGCTTAACGGACAAAGGCTGAGACCAGGGAAGTACTCAAAGAAAGTTTAAAACTTTTAAAACTCACCTGGGAGGGGGGTGTTGTCTGGTCCTCTCGCCTGCTGCGCACAGCTAGCACTCACATCAAGTGTGCCCTCTCCTCAACCACTCCGTACTGTGATCCTGCAGCAAGACTCACCTGTGTGATCCAACCTTTGCTCATGATTAGCCCTCTCTTCCTCATTCCATGTCACAGATAAACAGCTGCTGTAATGTACTGTTCCTATAGTGCAGGACTGGCACAGCCAGGAGGAAATGCAGCCTGGGCAGTGTGGTACAGTATATGTGGTATATGGTATATACTCATACTGTATATACATACTGTTACTGTATAGCGTCATGGAGAAGGGAGAGTACACCTTGTTACAAATTTGCATTGTTTTACATTATTACAATGACCTAAACACGTATCTGGTCCACACAAAGTAATAAAGGTATTATAAATCTAGTCTCTAGTGATAAAAATAACGATAACGGGCTTGACTGCCGTCATTTATTCAAGTGAAGACAAAGGAGGCGTTTGTGAAAGTATATGGGCATCCTTAGCCTATTTATTAAGCAAATTTATGCTGATTATGCGGAAGCTGCAGCTGATTTAAATAATCTATTTATATAATGCTGGGCGTACATTGCGCAATTATTGCCCCGTTCTGTAGATTGAGGACCGGACCTATAATTGCATAGGGTATGACCGCGACCGGTCAGTGATGATCAGACAGTCAGGCATGAGCAATGCCTAGGGTGCATACACACTGTACAATTTTTTTGACCAATTTGGTTGAAAGACATTTCCATTGAACCCAGTGTC
The DNA here is from genome assembly GCF_055691185.1 of Crinia signifera. Classification (NCBI taxonomy): domain Eukaryota; kingdom Metazoa; phylum Chordata; class Amphibia; order Anura; family Myobatrachidae; genus Crinia; species Crinia signifera. Next base: position 325,253,758 of record NC_139219.1, on the reverse strand, counting down.
CTGGACTAAAGATGTTGACGAAATATATTGACGACAGACGAAAGAAGATAGATCTAGCTACAGTTTATAGGCTCTTTTTGAAAGATATCCAAATTGAGCTGCATGCACAGTTGACGAACAATCTTGATGAACAACTGGCGGGTGTGCGCATCATCATTCGTCGTTTGTTTGTTGACAATATCTTTTGTCAACATCTTTCGTCCAGGACACTGGGTCAATGGAAATGTCTTTCAACCAAATTGGTCAAAAAAATTGTACAGTGTGTATGCAGCATTACTCATCCAATCATTTGGCAGCATTTACACTGCCGTGGCCAACTACCCAACATTTCCCTCTACACAGTGGAGGAATGGGGAAGTTTCTCTGCCCCAAGGGGAGAAGCCAGCCCAGATATAGTGTCACCATACAGTTGGCCAGATGTGCTAAGCTTCAAAAAGTGATACATTGGATTATGATAAACTACCGGCCAATCAGCTTCTAACTGCCATGTGCAGGTGGGATTTGAAAAATAACAGTTATCGGCTGGTTGGCTGATAGTTTTGTCACTCTCCACTTTTCGAAGCTTAGTACATCTGTCCCAGAGTGAAATATCTCACAGTCACCGTGAGACACTGGCCACGATATCTGGTGCATGTCTGCTGTCTGATAAAATGTAGACACAGGGTGAGTGAGCCACTGAGGGCGATTTGGAGTGAATTCACTCCCGGTCCAACACAGCCAGGGGGGTATTTACACAGAGAGATCAGTTCTTCATTTCTAGTCAGATCGCTTAGAACTAGACCTCATATCGCCCTGTGTGTATGCCCCATAAGTCTGACAGGCATTTTATCTGACAGTGTATGGCCAGCATAAGAAAAGCCCAATGGAGCCGTTATCAGAGGTATCTCCTGAATTGGCAGGGGGCTCCCAAGTATGATTTTGCATGTTTACAATGTATATTGATTATCTCCAGCAGTATAGTAAATGTCGCTTTTCACACCATAGCAGAGAGGCAAGGATTTCTCCCTCAGACACAAAAAGTAATCAGATCAGTATTTGGGGTATAATAAATGAGTATTTATTACAGAGAACACTACCGTAATGGCTAAGTATGAACAATACCTTAGTTGAGGCCCATACACACTGTGCGATTTTGAGCTGAAAGCCGCTCAGTTTTGCCCTTTGAGCGCAAAAGCCGCCCAGTGTTTACGGCCTGACGATGAGCGGTGAGTGCGGATGTGATCTCCCGCATCATCGCTGGCCACTGGTATTACCAGCAGATGAGCGACGGGGTGGAAGGCTTTTAATAGTGTCCTGTGTGTAACATAAGGGGCGGTGTCATGCCCACTTTTCCAAGCCACGCCCCCTCCCCTTTAAAGGCATCCGCCCTGGCTCTCTACGTCCCTGCCTCATAAGCTGCATACAGAACATCGCCCATTTCCAGTACACATTGTTTATCCTCTCAATAGCTGCGGCACCTCAGATGTGTGAAAATTACATGAAAATATCTGCATTGAGTCTGGCTCTTTAGTAAGATGGTCTATTGGGGACGGGATGTTGCCCTTAGCAACCAATCATTTTGTACTTCTATTTAGCGCCTTCTGAAATATAATAGATAGAATTTGATTAGTTGTTCATAGCAACATCCAATCTTCCACAGAACTCCCATCCATTTACCCCTGTGTAAAGCAGAATCAGCCTACTGGGTTTTACAGACAGGTGCAAGAGTATCCTTACATGGAGACAAGGGACACCCATGGGGTAACATCTCTGTGTAGGCTACGACCACCACCATCCTCCACCTGCGGCAGCTTATTTTTATTTTATTGTTTGAATGTATTTCAATGTCTGTTATTATTGACAATGTCAATAAAGTTGGGATTGTTTGAATTACTTGTGAGTACTTCAAATAGCTTCTGAAAAAAGTAGTTGTGTGTTGGAATGTTGTCGCGCAACATAAAATATCTGAGCTATGGGGAAGAACCATCGGAAGAGAGGTCATATTAAATGTACCCCAGGAACTTCAGGGATGTGCGCACTGTGTTGTCACTTAGTATTGATTCTCTTGTTTTATTATTTTACAAAGTGTGTTTACATTGGTGGTAACTGTACATTCCTGTATGTTTCGGGGTTGTCAATCAATCCATACCTAACCCACTGTCCTTCCTAACATGATCTCTGTATTGTGTGAGTGATGTCACCAAACATGGGGGTGACCTCCATGCTCCGCTGGGTGCATCATCGGCAAGCAGATAACGGTCTTTGGTGCCAGACACCTGCAGGTTATGGCAGGCAGGGTAACACTAGGCGATAATAGGGGGAAACACGGAGCTGGCTCACAATATACGTCAGGAGTAGACAGGGATGTTCAGGAACAGGCAACGAGTAGGGAGAACAGTGATCAGTGACTCACATTACAGAGTGCTATATATTTGTGGCTTGCTGGTGGGGACCTAAGGATAGCAGATGTCACCACGCTCTCTCAGATGGTATGGATGCCGGCCACCTGAACATGTAGGATTCACATGTGGATGAAGCTCAGGTGAAAAAAAATGTCCAGGTGATATTTAACTCTAAAGATGAAGTTTTGTACCTGTTGACCCTTTTTTTGTATCTGCCGACCCAATTCATGTTGACCATTTTGTGTTGACCTATTGACGTCAAGCTATATACTAGATTAAGGGTGCCCAACAGGTCTTCAAGATATACCAACAGTCCATGTTTTCCAGACCACCTGTGGAGAGGAAGAGTGTGTCGGTTAGGAAAGAAAGCAGAACTTCTTTGAAACTGTGACAGTTAGTAATGACCGCACCTGTGCACCAGCTAGTGAAGCTGGGAAATGTGACAGTTAGTAATGACTGCACCTGTGCACCAGCCAGGGAAGCTGGGAAATGTGGCAGTTAGCAATGACTGCACCTGTGCTCCAGCTAGGGAAGCTGGGAAATGTGACAGTTAGTAATGACTGCACCTGTGCACCAGCTAGGTGGTCTGGGAAATGTGACAGTTAGTAATGTCTGCCCCTGTGCACCAGCTAGGTGTTTTGGGAAGGTGACAGTTAGTAATGACTGAACCTCTGCACCAGCTAGGGAATCTGGGCATGTGACAGTTAGTAATGACAGCATCTGTGCGCCAGCTAGGTGGTCTGGGAATGTGACAGTTAGTAATGACTGCACCTGTGCACCAGCTAGGTGATTTGGGGAATGTGACACTTAGTAATGACTGCACCTCTGCACCAGCTAGGTGATTTGGGGAATGTGACAGTTAGTAATGACTACAGTTGTGCACCAGCTAGGGAAACTGTCAATGTGACAGTTAGTAATGACAGCATCTGTGCGCCAGCTAGGTGGTCTGGGAATGTGACAGTTAGTAATGACTGCACCTGTGCACCAGCTAGGTGATGTGGGAAATGTGGCAGTTAGCAATGACTGCACCTGTGCTCCAGCTAGGGAAGCTGGGAAATGTGACAGTTAGTAATGACTGCACCTGTGCACCAGCTAGGTGGTATGGGAAATGTGACAGTTAGTAATGACTGCACCTGTGCACCAGCTAGGTGGTCTGGGAAATGTGACAGTTAGTAATGTCTGCCCCTGTGCACCAGCTAGGTGTTTTGGGAAGGTGACAGTTAGTAATGACTGCACCTCTGCACCAGCAAGGGAATCTGGGAATGTGACAGTTAATAATGACAGCATCTGTGCGCTAGCTAGGTGGTCTGGGAATGTGACAGTTAGTAATGACTGCACCTGTGCACCAGCTAGGTGATTTGGGGCATGTGACACTTAGTAATGACTGCACCTCTGCACCAGCTAGGTGATTTGGGGAATGTGACAGTTAGTAATGACTACACCTGTGCACCAGCTAGGGAAACTGTCAATGTGACAGTTAGTAATAACAGCATCTGTGCGCCAGCTAGGTGGTCTGGGAATGTGACAGTTAGTAATGACTGCACCTGTGCACCAGCTAGGTCATTTGGGGAATGTGACAGTTAGTAATGACTGCACCAGTGCATCAGCTAGGTGATGTGGGGAATGTGACAGTTAGTAATGACTGCACCTGTGCACCAGCTAGGTGGTCTGGGAAATGTACTGTAACAGTTAGTAATGACTGCACCTGTGCACCAGTTAGGTGATCTGGGGAATGTGACAGTTAGTAATGACTGCCCCTGTGCACCAGCTAGGTTATTTGGGGAATGTGACAGTTAGTAATGACTACACATGTGCACCAGCTAGGTGATTTGGGGAATGTGACAGTTAGTAATGACTACACCTGTGCACCAGCTAGGTGATCTGGGTAACATGTACTGTTAATAGATCGGCCAGCCCTCCTGTAGATCTTTTATACCACACCCATTTGAATAAATGATAGAAGCTGATTGGTTCTTTATCTCCCCACATCCAGAGGCAAGACACCAACCTGCGGGAAGCCATCCTTGCTGAAGACGGGCTGGTGGATACCCTGAGGTTACCGGCTACAGTGCGGTCATTGGAGGAACTAAAGTTTGGGGCCTTCATCTCTGTGCAGGATTTGGGGCGTATCACACGTGAGATATGAAGGTGCTGCAGAACCAGTTTTTACAGGTAAGAGCCACACACCGCACCTTCTTAGATAACTAGTAAAACTGTTTTATATAAAGTAAAAGTTCTTTTGGCATAAGAAATGTGCATTGTTTTGCCAACATGGCATAATATAATTGAAATATAAAGAAATTTAAATCTAAAAACTGTCATTCCTAATAAATAAGGTACAGTATATTCAGAGCATCCGAAAAATTCACATCGCTTTACTTTTTCCACATTTTGTTATGTTACAACCTTATTCCAAAATGGGAAAAAAAAAATTCCCTTCAAAATACCGCACAAAATACCCCATTAATATTACAGTGAAAAAAGTTTTGGGGGAGATTTAGTAAATGGATCTGTTATAAAATACTAAGAAATCCCATCTACATACAGTAAAGGCCCCCATACACTATGCGATTTGGTCCCGATTCAGATGGATCGGTCAGTGAAATCGGGCCAAATCGCAGGTATAGACACCCGGTTCGACCCAATGCGCGGTCCCGTGCGCATCGGGTCAGAGTCGGGAGGTCGGACCGGCTGCACATAAGATTTGCTAAATCTTATGTGCAGCCGGGCAGGGGACACAGGCGGCAGATGCTGGCGAGGGAGATGGGCAGGGGGAGCCGGAGCAGGGAGCTGTCAATGCTCCGTCCGGTGGAGGGAGCGGGGGGGGGGGGTGTGCTTCTAGTAGCGCAGATGAATGGGCAGACTGTGAATGGATGAATGGGCAGACTGTGATTGGCTAAGCGCTCTCTCAGCCAGTCAGCAATTGGCTGAGAGAGCGCTCAGCCAATCACAGGCTGCCCATTCACTGTATGGGCTTTTTTTTTCTCCAGCGCTGACAGCTCCCGCCTCCCCCTGCCCGACTCTACGTTACTGCCGCCTGTGTCCCCCGCAGCGTCCGCTGCCTCTGGGCTACTAGCAGCGCCCCCCAGCCACCTTGCAGCGTCCTCCACCCGCCACCTCGATGTCCCTTGCCCCCCTGCTCCCTTCACCTTGTAGCTCCCCAGGAGTTGCAAATGATACATCGCATGCGATGTATCATTTGCAAAACTTGGCACATCAGTGCCTAATCGTATGTCCCCCTCCCGGGGAGCTGCAGGGGGAAATCAGGTCCGACTTGTCCTTAGGACAAGTCGGACTAATGTATGGGGGCCTTAAGTATTCACAGCCTTTGCTCAGTACTTTGTTGATGCACCTTTGGCAGCAATTACAGCCTGGAGTCTTTTTGAATATGATGCCACAGACTTGGCAAACTTATCCTTGGGCACTTTCGCCCATTCCTCTTTGCAGCACCTCCCAAGCTCCAACAAGTTGGATGGGAAGCGTCTGTGTACGGCCATTTTCATATCTCACCAGAGATGTCCAATCGCATACAAGCCTGGGATCTGGCTGGGACCCTCAGGACATCCACAGAGTAATCCTGAAGCCTCTCCTTTGTTATCTTGGCTGTGGGCTTAGGATCATAGTCCTGCTGAAATCTGAACCGTTGCCCCAGTCTGAGGTTTACTTCAAAGTTCTATATATTGCAGTGTAAAAATAATGCAGCCAGTATTTTCCCTGCACAGAAACAAAATAACTCACCCAAATCTAATTCACTCTGCACATGTTACATCTGCCCCACCTGCAGTACACATGGTTTTGTCCATCTGGAATTTTCCAGAAGGAGTGAACCAGAATAACCCCCTTTGTCCTATGACCATCACTTGTAGACCATTCTATGTTATGGACACAGTGTAGGCCGTGACATCTCCAGGGATTGGAAACCCCGTGATACAAACAGGTTGCTACCATAAATCCACATGGATTTGAATTGAATGGACATCAGGACATAGTTGCCGACTTTTGAGCTGCCCTCTCCGGCAGAGGGCAGCCAGCTCTGTCAGGCAGGTGGGCGGGGCCATTTCCAGGACTGGAAAAAGAGGCGGTCCGGGGCGTGGCCACACAGATGATGCCCTGTTGGGGGCATGTCTACAGCGTCACGTCATTTTAGCCCCGCCCCTCGCCGTGCAATGCTGGTATTTCAGTCATTGCACTGCGGGGGGCGGGGCTAAAATGCCGCGATCGCTGCATTTTACCTGCGGGCCCCCCCGCCGAGGGACACTGGGGGGGATATGCGGGAGGATTGCCACTCTTTCCGGGGGACCGGGAGGGGGACCCGATTTCCGGGACCCTCCCGGCCATTCCGGGAGGGTAGACAACCGTGCATCAGGATGAAGACATGGAAGTGTATTAACTCCGGGGATATAACGGTACCGAGCATTGCATGCTATACGCAGCTATTAGCATGCAGTTATATAGTGCTAATCTACATGCAGCTTCCTGTAGTGTCAGCACTAGTATCACACCACAGCAATTACTGATAGCGAGCAGCAAGTCACATGACGTAAGATCTGTGTTTATTTGTGGTAACTATATGCACAACTCGTGTTTATCTAACGACGGCGGCACACCTACATGCTGCTTCTCTTTCACTTCTACTTGTTTTCTTTTTAAATGAAGGGCCATTCAGTGGCGTAACATGGTGGTGGCATGGGGGAGCTGATAACAGCCCTCCAAAAATGGCTGCCGCCTTGGAGGAGACAGATGGTGGGGGTCTCAGCACTCGCACACTACCAGCCGGTGGTCGTCTCAGCACTCGCACACTATGACCCAGTGGGGGGTCTCAGCTCTCACACACTATGACCCAGTGGGGGTCTCAGCACTATGACCCAGTGGGGGTCTCAGCTCTCACACACTATGACCCAGTGGGGGTCTCAGCACTATGACTCATTCGGGGTCTCAGCACCAGGGGAGCCGAGAGAGGGGGGGAGCGGGTACTAATTACCCGGGCCCACACTTGCTGAAGGGGCCCCGCAGGGGCCCTGGTCTGACCCCTCCCTTCCCCCTCCATCCCTCCCGGGTAGCAACAGTAGCACACACTTCTACAGCATGTGCTGTGCTGACAGCAGGCTCAGCATGAGTGTCTCACTGACAGCGTGAGAGGTCATGCTGAGCCTGCAGTCAGCACAGCACATGCTGTAGGTGAGTGCTGCTTCTGAGATTAGTTTTTACAGTTTTCTTTCACCCTCCTCTAAACATTTTGGGGGCGTGGCCTAAGTGTGGGAGGTTCCCACAACACACACTTAGGCCACGCCCCCAAAATTTTACCGGGGCCCGGCATTCCTCTCGACTGCCCTGCTCAGCACTAGCACACTATGACCCAGTGGGTGTCTCAGCACTCGCACACTATGACCCGGTGGGGGTCTCAGCACTCGCACAGTATGACCCTGTGGGGGTCTCAGCACTCACACACTATGACCTGGTGGGGGTCTCAGCACTCGCACACTATGACCCGGTGGGGGTCTCAGCGCTCGCACACTATGACCCGGTGGGGGTCTCAGCACTCGCACACTATGACCCAGTGGGGGTCTCAGCACTAGCACACTATGACCCGGTGGGGTTCTCAGCACTCGCACACTATGACCCGGTGGGGGTCTCAGCACTCGCACACTATGATCCAGTGGGGGTGTCAGCATTAGTACACTATGACCAGGTGGGGGTCTCAAGACTCGCACACTATGATCCATTGGGGGTCTCAGCACTAGCACACTATGACCCGGTGGGGGTCTCAGCACTAGCACACTATGACCCGGTGGGGGTCTCAGTGCTCGCACACTATGACCCAATGGGGGTCTCAGCGCTCGCACACTATGATACGGTGGGGGTCTCAGCGCTCGCACACTATGATCCAGTGGGGGTCTCAGCACTCGCACACTATGATCCAGTGGGGGTCTCAGCACTCGCACACTATGACCCGGTGGGGGTCTCAGCACTCGCACACTATGACCCGGTGGGGGTCTCAGCACTCGCACACTATGACCCGGTGGGGGTCTCGGCACTCACACACTATGACCCGGTGAGGGTCTCAGCGCTCGCACACTATGACCCGGTGGGGGTCTCAGCGCTCACACACTATGACCCGGTGGGGGTCTCAGCACTAGCACACTATGACCCGCAGCAAGGGGGCTGAGGGCATGGCTAGAGGCTCACAGAGCCTCTGGGTCATGCCCCCATAGTGTCAAAACGGGGGCGCGGCCTTACGGGAGAGCTACAAGTATAGGCCATGCCCCCCTTTAATTAGGCCACGCCCCTGAAATCTTTGGCGCCCCATGCGGCGCGCATCCCTCTGTCCCTCCTTCATCTCTACTCAAGTTGGGAGGTATGGATAAGTGCCAATACTAATGGCCAGTGCCAACTCCAGAGAGGGGGAGCACAGTTTGTAATTCACCAATGGCCAATGAGTCAGCTTGGAATGGCAGTGGGTGTGGCTTCCCCTATTTGAATTATGAACTGTGCTGCTGCCCCACCTTTGCCACTGCTACATGCTGGGCGTACCCCTGCAAACGCAGGCGTGTCGATGTCTGCTTGGGGCAGGAGTTGCCGCACTCACCTGACATCAGCGCCTGCCCTGAATTTGGCTCAGAAATAAATTTTGCAGAAATAAAATGGAGCAGCTAGTGCAGGGATTACACATATACATCCTCTGGCAATAGGACATCAATGGAGTCCCGGCAGAGTCTGTAGAGGCGTAGACTCATTCAGAAAATAAGGATTCACAGAAAATCTCCTTCTCTTTGTAGAAGCCAGAACACGTTTCTTTTATTGTCTGCAGTGTAACTCTGCTTGATGCCAGCAGACATAGGGTTAATATCGATGGACCTAGCGGCAGGGTTTCCAGTTATGAGCAAATCAATGGCATCATTCTGTACGTACAATAGACTTGTTATCGCAGCTAGAATCGTTAGCTCTTGTCAAGCAACAGTTTAGATGTTAATTAATATGACATTTTGTCCAGTGTTCCCCTGAAAGCTGATTGTGAGCGGTCAGCGTGAGCCCGGCTATCTGATCTACAGATTATTTCCCATTGTACTGTCTGCCGCTACAGAGGATAAGGCAGAGGCGTTACCAGCTATTACCACCAGGGGGAGCCAATAGAAGACCCAGGTGTTTCAACAACTAAATATATTATTTGCATCCATATTACATCACTAATTACCCCTGATATTACATTAAATCCCCCCCCCCCCACCACCACAGACACGCACATGCACACAATAACAATATAAAGCAACACAGCCAGCAATAAGTAATCACTATACAGTACATACAGCATCATAGTGACCACCATACAGTACAGACAGCATCATAGTGACCACCATACAGTACAGACAGCATCATAGTGACCGCCATACAGTACACATAGCATCATAGTGACCACCATACAGTACAGACAGCATCATAGTGACCGCCATACAGTACATACAGCATCATAGTGACCACCATACAGTACACACAGCATCACAGTGACCGCTATACAGTACATACAGCATCATAGTGACCACCATACAGTACATACAGCATCATAGTGATCACCATACAGTACATAGAGCATCATAGTGACCACCATACAGTACACACAGCATCATAGTGACCGCCATACAGTACACACAGCATCATAGTGACCGCCATACAGTACATACAGCACCATAGTGACCACCATACAGTACATACAGCATCATAGTGACCACCATACAGTACACACAGCATCATAGTGACCACCATACAGTACATACAGCATCATAGTGACCGCCATACAGTACATACAGCATCATAGTGACCACCATACAGTACACACAGCATCACAGTGACCGCTATACAGTACAGACAGCATCATAGTGACCACCATACAGTACATACAGCATCATAGTGACCACCATACAGTACACACAGCATCATAGTGACCACCATACAGTACACACAGCATCATAGTGACCGCCATACAGTACACACAGCATCATAGTGACCACCATACAGTACACACAGCATCATAGTGACCGCCATACAGTACATACAGCACCATAGTGACCACCATACAGTACATACAGCATCATAGTGACCACCATACAGTACACACAGCATCATAGTGACCGCCATACAGTACATACAGCATCATAGTGACCGCCATACAGTACATACAGCATCATAGTGACCACCATACAGTACATACAGCATCATAGTGACCACCATACAGTACACACAGCATCATAGTGACCGCCATACAGTACATACAGCATCATAGTGACCGCCATACAGTACATACAGCATCATAGTGACCACCATACAGTACACACAGCATCATAGTGACCGCCATACAGTACAAACAACATCATAGTGACCGCCATACAGTACATACAGTATCATAGTGACCACCATACAGTACATACAGCATCATAGTGACCGCCATACAGTACATACAGCATCATAGTGACCACCATACAGTACATACAGCATCATAGTGACCGCCATACAGTACATACAGTATCATAGTGACCACCATACAGTACATACCGCATCATAGTGACCGCCATACAGTACATACAGCATCATAGTGACCACCATACAGTACATACAGCACCATAGTGACCACCATACAGTACATACCGCATCATAGTGACCAAGGTCGACATGGCTTTAGGTTGACAGGTCATTAGATCGACACAAGCATTAGGTCGACAGTGTCTAGGTCTACAGTCAAAAGGTCGACATGGGGTTTTTCACTGTTTTTTTACCTGAATTTTGACACAGTCGACATGGACACAGTTTCAAGTGCACCGCATCCCCTTGCATCGCTCGCTGCGTCTGGCACACTATTTAATTCTCCCACCACGCCCTAGTGGATGGTAGGGCATGAAATACCGCCTGTCGGCTCTAAAAACAGTGGAAAACCCCATGTCGACCTTTTGACTGTTGACCTAGACACTGTCGACCTAATGCTTGGTCGACCTAATGACCTGTTGACCTAAATCCATGTTGACCTAGACCCATGTTTAACTAGTGATGTCATCATAATGCTTTTCGACCAACATGCAGTAGACCAAATGACCGTATCCCGATTCAGGTTGGCTCGCAAAGAGCCGAATTCGGAAGAGGGACCGATGTTGCGGGTCTGCACATGCACATCAGTGAAAATATGTGAAGACCCGCAGTGCGAATGCATTCGGTGTGTATCACATCAGCTAAGGCATTCACACACAGCGGTGCGGACAGGGGGCGGGCAGGGAACTTGAGCATGGGGACGCTCAGCCATCCCAGAAAACCATTGAGTGCGTCCAGAAAAAGGCTGGGCCTTCCCAACTGACGGCACAGGACATCGTCCACCTGCCGCGTCTTCATCCAGGCGCTTGTAAATAAAAGTCAGCTGAGATTGGCTTTTATTTGAGAACAGGTGGACGATGCTCATCGACCATCGAATGATTCCCCCCCTACCCCGTACACTCGCATGTGAATGGATGTGTGGGCGTACCCATGCTGTGTTCACGTGGAAGGAGGTGTGTGTTCACTCGCTCGGCGGGCGGCGTCAAACCGCTCGGTATGCAGTGAATTTACGCTGCTAACTGAGCCAATGTGAATCCCCCCTTTGTGCATCGATAGTGGTGGGGTTGGTTCAGCAGCACAACTTGATTGTAATAGACTGCAACGGTTAGTTAGGTCCACAGAAAAAAATAATGGAGTCGTCCTTCCATCGGGTCAGGAATTATATTTGGTAAGAGTGAGGAAGCGATTGTGTGATATCAGAGCAGACCTGTCCCATCCTGATCATGACTTATTCCAGCTTCTCTTCCCTCTTGGAGTTGTTAGAGATCACGCAATGCAAGAACTACAGATGGCGCTGCGCTTATCTATCTGCAGTGTGCCGTCTCGGCGCACCGTTATCCGAGGATCGCCGACAATGGTCCATGCGTGCGTGTGAGACACTTGTGCATCTGTGGTGCCCCAGAACTGCCTAACGCCACGTCCCCCTTTCCGGACACTAAGGGGTTAATGTTCCCCGGGGTTTCGCGCCTCTGTAAATGACTGACAGGTGATGCTGAGAGGGGATTGGACACGGGAAGAGGAGAAGGAAAGGGGTGGAAATCCGACTCACGTGGGTGAAGAGGAGTGAGGAGACGAAGGAGGACGGAGTGCGGCGTAACCCCGAGAGGAAGGAGAGAGAGACGCTGAGAGCCGGAGAATCCCAGCGCATCGCAGAGAAGGAGAATGCCGTGCGACGCGTCATCCAGACTCGTTGGCGCAGAGGAAGACGCGGCGGCGTTCGGAACGGAGGAGAGAGCTAATCCAGGCTCATCACCGGCACGAGAGGGGACCGGAGGAGCCACCGAGTGCGGCAACGCCACGGCTGTGGTGCCCACACTGGTGTGTCACCCCCTGCCTGAAGAAGGCACGGACCCGGCGGCAGCAGCACGTGACGGGCGGGAGCCTGCAACAGAGAGCCGCATACAGGTATTCACCGCCTCCCGGCAGTCACCCCTGGCCACCTGCACCCAGACACAGCCCACTCTCTGCCCCTGTGCCCGGACCCGGAACACCCAGGAGGCAATCCCCTGTACCCAGACCTTGGTCCCGCAAAAGGTCAGCACCCCTTATCCACGGAGGTGCACTTGCATCTCAGGGAAGTCCCCCTTTCTGTGTTAGCCCTTCCCAGTGCTTGGCAGCCTATAATCCCCGGACACTACAGGGGAACTGTAAATCAAAGGAACCCAGACCCCGGAGGGACACCGCACATTGACCGCGCTTTGGAGCCAGCCATCCCCTAGGCTGGTGGGGGAAATACTGCCATCTTGTGGGCTAATTGGGGCACTGCTCCCCTACCACTCAGTAGGACCGAGGACCCCTGCTTAGTGACCCTTCAGCCTCCAAGTGATCTTTCCTGCCGGAAGGCAGAAGGGAGGGCCGGAACTGTTATAAACGCTGGGCCCCTTAATGGAACTGACTTATTCGGACCCCTGTGCACAGGTTGATCAGGACTGAGCCCCACGTAAGGAGACGTCACCTCAGTTATTTAGTTATACAGGTACACCGGTTGTCCCAATTATTATTACTGTTATAATTGTTATGTGTGGTATATCGTATCCAGTCGGGTTTGTGTATATGTCAAAAGTATGTCTCCAGTGTTGATGGTACCGTGCCGACTGGCCTGATCCAGTAGTAATCTTAAAGTGGGGGTGTTTGACCCCGAGTGTCGTCACGGTACTCTGGACACGTGGAGTTCGTAGGCCCAAGCGGACACATGTGTAACTTGGTTAGTCCCTGTCCCAGGTCCCACTGTCAAGGTGAACATTCTTAATTGTTGTTAACTATTAATGTGCCATTGCTCCCAAGTACTGCTGCGCAGCGAGGGTCAGTGGGCATCAGTTGCTGTCATTTCATAATAAATCAAAGTTGCATCGCAGAACGTTGTCCCCTTTCATTGAAGAGTCTCTCTCTCGTCCACCGGAAGATAGAAGAGCGGACGAACCTGGGTCGCCACTGAAGCAGCAAGGTAAGGGGAACCCGTTCCCTTCGTGCACCGACCACCACAAATTCTTTTGGCGTCAGCGAACAGGATCCATGTGCACTAGGAGAGGGACAACTCAGTGAAAAATGGAGCAGCAACAAGGCGGAGGAGCGGCGCAGCAGGCAAACCCACAAAACCAAGAACAACAGGACGCCCAAGACGCAACACCGGCTGCGGCTATAACCCTGCCGTACTACTTCGGGGCCCCGTGGCTCCCGACCTATAGCGGAGACGATGATCAACCACAGAAGACCCCATTCGCAGAGTTCAGGAACAACATAGAATCCATGTACCGGATGTACAAACCGAGTGAGCAGCAGAAGGTGGAAATCCTGATGGGGCAGCTGACGGGGTCGGCGCGCAGAGAAGTGGCCTCATGGCCAATGGAAGATAGAAAAAGTGCGACAGACATGCTGAAGAAAATTTTCACCACGTTCGAAACAAAGACCATCCCCGAACTGAAGATGAAACTACACACGCAAACAACGGCCAAATGAGACACTACGGGATTACGCTCTGAGTCTACAGGAGATGCTAAAGGCCATTATAGCGGTGGACCCGGAAGAGGTACGAAACGCCGACGAGGCCCTAACAGTCCAATTTGTCGAAGGGATAGCCCAAGAAAATGTTAGGATCCAATTGCAGTTGCTGAGGGCACAGATGCCAGGCAAGACCTTCCGGGACTTCAAGACGGCCGCCCTTGCCATCATCGGTAACCCCAAAAACAAGGAAGAAGGCTACCCGGAGCTGATTGGCTTCAACGAAGGAGCAAACTCAGCCGGAGCTACGGCCAGTAGTACCAACAGGGCCAAACGGACTCCAGACCTGGCAGTACAAGGTGGCCAACAACCCGACAGAGACGCGATGCAGACACTCCAGAAACAAATGGAGGAACTGACCGTCGGAATGGCGGAAATGCAGAGGGAGATGCGCCGAATGGCGAGTTCACCGACACCGAGCTACACAGAGCCGAGGTGGAGGGCCGAACGGCAAAGACCAGCCCGAAGCAGGTGGGAACCGCCCCGAGAGTACGGGCGGCGGTCTTCCGACCAATTTGACAACCAAGGGCGTCCGATATGCCGCCGATGCCAGGAAGTCGGGCATGTAGAAAGGAATTGCGGACAGGAGGAACATTTAAACTCCAACACCCCGAGGTCGAGGGCCGGACCTCGGGGCGAGTACCGGGAGTAGAACAAGACCCAAATCAGTGGCGGCCAAAATTCATCGGACAATGCCCCATCTTGCCAGTGACCGTCGAGGGAATAGAGATCCCAGCAATGCTGGACACCGGTTCCCAGATCACCACGATCCAGCTTTCGACCCTTCGACAGCACTGGGACGAGGAGCGGGTGGTCTTGCCACCCCCGTCATGGTTGCAGTTAATAGCCAGCAACGGCCTCGCCATACCCTGCGTGGGCCCACGCAGGGTATGGCGAGGCCGTTGCTGGCTATTAACTGGGAAGCTGACATCAGAATTGGAGACACGCTGCTGCCCAAACAGGGGTGTCTGGTCACCGATGTGTAAGGGGATCAGTTCGCTCCCGTTATCCTAGGGATGAATGTGCTGCACCGGTGTCCCGACGAATTAGAAACCACGTTGAAGGCCAAGCTGACAAGGGGCGCGACGGCCGGGGACCAAGCCCTGCAGAAAACCATCAAAGTGCTACAAGGACATCAACGGTTCGTGCCCAAGACCGGCGAAGTCGGAAAAGTCCGGTTAACAGATGGGAAGCCGGTGAAGCTCCAACCGAACTCTGAGACAATCCTGTGGGGCAAGGCCCGATGCAGACCCAATGGTGGCGACTACGATGCGTTAGTCGAAGCAGGGCTGATTCCGGCACGGTACAATGTAGTCGTGGCAAGCGCCCTGGTGACCGTCAGGGGCGGCCGTGTCCCCGTGAAAGTACTGAACCCCCACAGCCGAGTAGTGAAAGTGTACCGCAACCAACCCATAGCGACACTGAGGTGGACCACGTTCCAAGATGTCGTGCCCCCACCGTCCGTGGGACAGCAGAACAGTGTGAACGCTGGTCTAGAGCAGCCATCCGCTTGGTGGAGGGGCCTCCAAGTCAAGGACGAGAACACGCCGCCGACAGAAAAGGAAGGAGTCATGGGAGTGGTGCAAGAGCACGCCGCCGCCTTTAGCAAGCACCCGACCGATATCGGAGTCGTGAGGGATATCCGCCATCACAAACCGACCGGCGGGGCGCACCCCGTGAAGGAACGGCACCGACCGGTAGCACCAGCCCTCTACCAACCGGTCCGCCAGATGCTGGAGGAAATGAAGTCCAGTGGTGTGATCCAGGAAAGCCATAGCCCATGGGCGGCCCCGATGGTCCTAGTTCGCAAGAAAGATGGACAGTTACGCTTTTGCGTGGACTACAGGAGACTCAACAGCGTCACCCACAAGGACGCCTACCCACTTCCCTGTATAGAGGAGTCCCTGGCGGCCCTCAAGGCCGCTAGGTATTTCTCCACCCTGGACCTGACCAGCGGATACTGGCAGGTCAGAGTCGCGGAAGAGGACAGAGAGAAGACGGCCTTCGTGACCCCCATGGGCCTTTACGAGTTTAACCGGATGCCGTTTGGCCTATGCAATGCTCCTGCCACCTTCCAACGGGTAATGGAGCATTGCCTGGGCCACATGAATTTCGAGATCTTACTGCTGTACCTGGACGACATCATTATCTTCTCAGAGTCCTACAGTGAACATCTCCAGCATTTGGGAAAGGTCTTCCGACAGTTGACCAAGTACGGGCTCAAACTCAAGCCGGAGAAATGCCATCTCTTGAAGCCGGAAGTCAGATACCTGGGCCATGTCGTGAACGCTGAGGGGGTCGCACCCGATCCGGAAAAGACCAGAGTAGTGCTGGAATGGCCCGTACCCCAGACAGTGAAAGATATCCAGCGCTTCCTGAGGTTTGTGGGCTACTTCCGGCGTTTCGTCCAAGGCTTTGCGAAGTTAGCCAGCCCCCTTGCTGAGTTACTCCGCGGAATTCCGAAGGAAGGGTACCATAAGAAGATCCCAATAGAATGGACAGAAGCCCGTCAGCAAGCCTTCGACAGCCTCAAGAGGGCCCTAGTCACTGCCCCACTGTTGGCATACCCTGACTACAGCCTCCCTTTCCGGCTCTACACAGACGCCAGCAAGCAGGGGCTAGGTGCGGTCCTGGCCCAGAAGCAAGGGGGCCAAGAGAGGGTCATCGCCTATGCCAGTCGCAGCCTCCGACCCACCGAACGGAACGACGCTAACTATAGCGCCTTTAAGCTGGAGTTCCTGGTGCTGGTGTGGGCGATGACTGAAAAATTTCGAGACTATCTGGCAGTTACCCCGTTTGTGGTGTCACTGACTGTAACCCTCTAGCGCATCAAGCAACAGCCTGCCTTGGCGCCCTGGAGCAGAGGTGGGCCTCGCGTCTGGCGAACTACAACTACCAGATCGAGTACAGAAGCGGTCGCAGCAACGCCAATGCTGACGCCCTGTCCCGCCTGCCGAATCCAGAACAGAAAGAAGAATAGACAGATCCGAGAGAGGTGGTGGAGTTGCCACACTTCACTGCACGGCGGTCGAAAACTGGCCAACAGCAAGCAAATATGGCCACCGTCAAGCTGGCCGCCAGTGGTGACGGGGAAGACTGGGCGAAGTGGCAACGGGAGTGCCCACACATTCAGCGGGTCAAACGCTACTTGGTGGACCAGTACGAACCCTCACCGTCGGAGAGGGACGAGGCCCCCGCCGAGTTCCTGCAGTTGTGGCGTCAGCGGGATCGGCTGGTGGTGCGAGACGGGCTAGTGTACCGCGGGTGGATCGACCCGAGGACCCACCTAGCCCGAGAACAACTCCTACTGCCCAGAGCTGCAATTGACACAGTTTTGCGAGCCTACCACGATGAAACGGGGCACTTCGGGAACAAGAAGACGGAAGCCACCCTGCGGAGTCGGTTTCACTGGCACAATCTACGTCAGGATGTCGAGACTTGGTGTAAGACCTGCCTGGTTTGCGCGACCCGGAGGCCGGCTACCACTACCGAAAAGGCACCACTCCACCCAATCTGCACCAGTAGGCCCTTGGAACTAGTGTCGCTCGACCACGTGAAGATGGAACCCAGCCCAATGGGATACACCTACGCCCTCACTATAGTGGACCACTATACCAAGTTTGCGGTGGCGGTGCCAGTGAAGGACCTGACAGTCCGCACCACGGCCGAAATCTTCTGGAGAGCGTTCGTTCGACCCTACGGGTTCCCGCAGAAAGTCCTCTCCGATCAAGGCCCGGCCTTTGAATCCCAACTTTTCAAGGAACTCTGCGCCTACTACGGGTGCAACAAACTGCGCACCACCCCCTATCACCCCCAGGGGAACGGCGCCTGCGAACGTATGAACCAGACGCTCCTCCACATGCTCCGCACGCTGTCCCCGAGTCAGCGACCCGAATGGCCTAGATTGTTGGCCGAATTGACCTTCCTCTACAATAATACCTGTCACGCCTGGACGGGATATACACCCTATTACTTGCTCTTCGGGAGAGCCGGGAAGCTACCAGCCGATATGCAGCTCGATCTCCCAACCCCCGAGGCTCAATTGTCTCCGCAGTCCTCCTAGGTGAGCGAACACCAAGACCGAATGCGGGAGGCTAACCGAGTTGTCCAACAGCGCAGGGGAGGTGTGCATGAGCGCCAACAGAAAGACTATGACCGGAACGCTCAAGCCTGCCGACTACCAAGAAGAATAATCGGCCCAGGAGCAAGCTGGATCCCAAGTGGGAGTCCGACCCATATGTTGTAAAAACCGAACCAGTGTCCACCATGGCCGTGTACCAAATCGGTGGTCCGTACTGGGTCCACCGAAACCAGCTCAAGCTCCACCCGAAACCGAACCAAGCGTCAGAATCCGCATCCAAGGATGATTGGGGTGAAGATCCGGATGGCAAAGCCGCCCTCTTGCCTCCGTTGCCCACTGACCCTCTCGGGCTGTTGATGGCGGTCAGCTGGCCCATTACGCCACAGCAGACCCGATCTAGGCCGCCAGTTGAATTACTCCCGCCTCGCGCAGCCGTGGAGGTGGCCCCCAAGTCTGAGCTAAGGCGCTCCGAAAGGAGTACTCGGGGTACACTTCCCCGGCGGTACCAAGATTAGATATCTGTCCGTAACCGTATATGTATATGTTGTGAATGGGAAGCGTTGCCATTGTCACTGCTGTGAACGAAATTTGAGTAAAAAGGACGATTATTCGTCGCGTTATGATGCGTGAGGACGCGCATCCGTTACAGTGGGGGTGAATGTGGTGCCCCAGAACTGCCTAACGCCACGTCCCCCTTTCCGGACACTAAGGGGTTAATGTTCCCCGGGGTTTTGCGCCTCTGTAAATGACTGACAGGTGATGCTGAGAGGGGATTGGACACGGGAAGAGGAGAAGGAAAGGGGTGGAGATCCGACTCACGTGGGTGAAGAGGAGTGAGGAGACGAAGGAGGACGGAGTGCGGCGTACCCCCAAGAGGAAGGAGAGAGAGACGCCGAGAGCCGGAGAATCCCCGCACGTCGCAGAGAAGGAGAACGCTGGCGCAGAGGAAGACGCGGCGGCGTTCGGAACGGAGGAGAGAGCTGATCCAGGCTCATCACCGGCACGAGAGGGGACCGGAGGAGCCACCGAGTGCGGCAACGCCACGGCTGTGGCGCCCATACTGGTGTGTCACCCCCTGACTGAAGAAGGCGCGGACCCGGCGGCAGCAGCACGTGACGGGCGGGAGCCTGCAACAGAGAGCCGCATACAGGTATTCACAGCCTCCCGGCAGTCACCCCTGGCCACCTGCACCCAGACACAGCCCGCTCTCTGCCCCTGTGCCGGGACCCGGAACACCCAGGAGGCAATCCCCTGTACCCAGACCTTGGTCCCGCAAGAGGTCAGCACCCCTTATCCACGGAGGTGCACTTGCATCTCAGGGAAGTCCCCCTCTCTGTGTTAGCCCTTCCCAGTGCTTGGCAGCCTATAATCCCCGGACACTACAGGGGAACTGTAAATCAAAGGAACCCAGACCCCGGAGGGACACCGCACATTGACCGCGCTTTGGAGCCAGCCATCCCCTAGGCTGGTGGGGGAAATACTGCCATCTTGTGGGCTAATTGGGGCACTGCTCCCCTACCACTCAGTAGGACCGAGGACCCCCTGTTTAGTGACCCTTCAGCCGCCAAGTGATCTTTCCTGCCAGAAGGCAGAAGGGAGGGCCGGAACTGTTATAAACGCTGGGCCCCTTAATGGAACTGACTTATTCGGACCCCTGTGCACAGGTTGATCAGGACTGAGCCCCACGTAAGGTGATGTCACCTCAGTTATTTAGTTATATGGGTACACCGGTTGTCCCAATTATTATTACTGTTATAATTGTTATGTGTGGTATATCGTATCCAGTCGGGTTTGTGTATATGTCGAAAGTATGTCTCCAGTGTTGATGGTACCGTGCCGACTGGCCTGATCCAGTAGTAATCTTAAAGTGGGGGTGTTTGACCCCGAGTGTCGTCACGGTACTCTGGACACGTGGAGTTCGTAGGCCCAAGCGGGCACATGTGTAACTTGGTTAGTCCCTGTCCCAGGTCCCACTGTCAAGGTGAACGTTCTTAATTGTTGTTAACTATTAATGTGCCATTGCTCCCAAGTACTGCTGCGCAGCGAGGGTCAGTGGGCATCAGTTGCTGTCATTTCATAATAAATCAGAGTTGCATCGCAGAACGTTGTCCCCTTTCATTGAAGAGTCTCTCTCTCGTCCACCGGAAGATAGAAGAGCGGACGAACCTGGGTCGCCACTGAAGCAGCAAGGTAAGGGGAACCCGTTCCCTTCGTGCACCGACCACCACACATCACCATCTCAGCGAACGGCGCGCCAAGACGTATCGCTCAGGCAGGCCGGTGGACATCTTTGAATGAGGCCCATATGACCTCTCCAGGACATCCTACGGTGATTGGAACACTGAAGTTTAGTGGGTACGTTCTCACTCGTAAACACGCTGCTAATATCACTTATTGCCAGTGTCTCCAATTCATCACATTCCTTGCAGAGTCCTCTCTCTGCCAGCCATCAATATATATATAGCTGCGATGCTAAATATGTCAGTTGTGGTCGCTGCTCTCCCCCCCCCCCCCCCCCCCCCCAGCAGACTGGACACCTGAATGGGAATCATTTACATAGTCTATCAAAGCGCATCCAAGATAAATATTCTCAGGACCTTAGTAACCCTTCCGATTATTGGCAATGAGTGTATAACGCAGAAAATAGACAGCCGTTCTCAAATTAGACAGCCGTGTCGGAGAGGCCCCTTATTGGACCTATAAATGACAAATAATGGGGCTCTTCATTATTGACAGACTCACCCCGTACAGAATAAAAAAACATCAACAAACTTTTTCTTTAAAAACAAATGAAGAATAAAGCAGCCTTTTTTTAATGTTTTTAATGTACAAGGAGTTTGCCGGCTTGGAGACTTCTAAAAATATATATATCGTAAATTCAGCACTTAACCCAATATAAAGACGCTGGATTCCTACCGGTACAGGATCCCCACAGCCCCTGACTCTAAAGTGCAGCAAAAATTATTTAAACAAATAACACCAACTAAGCATAAAAACCCAACTGACACTGCTGTAAATACACGCGGCTAATGTGGCAGCTGTGGTGCTCAATGTGCGGAACTTTGTTATAGAACCATAATGATCAGGGCTAATAATACTTTGTCTACACCGAGAACGTATACGTGGTATATACAATATGATTCGGAGGCTTTTGTCACAAGTTTCCGTTGTCTTTGATGAGTTATTCATTGTCCGTTGCCTGAAGGCCTTCTAGCATTAGAAAGGCTTAAGGTGCATACACACGGAAAGATTTAGCAAATGATCCAATCTGGTTAATGATTTCCTCAGAACTCCTGGACAAACGATTTGGTGTCATATAGTGAACGATTGTACAAACGATGATGTGGTACCCCAGAATTGGGGGTACCCCTTTTCCTGTGTCCCTGGATAACGTTGGTGGCTAGTGCTGCCCTTTTCAAACATGGTGGCCTGAAGCACGGGCCTCGTGGGGTTGCTAGTTCGTCTACCTAACTAGCTGAGGGACCCAGTGCCTACCTGGACTCCCTGTAGCTGAAGGACGATATTCATTGGTGGTTTAGTGGGCGCAAAACTGAAGGGGCGGCTCTGCCTGTTGCTGGGCAGAAGTGTATGTAGCGAGTGGCCCAGAGGAGGAGCGGAGCAATTAAAGAGTAAGGAGTAAGCAGTGAAGTATGTAGCCCGGGGCGTGTTGAGGCGACACACGCGGCAGTCGGTGCTGAGGCACACTGGCCTGGAAGAATTCTAAGATTGTAATGGAATTAAAAACTAGAGAATCCCACCTACCAAATGGTATTGGGGACTAGGGGATCAGTGTTCAGGAGACAGAGCAATCTGCCAACGAGTATATAATACTACATACCAGGTGTGTGGAGCTGGAGTAGTAACCAGCTGCTAGAAGGCTGATATCTCTGGTTCTGGGAACAGTAAGGACAAGCTACTAGGGTCCCTCAAAGGGGGAGAGTCCCAGCTGTTGGAATATACCCCCAGAAAAACTAAGTCAGACAGAACCCGAAATATCTGACTGGGAAGAGCAATTAACAGGTTTGGATGGGGACCACTGCTTTGAAGTCAGATATCTCCGGTTCCCAAGGGCCGATTTTTAAAATACTTATACCCATGAAAAGAGGGGACCCTCAGCTTTCAGCCTAGGGCCCTCAGACTCCTGGGGGGGTTTCTGGGTACTCAGAAACCCCCCCTGCGTGTGCTACTGCCAAGCCACGACCACCTGTCAGTAAATTGGCCCCTCCATCCTACACCACAAATTGGCCATAGTTGGCACAGGCACATCCAACAGCCCCACTAAGAGCCGTGCCGTGAAGGAATACAGCCCCACTGTAGCCTCAATAAAAAGTCCCCATACACACCAACAAGTGTTCAGCTGCAGCAACCTTAGAGACGTCACCTCATTTCTAGATAATTGTTTGAGGTGACTTTGGGAACAGTATTTCGTGTGAATTGCGGCCTATGGTGCTGCAGTGGCCCCATCGCGCACGATATCATTCCTACAAAGCCATATATTTTTTCTTCTTGTCTTTCATTGCATGGATTGTCTGAAACGGTGTATTGTCTTTACTGCACAGCGTATTGTGTGAGGTGCGGCCTACAAGTGCCACAGTAGCCCCATCGCGCACATTGTCATTCTCAGTGAATTCTTCTGCCAGCATTTGTAATTGCTTACAATGTATTGTCATTATCATTGCATCATTTAACCTTTTTCATAGGGGTGACCCGTATCCAGTGCTGATTAATAAAACATTAGTTCCCCGTCCTCACGTGTGGTGAGCGCGTTATTGTGTGGGTGTGTGTGTGGGGGTGTTGCTCGTTGGGGTTCCTTGTCCCTTTGCCCTCAGAGTTCAGGCGAGTGAAGCAGGAGAACCACTGACGGACAGAGACAGAAAGTGAGGAAAGGGAGTACAAGGTAACGGCCATACACCTGCACGCGGTCTGACAACATCACACTGACACATGTACAATTGACCTGCAACGATGTTGGAGGGGAGTGGGAGCCAGCCAATCATCTTTACCAAATTGTTCATCGTGCATACACATGAACATTAATGCGTGACTACCATGTGACTACCATGTGACGTTGTGATATTACACGGACCCACACTCCCTTTGATGTTCTTTGATAAAACATATTTGGAGTTGAACCCGCACAATGGTCTCATCCCCTGTATGTGGGCCGTCAGGTTACTGTAAATATGACACAGGTATTCACTGTATGGAAGCATATGGAGAGACAACGCGGAAACACATCAAGTTATGATTTTTTTAAATTGATTCCCATGAATGGGTGTATAGAGGCCCCAGTGCATGCCCAGGGCCTACAATGCGCCGTCATACCCTTAACCTCGCCACGCAGCTAAATGATTTTACATACAAACAGACCACCATTATCCCTGCTTTATTCACTCTGCAAGATTCTAAACACAGGTTCCTTATCCAGACCCCATCATCTCTACTCCTGAGACCCTCAGACACTTGGACGAGTTTTCGGGTGGCTATAATTAGCTGTTTGGGGCTATATTTAGCCAGTTGTTCCCCCTTACAGACACTCCAGTAGTGCTTACAAACAATAGCCTGAGCTCATGTCACACAATCACATTGTCTGCAGAGGACACAAAACTTCATACCTGCCGACGGGAGAAGCCCGGAGAGGAGTGAATGGGGGGTGGGCCGAGGCGAAGTTTCGGGGGCGGGGTGAGGCTGACGTCATCTAGCCCCGCCCCCACGATGAGCAGCCGCATTAATTTGCGTGTCTGTGGATGGGGGGAGGGGCTAAAATGATGCAATTCGCGTCATTTTAGCCCGGATTTTCGCGGACCCGCGAAAATCTGCATTTTATACTGCGGGGAGGGGGGGGGGGGGGGGGGTAGCAGGGGCTGTGGTCAAAATGCAGGAGACTTACCCACCTTCCCAATTTGCGGGACCCTCCCGGCTATTCCGGGAGGGTAGGTAAGTATGCAAAACTATCACTTCCACAAGGGAAGATTTAACACTCTGATTCAGTGGCGGAACTACCGAGGGTGCAGGGGGTGCAGCTTCTATGGGGCCCGGCGGCTGGGGGGCCCCATGGACAGCAAGCAATCCCCTGCACCAACCTGTAGTTTTAGTATTTTGTTAGCCGCATCAGCCACCTGCATTTGCGCTCCATCCCCTGGGAGCGTGAGGAGTCGTGCGGGGGGTCACGCAGGTTGCGCAGTGAGGGTGAAGCCGGGCGGGTAGCGCCGTGAGGGAGAAGCCGGACGGGGAGAAAAGCAGAAGAAGTGAGACACTCAGAGTCTGCTGGACAGGCTCTGGAACGGAAGGTCATCCGCCCCCGCTGCCAGCCGAGTGCCTGGGGCTGGGAGACAGTGAGGAAGAAGGCAATCTTGCAGGCTGCCGCTGGTGAGCTTGGTGAACATATTGCAGCAGCAGTTATATGATTATATTGAAAGAATAAATGTAAAAGTTTTATTTACAGTTTTTGTTATTTTTGTGTTTTGTTTTTTTAATGTGTTTTATTTTATCTGACCTATACAATGTTAATGTTTGCTGCCATCTGGAATGCTGTGACTATTCACAGGCGGTGATTGTACCATTATAAATGAATGGAGCGATCACCAGTTACAAGTAGTCACAGGCCGGCGCAGCATGCTGCATCACAGCAAACATTAAGATGGCTACATTGTCCTGCAGACCCCACAGCGGCTTGGGGGAGCCCGCACCGGTGGGGTCTGCAGGAAGTGTCACCGCTAAGATGATGTTTGCAGAGTGCAGTCTGTTTAAGTACTGGGGTTAATCACTGGGGCTTGCTGTGCCGCAAAAGTCCACCCCCCATTTGTTTTTAAGTTCCGTCCCCGGTATATTGACAGCAGTCAGGATACTGACTGCCCGGATGCTGACCACATCCCATATATAACAGGCATTATGGTGTGTGGCATCTTGTGTGTTGGGCATTGATGCATGTGGTACAATGTGTAAGGGGAAATATGTGTTGCATATTGTTTAAGGGGCATTACGGTTTGTCACATAATGTGTAAGGGGCATTGTGGTATGTCGCATAATATGTAAGGGGCATTGCAATGTGTCACATATTGTGTAAGGGGCATTGCGGTGTGTCGCATATTGTCCAAGGGGGATTAAGGTGTGTCACATGTGTAATGGGCATTAAGGTGTGTCACATGTGTAATGGGAATTGCGGTGTGTCGTATAATGTGTAAGGACATTGTGGGGGCCCCATTATAAATCTTGCTATGGGGCCCACAAAGTTCTAGTTACGCCTCTGCTCTGATTCCTCCCCTGGATGCGGTGTTTCCATAATAAGATTCTCAGCGTAATTCCAAATCCTCTCTGTGCAGACGTTTAACATGCAGATAAAAATAACAAGTACAGTACAGTGATATTGTGGGACTGTATGTTAATACAAAACAAAAAAAAAAGTAAAAAATCAATACAGTTTGAAATGTAATACAAAATGTGAAATGTACATTTAAAGCATCTATATATAGGCTCCCCGTGCTTGCGTGGGTTTCCTCCGGGTACTCAGGTTTCCTCCTACAATCCGAAAATATACTGGTAGGTTAATTGGCTCCCAACAAAATTAACCCTAGAATGAATGTATGTGGTATGGAATATAGATTGTAAGCTCCACTGGGGCAGGGACTGATGTGAATGCTCAAATATTCTCTGTACAGCGCTGCGGAATATGTGTGCGCTATATAACTGGTAATAAATAATAAATAAAATATAAAGGCTAACTTCTTGACACCTCTATGACGCCTCTATGAAGTACCACCACTGACCACTAGAGGCCAATCAACGGACCAAAAAATCTTTGCAGGGAAATTGATCTGTTTCAGACTTGCTGGATATGTAGAGTGGGAGCTGTGAAGACAGAGATTGGAGGTAGGAGCAGATAGGGACTAAGGGTGGTGGTGGGGGGGGGGGGGGGGGTATGAGAGTTTGTGGGCTAAAAACTGTCACAGCTCAAAGTGAAAGTAAAAACGGTCACAGCTCAAAGTGACAGTACATTGCAGAAGTTGTAATTTTGACTGGCGTATAACTACATACCTCGCAACTTTATCATAAGAAGAAAAGGGACACTCGCGTAGCGAAGCCAATCAGGAGAGGCCACCAATACCACCAATGCCGCTTCTGATTGGCTGCCGGCTGCGAGCTCCGGGGTCGCGGTCCAGCGGGAGTATTGAAGGTATCGACAGAGCTGCTGCTATACAGCCGGAGAGCGCACAGATGTTTCTGCCCAACTGTCTGTCATCTCTTTACATTGTGTTCAAATTGTCTTTAAATTGCACCCGGTGTTACCCCCCCCTCTGGCAACGAGCAATTCCCTCTCCCTTGGCAACGAGCAATCCCCCTCCCCCCCCCCCCCCCCGCATTTTCATCATAGTACATCCCGCACTTACTGCTTTGGGCTCATCTACATTTGGATATAAGTAATTTTACAAGATTCCTCTCAGATGTAGCAGTACACACCCACGCTTCTAGGGGCCACGTTCACAATCTCTTTTCACAATCTCTCCATATATGGAACTAGCCACACCCTGTGGGAGGAGCAGGACACGCCCACTCAATGGGGCGCTGTGCAAAATTCTTTTACCAACTATAATCTCCCTGAAACTAGTTTTCAAAAGTAGGCAAGTATGCTGTAGTAGCAGCGCCCCTCCCACCTCTCACACACACACTGACACACATCTCTCAACAAACACAGACAAATACATACACACACACAAACAACACAAACAACATAACACAAACAACTGTGACTTTATCAAGTTTCATCCTGGCACATGGGCTCACCATAGCATAGCACTGCTCTCAGACGTCACACAGGCTCCGGGCCCGGCTCTTCTCTCCTCCTGTCAGGGAGGCAGAGCAGCTGCAGCGCACGGGTGTTTAAGGCTGGCCGGCCCATGCCCAACACAAGTTCTGCTCAGCTCTGCGAGTCCTCCTGCCCCTCTCCCGCGGCCGCTCCCAGAAAGTGACAGGCATCCGGCCATAGACTGCTCTCTGCTACAAGTGGCCCCTCTGCGGGACTGCTGCCTGACGACCACTGCCTGCCCGAGTCACGCGCTAAGTGGCCGCTTGGCGACAGCCAGGAAGACAGAATTACTTTCGGCTTGCGCGGCTGCAGGAGAGGTCATTAGCAAATGGTTCTATAGAACCGATATGACATTTAAGTAACGGTTCTGCAGAACCGGTGCGAACCGACTGAATCCCACCACTGCCAAAGGGCCAGATGTATCAAGCTTCAAAAAGTGATACAATGGAAGGTGATTAACAGCCAGCTAATCTGATCCTAAATGCCATCATGCAGACTGGGTTTGAAAAATGACAGTTATGAGCGGATTGGTTGGCTGTTTATCACTCTCCACTTAATAACTCTTTGAAGACTGATACATCGGACCGTAAGTCACTATTGAGACCACGGAGGTATTAAACTGAAAATTTAGCCCAAACCCAAAAACCATCATTGCATTCTGGGGCTTTGATGCGGTGGGTAATGCCAGCTTCTGCGGCATTACCATATTGGGGCCTACGAGCTTCTTGCCACATTTTCCCCTGAGGTGGATCCAACCAGTTCCCTTCCTGCACCCCCTGCGGACACGGCGTCACTTTGCTGCTGCGCAGAGGGACTCCCATAAAACCCAGAAGCACGGATGTTGCAAAGGACAGAGATTTAACGAGCCCTCCTCCAGAGATGCCTCCAGCTGGGTAGGGGGTGACATTATATGGTCTACTCTGCAATTTTACAGGGGGCACAGATGGCGGTTTTTCCATTATCGCTGATGGCTCCGCCAGCATCCAGCTAAGTTCTTCTGCGAAAGATGCCTCAAAGCGGAAATGCCTTTTAGTTGTTTAACTGCTATCCTGAGACATTGTTATGGGGGAAATGTATCAAAGACATGAGAGGGATAAAGTGGAGAGGTTTCTGACTGGCTACTCTGGGCAACTAATCCACTTTATCTCTCTCCAAACCTTGATACATCTCCCCCATGTAGCGTGTCCAAAAAAACTGCGTCGGCCTGCTGTATAGATCTGGAAGCAGCCCCAGGAGGGCGCCTAGCAGCTGACAGTACTCTGGAACGACGGGCAGCGATGATGGTCCGCAGGGAGAGACCGCCTCAGCACCTCCAACAAACAGGAACTTACATCAGAGATCAGGCTGACAACCGCAAATGTCAAACAAACGTAAAATCAATAATCCTTCACATTTTGGAATTTAAGATGAAAAAAATGAAATGACTTGAGAGAACAAGGCCGTGTGGCGTGAGATCAAGCTATCTGAGCGTGTATTCCGCAGGGACGGCTGCTGTAACACATGCGGCAAAGCTGGATTCTCGGAGATGATTACGGCTGTCAGGCCCTGTACCCCAATGCATGTGTTTTGTAATCGTGAAGCTTCTCAGTGAAAGTTAAAATAAACTATGCACGTATAAAGCAAAGTGTGACCTATGCTGAACTTTCTCCAGATGGGGGCGGACTGATGGAGGAGTCTCGGTGCGGCCCGTAAGAGGAAACAGAAGTGGATTAGGAATCCAGCCAACATTTCTTGACAATCTTCAAAACAGCAACCGTGGACATTAAACACTTCCCGTTCCCCGGACATGTGGAAAAGTATCAGAGCCTTGTTTTCAGCACTTGCCAAGGGAAAGATATGCACTGCGTGGAACCGGATTAATGGTTGCATTACCACTGCGCTAGGCTTCTCCGTGAAGGCTGCAGCCAAGGAATGACGTAGGAAACCTCCTTGTGAACATGAATGCAATTCGGGAAACTCTCACATTCTTCCAGGGTCCAGTGCAAGTTGTGCTTTTTACTTTTTGCACAAATATAAAAGAATATCTCCGGTTACACAGAGTCGCTCATTTCTCATTTGTTTTTTTCTTTAAACCCGTATTAGATTTAGAGCAGAGTTCTCTAAGTGTATTGTGAGTACCATGGAAACCACAGGCACACGGCATGTGCAGTGGTGTAGCTACCGTACGGCAGCCACTGCGGCTGCTTGGGGGAGCAAGCTCCAGGGGAGCGCCGTTGGTGCTCACCAGAAGCTTTGGGCTGGGCAGGGTAACAGGGTGCAATGTGCCCCTGGGCCGCTCTGTTACTCACTGTCTCGGGCCACCAAGTGGTCACCCCCGCCCCTTTCCCCCGGTACTCAGCTCACAGCTATACAGACTTCTCAGTGCAGCGCCGGCGGCTAATTGAAATGTAGCTCCAGCCGACAGCCAATCAGAACTCATGTTCATGCAGCTGCGGTGATTGGCTGCAGGGATGTGAGCTCGGATTGGCTCACAAACTGGAGTCATATTTCAAACGGCCGCCGGAGAGGCTAGCAGTGCGCTGCAGCAGCGGCGACAGCATGAGTCAGGCTGGGCAGGGGGAAAGTGCTGACTGCTCAGCGGTGGCCAAATGACAGCCACCCCAGACCCTACTACAAGACCCAGGTACACGTGGCTCCGCCCCCTCTCGTATTTTCCTCCCCTCATACCTTCCCTGCTGTTAGAAGGGATTCAGTATGAAATCCCGGCGGTCGGGATCTCGGCGTTCAAAATTCCGACGCCGAAATCCCGACATGGGGGGGACGTGGATCGCCCCCCCTTGCTGGCTCGCTGTGTTCGCCACGCAGTGGGCCCGGTGCCTCGCTACGCTTGGCACGCTAATTTATTCTCCCTCCACACCCACGGAGGGAGAAAGTGTCGGGATTTCGGCCGTCGGGATTCTGAACGCCGGGATCCCGACCGCCGGGATTTTAACTGCATCCCGTTAGAAGGGATACATAATATGTCAGGCTGTCAGCATGTCCCTTGTGGGGCTCTATATATATATATATATATATACTAGGTGATTCATCGCGCCCTACGGGCGCTCTTCACACCGTCGTAAGGGGCTGCGCCCCCTTAATTTGTGAACATTTGTATATGAGAAAGATGGTTATAATTGTATGAAAGATGCCTGTATTGCAACTTGAGTTATAGGTGAAATGTGTTAAATAGAGAGCATATGATGTGGAAGGGGGTGTGTATTGTTTTGTTTAATTAAAAAGCGGATACAGAGTAAGATGTACATTGATAGTGTGGATGGTACAGTGACATTTGTGGGTGTGGGGGGGGGGGGCTGTGTGAGCATGTTGTTTAGGTGTGTGTGTGCAATAGTATAGTAGGGTGTTTCTGAGTCAGCGGCTCCCCACTGGCGGAGGTCACGACACAGGAAAACAGGAGGCTGGGTAGTGATAGGGGTGTGTGGACATAAGGGGGACTAAAGAGGAGGGTGGGAGATACTGTGCTGCTTCTGCCAGTGGGTGAGGGTCCAGCGTGGCAGCACAGGAGTACAGGATGGTGGCCCTTAGTCAGTGTCTCCTCCTACTGGGTGGGAGTTCGGGTGCATGAGAGCAGGAGGCTGGGCTATGAGGCATGATGTGGGCAAAACAGCGTCAGCGACTCCCCAGTGGTGGAAGTTACGGTTCAGGAGAGCAGGAAGCTGGGTAGTGATAGGGGTGTGTGAGTATACGGGGGACTAAAGAGGGGCTTGGGGGTGCCGTGAATTGGGGGGGGGTGCCGTGAATCAAGGGAGGGAGGGGGCGCAGGTGTGCGCGAATCACGGGAGAGGGCGGGGGTCCGCAAAGCGTGGGAGGGGGCGTGAATTGTGAGAGGGGGGGTTGTGAATCGCGGGAGGGGGGGGCACGGGGCGTGATGAATCACCTAGTTGGTTATATATTCTTGTAGAAGGATGGTAGGATGTTGCTGTCATTCAGAATGCATTTACATAAACAGTAATAGTAGCAGTAAAAGATCTGACTTAAAACACCTACAGTAAAACAGAACAGGTGTTATATATTATACAAAGAATTGGTTGATGATTTTTAAGTTTAACGTTGTCACTGGAAAAAAATTGCTGCAAGAAAAAATCAACATAGAAAGTTCAACACATGTAAATGTTGACATAAGTGTGGCACTTCATTGGTGTCCATGTCGACACATGAGAATGAATATGAAAACATTCAAAAAAAGAAAAATAAATCTTCAAAAACTCATGTCAACCTTTTTCATTGTCGACCATAGCCGTGCCAGTGTTTTGCATGTGCCATTTAATCCTGGGGTTGCCGTGAATCGTGCGCGGGGGTGGGGGGGGGGAGGAGGTGAGGGGTGTCCGCAAATCACGGAAGGAGGGGTCGTGGGTGGATGCCGCGAATCGTGGGAGGGGGGCGCGGGGGGTTGCAGTGAATCGCGGGAGGGTGGGTCGCGGGGGCGGGGGGTTGCCGCAATGACAGGAGGGGAGGTCAGGGGTGGGGAATCGCGATAGGGGGGGTCGTGGGGGGCACCGTGAACTGCGGGAGGGGGGGCCCGGGGAGTTGGCGCGAATCGTGGGAGGGGGGGTCGCGGGGTGCCGCAAATCGCAGGAGGGGGGTGTGTCACGGGGTGGGGCCGCGAATCGCGGGAGTCACCGGGGGTGCCGCGAATTACGGGGGGTGTGCTGCAAATCGCGGGAGGGGGGTCGCGGGGGGGGGGGTGCCGCGAATCGCCACAAGAAAAAATCAACACAGAAAGGTCAACACATATAAATGTTGACATAAGTGTGGCACTTCATTGGTGTCCATGTCGACACATGAGAATGAATATGAAAACATTGAAAAAGTGAAAAATAAATCTTGTCAACCTTTTTCATTGTCGACCATAGCCATGTCAGTGTTTAGCATGTGCCATTTAATCCTGGGGTTGCCGTGAATCGTGCGCGGGGGTGGGGGGGGGAGGGAGGAGGTGAGGGGTGTCCGCAAATCACGGGAGGAGGGGTCGTGGGTGGATGCCGCGAATCGTGGGAGGGGGGCGCGGGGGGTTGCAGTAAAATCGAGGGAGGGAGGGTCGCGGGGGCGGGGGGTTGCCGCAATGACAGGAGGGGAGGTCAGGGGTGGCGAATTGCGATAGGGGGGGTCGTGGGGGGCACCGTGAACCGCGGGAGGGGGGGCCCGGGGAGTTGGCGCGAATCGTGGGAGGGGGGGTCGCGGGGTGCCGCAAATCGCAGGAGGGGGGTGTGTCACGGGGTGGGGCCGCGAATCGCGGGAGTCACCGGGGGTGCCGCGAATTGCGGGGAGAGTGCTGCAAATCGCGGGAGGGGGGTCGCGGGGGGGGGGGTGCCGCGAATCGCCACAAGAAAAAATCAACACAGAAAGGTCAACACATATAAATGTTGACATAAGTGTGGCACTTCATTGGTGTCCATGTCGACACATGAGAATGAATATGAAAACATTGAAAAAGTGAAAAATAAATCTTGTCAACCTTTTTCATTGTCGACCATAGCCATGTCAGTGTTTAGCATGTGCCATTTAATCCTGGGGTTGCCGTGAATCGTGCGCGGGGGTGGGGGGGGGAGGGAGGAGGTGAGGGGTGTCCGCAAATCACGGGAGGAGGGGTCGTGGGTGGATGCCGCGAATCGTGGGAGGGGGGCGCGGGGGTTTGCAGTGAATCGCGGGAGGGTGGGTCGCGGGGGCGGGGGGTTGCCGCAATGACAGGAGGGGAGGTCAGGGGTGGCGAATCGCGATAGGGGGGGTCGTGGGGGGCACCGTGAACCGCGGGAGGGGGGGCCCGGGGAGTTGGCGCGAATCGTGGGAGGGGGGGTCGCGGGGTGCCGCAAATCGCAGGAGGGGGGTGTGTCACGGGGTGGGGCCGCGAATGGCGGGAGTCACCGGGGGTGCCGCGAATTGCGGGGGGTGTGCTGCAAATCGCGGGAGGGGGGTCGCGGGGGGGGTGCCGCGAATCGCCACAAGAAAAAATCAACACAGAAAGGTCAACACATATAAATGTTGACATAAGTGTGGCACTTCATTGGTGTCCATGTCGACACATGAGAATGAATATGAAAACATTGAAAAAGTGAAAAATAAATCTTGTCAACCTTTTTCATTGTCGACCATAGCCATGTCAGTGTTTAGCATGTGCCATTTAATCCTGGGGTTGCCGTGAATCGCGCGCGGGGGTGGGGGGGGGGGGAGGTGAGGGGTGTCCGCGAATCATGGGAGGAGGGGTCGTGGGTGGATGCCGTGAATTGCGGGAGGTGGGGTCGCGGGGGGGGGGTGTGGGTGCCACAAATCGTGGGAGGCGCGGGGGGTTGCAGTGAATCGCGGGAGGGTGGGTCGCGGGGGCGGGGGGTTGCCGCAATGACAGGAGGGGGGGTCAGGGGTGGGGAATCGCGATAGGGGGGGTCGTGGGGGGCACCGTGTACCGCGGGAGGGGGGGCCCGGGGAGTTGGCGCGAATCGTGGGAGGGGGGGTTGCGGGGTGCCGCAAATCGCAGGAGGGGGGGGTGTCACGGGGTGGGGCCGCGAATCGCGGGAGTCACCGGGGGTGCCGCGAATTGCGGGGGGTGTGCTGCAAATCGTGGGAGGGGGGTCGCGGGGGGTGCCGCGAATCGCCACAAGAAAAAATCAACACAGAAAGGTCAACACATGTAAATGTTGACATAAGTGTGGCACTTCATTGGTGTCCATGTCGACACTTGAGAATGAATATGAAAACATTGAAAAAGTGAAAAATAAATCTTGTCAACCTTTTTCATTGTCGACCATAGCCATGTCAGTGTTTTGCATGTGCCATTTAATCGTGGGGTTGCCGTGAATGGGGTCGGGGGGGGAGGAGGGAGGGAGGGAGGGAGGGAGGTAGGTGCATACCTCCCAACATGACCCTCTCCAGGAGGGA
The DNA here is from genome assembly GCF_055691185.1 of Crinia signifera. NCBI lineage: Eukaryota > Metazoa > Chordata > Amphibia > Anura > Myobatrachidae > Crinia > Crinia signifera. The sequence goes on along the minus strand of NC_139219.1, from coordinate 325,219,557 downwards.
CACATTGCTCTGTTTCTGGACTTTCTTCTTAATTTATGGATAACCATCACCTGTGCTTAAACACCTTTCTTATCAATTACCCTGTTTAAAACAGGTGATGACAATCATAAATTAAGATGGAAGTCCACAAACAGAGCATTCTGTCCCTCCTGGAGAGGGTCATGTTGGGAGGTATGTGGGGCGATCACCTGGTGTGTCTGGTGAGTAGCTGTGTCTTTGCTGGGTAATATGGGGAGGCAGAGGGTGTCTGGCACTGTGCATACCTCCCAACATGACCTATGCCAGGAGGGACACAATGCTCTGCCGCTGGACTTTCTTCCTAATGTATGATTACCTCCATCTGTGTTGAACAGGTTAATTGATAGGAAAGGTGCTTCAACACAGGTGATGGCAATCATACATTAAAAGGAAAGTGCAGGAGCAGAGCAATGTGTCCCTCCTATGACTGTGGGCTCACTGGGCTGGTTCTCTGTCATGTGAGTCAGTCATGTGAGTCAGAGGCTCCACCCAGCGTTACAGCTTCAGACACACTTTGAGTGACAGATGTGTCCCTGATGAGTGACCCTGATGAGATATATATCTCATCAAGGGTAGGCAATTCAGGGGGGAGGGGGGCGCCAGACAATATTTTGGCTGGGGGGAGCTAAATTTTTAGTTACGCCACTGGGCATGTGATGTAATGAGCACTGTGGATTTAGGCCCTTATTCAGATCTGTTTGCAGTACTTTGTTCTCAAAAATGGGCAAAACTGCAGGTGGGGCAGATTAAATAGCACCTTAAGCACCTCGGCGGCCACTCTGCAGCCCAGCACACAGCAGAATGTGTTGGGTCAAGAAGAACTGCTGCAGCTTCTGCTGGCAGGTAATGGGAGCTCCTCCATCAGACCTGGGCCCCGGTAAATAGTACGCCACTGCACACATCGTGTCTGGGGATCGTTGGCGCCGTGGGGGCGTAGGGTCTAATGAATATGAAACACCTTAGCAATGAGTGTGTGATCTCCTGGCAACAAGCATAAAAATAGCCCCTGGCAAGAAGCATGTAACCCCCTGGCAATAAGCAATAAACCCTGGGCAATGAGCATGAAACCACTGGCAATCAGCATAACCCCTGGCAATGAGCAAGAAAACCCTGGCAATGAGCATAACCCCTGGCAATGAGCAAGAAACCCCTGGCAATGAGCATGTAACCACTGTCAATGAGCATGTAGGTAAAACAAAATTATAATTAATGTATGGGGGCACCATCATTTTTGTTTTGTCAGTGAGGGGAGAGCCAGGCGGCAGGGAGGTGACGGAGACCAGGGGCACACCAGAGTACAGGTATCGCGGGGGGGCTCCGTCACCGCATCGCGATGCCAGCCGCATATGTTAGTACATATGCGCTGGCATCGCGGCGGACAGCCGACGAAGGGCGGCGATGTATATTAGTACATCCCGCCCTAACTCAGATAAAATATCACTAGGATGAAAAAAATGATATGTTTCCAGGGGCCCTATTTATTACATGGGCCGGTACACATGTGGAAAGACTAGCTCCTGTATGTTTTAAGTAACACGTCCATTTATTTTTAGGGGCCCCATATGACTGCTTGGTACCTGGCAAACTCTGAAAACTGAAAGATGTTGAGTGTTTGCTTGTGGGTGCATATGCCATCTCCAGATGGCGCTGCTTGCCACAGTAAGGATACCCAATGGTTTTAATAAAAACCATTAATGTTTTTTTTTCTGCTGGTAGTTTTTTCACCAAGCAATGGCAGCATTCCGATAAACATCCGATGTTAATATACAGCTGGATTCCCCTGTTTAACATTGAGAACGGCTGCGGGATGACTTAGCACATGTTGAGAGTTAGACATGTTTTTTGCATGTGTGAACCATGTGTGTATGCAGTGGCGGCTCCAGAGGCGGGGCTACAGCACAGTACAAAATTCAAATAGGGGAGCCACACCCACTGCCAGTGAGTCAGTTTGGAGTGGCAGTTGGTGGCAGTGGGTGCGGCTCCCCTATTTGAATTTTGAACTGTGCTGAGGCCCGCCCTCTGGAGCCTCCCCTGTATGGAATGTTTTAATGGTAGAAGCCACCAGGCCACTGGGCTCATTCGGCCACACTGACTACCAGGTGTGATGGGATTGTGTTGGTATTTCATCAGGACCACCGTTGTCGCCAGGTCTGATACTGCTCTGCTGCCAGACCGCTGGGACCAGCAGATCTTCCTGTCTGTGGTGACATCCCGGCGCTCCTCCTGTTGCCATTATAAATGCCCATCACAAAATGGCTGCTCCCTCACAGCAGACAGTTACTGAGGATGGTAGAGGAGAACATACCTGTCTTCCCTCCCGTTATCTCCTAGGCCATCATTACATCGTCGCCCCTTCCTCCTGACCCCGCGTCCTTCCCTTCTCCCATCATCGTGAACGTTGCACGTGTTCCGCATAAAAGCAATATAAGGCAATGACCAATGCTGGGATTTTCCCGTGAGGTGATCACACCAGCTAATTACACAGGCTCTGGTTTATGCAAGGAGCCAGGAAAGCTCCTGATGTTTGACTATGACCCATCACATTGATCTGTACCATCTGCTGGGCTCCCCAGCTACACTACTGAGCAATTAGCATAGTGCGGGTCAGCACGGTGGTCTCTGCTGCTTGCCAGGCCTTCAGAACTCAGAGTCAGCCTCTGTAATGAGCCGGGTGGGGGGTACGTGCCTGATACATCACCAGCCAAGAGTGGAGACATTACAGGATCAGTCAGTTAATGTGCGGCTGCAGGGAAAGCTCATTGGCCGGTCGGATAGACAAAGCAACGCAACACATGCTCAGTGTCGCCAAGTACAATACACAGTCGACACATATAAGGTCAACATGCATTGGGTTGGCCACTGAAGATCAACATGGCTCAGGTCGACACATGAAATAGGTCAACATAGTTGGAAGGTTGACACAAGCATTAGGTCGACAATGGCTAGGTCAATGAGTTTTTCACTGTTTTCTGAGCCGACGTGTGCCGACAGGCGGTATTTCATGCCCTACAGTCCACCAGGATATGGATTGGGAATAGAACAGTTGTGCCAGAAGCAAAGTGAAAAAACTATGTCAACCTTTTGACTATCGACCTAGCCATTGTCAACCTAATGCTTGTGTCGACCTTCCAGCCATGTCAATCTTAGCCATGTTGACCTGTTTCGGATGTGGTTGACCCAATGACCCAAACCATGCACTGCTGCAGTGTTCGTAGTAACAATTGGAAATGCCTCCTGTTTCCCTCTCCACCAATAATGTGACTGACCCCACCCCCTCATGAAAGACCCCACCCCCTTTTTCCTATTCACCTATAATATGCCTGACCCCACCCCCTCATTCCCTATCCTTCTATAATATGCCTGACCCCACCCCCTCATTCCCTATCCTTCTATAATATGCCTGACCCCACCCCCTTATTCCCTATCCTTCTATAATATGCCTGACCCCACCCCCTCATTCCCTATCCTTCTATAATATGCCTGACCACACCCGCTCATTCCCTATCCTTCTATAATATGCCTGACCACACCCGCTCATTCCCTATCCTTCTATAATATGCCTGACCACACCCGCTCATTCCCTATCCTTCTATAATATGCCTGACTACACCCCCTTATTCCCACTCCACCTATAATATGCCTGACCCTACCCCCTCATTCCCTATCATTCTATAATATGCCTGACCCTACCTCCTCATTCCCTATCATTCTATAATATGCCTGACCCTACCTCCTCATTCCCTATCCTTCTATAATGTACCTAACCCCACCACCTCATTCCCTATCCTTCTATAATGTACCTAACCCCACCACCTCATTCCCTATCCTTCTATAATACCTCACTAATAATGTGCCTGACTCCACCTCTGCTGTGTATGACCCCAACCCCGCAGTGCCTTACATCTGCAGTAATTGGACTAACCCCTCCTCTGCTATGTCTGACCACACCTCTGCGGTGCCTAACCTCTGCAGTAATGTGACTAACCCCTCCTCTGCTGTGTCTGACCACACCTCCGCAGTGCCTTACCTCTGCAGTAATGTGACTAACCCCTCCTCCGCGGTGCCTGACCTCTCTAATAATGTGCCTGACAGGCAGAGGTGATCGCATTATAGTGATGCAAATGCAGGACCTGTTCCTCGCATGCGTAGAATGGGTCCTGTATTGTAGTTTCCCGAACATCCGGAAACTGTGACTCCTGCTGAATCGCCCCTATAGTCTGCAACTGGTTTGAAATACGATCGTTAGAAACCCGGAATTAGTCTTGATGTAATCTATATATACACTGTATAAAGGCTAACTACTTCTCACCTGATGTACTTAAGTACCTCCTGTGACCACTAGAGGCCACCCAAAGGACAAAGATATCATAACAGAAAGTGAAAGAAATTATTGTAGGGACACTGATCTGTTTCAAACTTGCTCGATATGGAGAGAGGGAGCTGAGAAGGCAAAGATTGGAGGTAGGAGCACATAGGAACTGGGGGTGGGGTGGAGAGTTTGTGGGCAAAAAAATCGCCACAGCTTGAAAGTAAAAACTGTCACAGCTCAAATTGAAAGTAAAAACTGTCACAGCTCAAAGTGAAAGTATGTAGCAGAAGCAGTCATTTATAACAGTATTTCTATCATCTGCTTTATGAATCTACTGTGTGTCACAGTAAAACCTAGATAATGGTTTTAGCCATGAAACACGTGTTTCTCATATCTGTATGTTCCTTCCACTTGGTGCATCCGCCCTCACAAGCGTGTAATGATTAGTAGATACTGGGACTAATAAAACGCTGGGTGGTTCCTTTGATAAGCTGAATGCAGCAGACAGGCCGGCCGGATGGTTTTATTCTATTGAGGGAATAGGCGGCCTCTTCGCTGCACTTTTTAATTACACCAATATCTTCAGATGTAACCCCCCTCCTGTCCAAACCGGCCACCAACGTAGAGGCCTCAACCTGTGCAGAGATCACACACACGCAGCACAAAGATGCCACATATTCATTCACGGTTCAGTCATCTCTCGGAGCATTCCTTATAAGTGTAATCCAGGGCTGACTGACTGTCATAGCTGCAGGGGGGACACGCTCGGGGCTTATATGTAATAACAGCTGGTGTCATTATTCAGCATTTTTTGGCAATAAAGTAAAGCTGATAATCCCATCAAGCCCTATAGTTTAACCGCCGCGTCTCCCAGGCCTACTGTGCTGTGTGTCTTGCGCTGATTTCCCGGAACCCTTCCCGATGGGATCTAAGGAACGTGAAATTCCGCATCTGATCTCATTATTCCAGGTTACAGGTCCATGGCAGCACGGATGGTGTAATGGTTACATTACTGCCTCACAGCACTGAGATCATGTGTTCGATCCCCACCATGGCTCTAACTGTGCAGAGTTTGTATATTCTCCCCGTGCTTGCGTGGGTTTCCTCCGGGTACTCTGGTTTCCTCCCACAATCCAAAAATATACTGTTACTGTAGGTTAATTGGCTCCCAACAAATTAACCCTAGAATGTCTGTGTGTGCGTGTACATGTGGTAGGGAATATAGATTGTAAGCTCCACTGGGGCAGGGACTGATGTGAATGTTCAACTATACTCTGTAAAGCGCTGCGGAATATGTATGCGCTATATAAGAAACTGTTAATAAATAAATTAGCGGACTCCCCTCAGAGTTCCCACCGCTGGGGATTGTGACCGTGGCGGGTGCAGTAGTAGTGTCACATCAGTCAGCAGAAGCAGACAGAAATAAATTTGCTTGGTAATTAGTCGCAGATTGTTAGCTTTGGACAGAGTACAGGGCCATTACTTATGTTCCCGACATTAATTTCTCCCTGGATGGGTAAATGGGTGTTTTACGGGTTCTATAACTTTACTTGGGTCATTGCCTGATGGTTTATTTAGTTTGATTCACTTTTGATTTTAGATTTTCCCTGTCCTTGTATTGGTCTGATATTGGACCTGATTCAGAGCGGATCTCTGGGCTGCGAATCTTCGTAGCACAGTGATCAGGTAAGTGCTGCTCCGTCTGAGACCCTCCGCCCCTGTGCACAAATGTGAATACGTGCGCAGCGGGGCACACAGGAGTAAAACCATTTGCCAACCAAATCACTTACTGTCGAATGGTTTTCCCCCTGTTCGCAACGCCAAGTGAGTGTAGGCTTACTCGGCACTGCAATGACCATAGGGAGATTGGGGCCGGCGGCCCTCCCTCCCCACGGCGGGACCGGCCTCTGTTTTTAGGCAGCAGTCGCAGCAAACGCAGAAGTGCCGCCCCCGGCTGTCAATCATCTATCGAACAGTGAGTAATGGGTTTCGTTCGCATAAGGAACCCTTAGATTTGACAATCGGCAGCCCCAAGTAAGGGTGTGAATCAGGCCCATTGTCCCAAACAGGACTATAGAAAAAGTGTTTTCGAGCGCAGCAGAAGCGATGTCAACTATATTTATGTCGACTGTTTGCTTGTGTCGACCCTATTGTCATGTTGACATTGTGCATGATGACCTTTTGGGGTCAACCTAGAATTTGTCGACATGTTAATTGTCTCATATACCGCACCCATCCCAGGCAACTTTGGGGAGACGTACCTCGGTAGTAACATCTGTGATGCACGATTTGCTCCACTGCAGCCAATGCCTGGGACAGTATGACACATACATAGACAGTAGTGCTGCATACATGACAGATAACATGCATAGCCAAACCAAGGGCTCAGGGGGTGAGGGTTACCCTATCACATGACAAACAGACGGGACAGGCTCCCAGTATGGCCGAGGGTCCCTGGGGTCCTAAACATTTCTGTTACGTGGCCGTTTTAGGGCTGTTCTACTTACCGGTGGCATTGGGGCTGTACTGTATACTGGTAGCATGGTGCTGTGCTGCATACAGGTGGCATTGGGGCTGTACTGTATACTGTTAGCATGGTGCTGTGCTGCATACAGGTGGCATTGGGGCTGTACTGTATACTGTTAGCATGGTGCTGTGCTGCATACAGGTGGCATTGGGGCTGTACTGTCTACTGGAAGCATGGTGATGTGCTGCATACAGGTGGCATTGGGGCTGTATGACAATGATTAATGGTGCTGTGCATCGGGTGCCAAGGCACACTGACTGCACAAGTGTGCAATTCATTACTGGGAGATGACTAAGTCCCATGTGACTTTGCACAAGAGATCAGAGGCTGAGAGGCTTGTGCTGACCTCTGCTTGGTTTAGCTCATCATATGATTCTCAGGCCCATGAAGGACAGCCGCAGCAGCGGCCTTGTCATGGGAGGGTTTTTAATCAGAGGCAGTCAGGGCTCCTACAGACTAGGTACAGAGAAACAAACAACGGCTTTTCATGTGGTAATATATATTCAGAGAAACAAACAAAGGCTTTTCATGTGGTAATATATATTATATACAGGGCCGGCGCCACCACTAGGCAGCTCTAGGCATTTGCCTAGGGCGCCGGCACCTGGAGGGCGGCAGTTCGCCCTCACCCCTCACCCCCAGCATTAGCGAACGGTACCCCGGCGTCCCTGCTGAGTGCTGGTGCGTGCAGTCCGTGCCGCCGGGGGAACCAGCGGCGCTGTTATCGTGTGTAAGCTGGCCGCGGCCGGCGGGGTCCCTACAGTGAATAGAAAATAACTAGCGCGGGAAGCGCTAGTTATTTTCTATTCACTGTAGGGACCCCGCCGGCCGCGGCCAGCTTACAATAGCACACGATAACAGCGCCGCTGGTTCCCCCGGCGGCACGGACTGCACGTTTTTTCACAGGTACTAAGGCACCGGGTACTAAGGGAGAACAGTGCCGCCGGTTCCCCCGGCGGCACGGACTGCACGCACCAGCACTGCTTACACACGATAACAGCGCCGCTGGTTCCCCCGGCGGCACGGACTGCACGCACCAGCACTGCTTACACACGATAACAGCGCCGCTGGTTCCCCCGGCGGCACGGACTGCACGCACCAGCACTGCTTACACACGATAACAGCGTCGCTGGTTCCTCCGGGGCACGGACTGCACATTTTTTCACAGGTACTACCCCCCCCCACCCCCCCCCCCCCCGGCACCGGGGCGCCCCCACCCCGACTTGCCTGGGGCGCTCCGGTGCCTTGCACCGGCCCTGATTATATATGCTTATATTTACCCCCCCCCCTGCAGTTGACCATTGACCAAGTTTATACTGCTTTTACTCTGTGTTTTGACAGTGCAATTGTCACGAGGGATTACATGCTTATTGCCAGGGGAGATTACAGGCTCTGCCCAGGGGAGATTACATTCTCATTGCCCAGGGTTGAGTATATGCTCATTGCCTGGGGGGGGGGGGGGGGGGTTATAGGCACACATTGCACCAGCTCTCCCAGAATCCACACTTCCAGGTAGAGACAGGTGCCCTGATAGATCCTAGAGGTGCAGGGGGACCTCTAGCATCTGTCTCCTCTAAGGTTGTTGAAGGGTTTCTGTCTGTACATGGACAGAGACTTTGTGCCCCTGAGGTGCCGATCCCCACCCTTCTGCTGTTTAAATGGAGAAAAAATCCGGAGCTGGGTTTTGGGGGAATGGGTGGTCTGGTGCACCCCCAGACCTGCAAAGGTCTCAGCCTTGAAGCTGCTCCCATTCCAGGGGCTTGTTTGAGTCTAATGCTGCTTTCCCACTGCCTAAATGGGTAAAGACCAGGTATTTGTAAACGGGTCTTTAAATGGGTAAGAGCTATAAAGACCCTTTCCCACTGCAGCTCTTAAACAGTAATTTGCCATTTAAATGCCGTTTTTGTCACATTCACATATACCCATTTAAGCAACCCATTTAAACCCATAGTAAATATGGGCTGTCATATAGAATGGACTTTTCTGCCCCCACAGGCCCACACTGATGACGTTTGGAGAGAACAAAAGGAGGGGGTGGGGAGTGGTCTGATCAGTGTTTCAGGGATTACTTCCGGGGTCTGCGGTCGCAGCATGTCCTCCTTAAACAGGGGTGTGGATGTTGTGGACTGGGCTGGTTCCACAGGTGGGATTAATGTTTGTTCTGCACACGACTGTGCAGCTTCATGCCGACTTCCGGCTGCTGCCAGGCTAGATGATAATGCTACTGGATTAGCAAGTGCAGAATGCCCGAAAACCGCCATGCATTGGTCAAAGTACAACCACTCCCTACGTGCAGAGCCGCTTCGGTTCCGGTTCTGGTCTAGTACATTGTGGAATAAGCATTTCAATGCCTTCAGTTTATTTATAATTTGCGTAGTGGTTCTTATAAATCCTGATGCTGCCATCATATTGCTGATATTATGGTATTTTGCAGCATCCTTTACCGTACCGGTCATCTGACACATGATTTCTTCTTCCCCACAAATTTGAATGAGTTACCTGATCTCCTCCTCTGTCCACCTGGGCATGGTAGCAGAATGTAAACAGCAGTACAGCACAAAAACGGTTTAGCTCTTCTCTGTCTACTGTCTGCTGTGATTACTTCCTGGATGTGGTGACTGTACAGTCACATACCCTCCAACATCTGAAGGGCAAAATTTGGTACACGTTCAAAAGGGGGCGTGACCATGGGCAAAGGGGGCGTGGCCACATCCACTTTCCGAATGTGTATTGGGCATTGATTGGACACTTTTATTTCCCCCACATATTTACAGTTATATAAATAGATGTTAGATCAGGCACCAGGCCACAGAATAACATATATAATTGTCATCCTAATTTAAGGAACTCATGGGCATTCATTAACTTAATATGTACCCCAGTATGAGCTGACTGAGACACTGCTGTGGCTGGCGGCTACAAATCCAGCCACAAACGTGGATCTGCTGCACAGCTTTCAGGGTCCAGCTATATCAACGGCGCACAGAAGGAGGGGGAAAGGCATTGAAGGCAAGTGTTCAGCGCTGACAAGCCGCGGCACCCGGAAGTGACGCGGCATCAGCGTATGTGCGTTCCACTGCAGGTGGAACGCATGCCGACGGGAGATGTTTCAGCATTAAATTGGCTGCCCTGACTGGACCGCAAGGCCCCACAGAATAGGCAACGGGTGCTGCTACATTGGTAGCACAGAATTCCCGATCCGACCAGCGCAGTCACCGCAAATCATGAAAAATCGGTACATTCGGTACATTTCTTTTTAGCAGGTACAGACCGTTAAAAACCGGTACTGTACCGGCTAAATCGGTACACTTGGAGGGTATGCAGTCATCACAAGCAGGAAGCCAATCATGTTCTTAACCTTTATTATTATTACTAAATACCATTTAAGACCCTTTCCCACTGGCCATAAAACAGCTCTTAAATGGGTAAAACTCTGCTTTTTACCCATTTAAAAAAAATGGTATTTTTAAATGGGTACAGCAACCTGGAGCATTCCCACTGCAGCTCTACCCATTTAAAAAGGCTAAAAAAATGGTTTATGAGTCCATACAGTAACTGGTCCTGCGTAAAAGGTCCCTGCTACGTAATCGGTGAACAAGAGCAGCTGTTATTAACGTTCCAGCCATCGCAGTGTTTACAGATGGAGTAAATTGTTTTCTAAGAATTTTCCCCCCAGTGAGTCACCGACTGTAGCCCGAGTCCACCGCTTGCCTTGGGCTTAGTAACAACTCTTCCCCACTCCAATTACTTAGTTCCTATGTATTTATTATGTTCAGTGGGAGGTTGGCAATTGTTTGCTTCAGTCAAGTGCTACAAGGAATTAATTCCCCTCATTATCTGGCAGACATCTCCGCATTAACCATACATAGAATGCAAGCTCCTCAGCCCCTGCCTTCCCGGCGAGTACGTGTAATTTGTGCCTATGCACTTTGTCGTCAATATGTTTGTTAAATAAAGTATTTTCTTCTTGCTTTCTGCCATAATTACTCCCGAGAACTCCGCACCGTCGCCGACGTTTTGCATAATTGAAGAAAATGTATTTTTCACTGTAGGAAAAGTAATCTTTCTCCCTCAGTCAATATCATTTACCAAACAGACAAATGTCTTCATGATTCATTTCGGGCTGCGTGAGGGCAGACTTGGTGCGCACACAAAATAAGCTTCTCTTTACTTATTAATCAGATTTTTATTGCGTTTTAAGAACCGTGCCGCACTGCAAAGTCTCATTGCCAGAAACCCTTCCCGACGCTCGAAAGCCGTAGTGGTATTATTCACGCACGAATACTGAAATAAGGAAGGAGTACATTTTCTTTCCACACCTATGGGCAGATGTACTACCATTTGAGAGTGATAAAGTGGGGAGAGATTAAATAGTTTCTAACTGTCATTGTTTTAAACACAACCTTTAACCCTTTGAGTGCCGACATCTCTGTGAGAGAGATGAGACCCGGGAGCCCCTCTGCGCATGCACAGAGCGACAGCTGTGGTGAATTCTGGGAGCAGTGACGCATGCAGGGGGGTTTCTGAGTACCCAGAAACTCCCCCAGGAGTCTAAGGGAACCGGAGATATGTGACTTCAAGCAGTGGTCCCCATCCAAGCGTGTTAATTGCTCTTCCCAGTCAGATATTTCAGGTTCTGTCTGACTTAGAGTTTTTCTGAGGGTATATTCCAAAAGCTGGGACTCTCCCCCTTTGATGGATACTAGTAGCCCAGAACCAGAAATATCAGCCTTCTAGCAGCTGGTTACTGCTCCAGCTCCACACACCTGGTATGTAGTTTTATATTCTCGTTGGCAGATTGCTCTGCCTCCTGAACTCTGATCCCCTAGTCCCCAATACCATTTGGTAGGTGGGATTCTCTAGTTTTTAATTCCATTAAAATCTAGGAAATCTATTTCCGGGAACTGGAGATATCTGCAGTCAAGCAAGCTGTCCTCCCACCAGAAAATTATGAATAATAAGCCCACTCCACTATACACCCCTCCTCTGCGTATTAAACATCCTCTACCACCCTGAAAGTTATGTATCAGGACCTCTTCATTCAGCCCAATGCCCCCTTCTCCCACCCCATCTCCCACCATCTGTGCAGTAAAGGGTTAATTAGTGGAAATTACTGATCCAGGCCCTACATGCTGAGTGGTTGATATAATACCCCCTACCACCCGCGGGACATCAAAGCTTCCCCCACCCCTACCGCTGGAGGATCGGTAGGGGCCCCAATACATTGCTATGCCCAGGGGTCTACACTGCTGTTGACGCCCCTGTATGTATATATATATATATATATATATATATGTGTGTGTGTATATATATATGTATACACACAATCATATACCAGGACGAATACGCTTTACCCATAACTGGCATCCAACAACTATGGACTTCCTTGACGTTACGGTGACAGCCATGAATGATAAATATGCGACTAGGGTGTTCACAAAGAAAACAGATAAAAATACCCTATTAGCTTACTCTAGCTTCCACCCTGCTCCACTAAAGAAGGGTCTTCCCTTCTCTCAGTTAATACGGGTCTCCAGGATAACCTCAGAGAAGGAGGAGCTACTGAGGGACTTGCAACTGATGGCATCTAAATTCCTCGCAAGAGGATATGACAAAAAGGAAGTTAATGCAGCAGTGGAGAAGTGCATGGCATTGGATAGGGAACAGTTGTTACAACAAGAAGGTGGCTCTAAGTCCAAACAAACCAACAGGGTCGTCTTTCCAACTACCTATTCAACTGTATCATATACCCTTAAATCTGCGATCACCAAGCACTGGCACATTATCAACACTGATCCTGTGATTGGATCAGAATGCACCCAACTACCCCTTTTCAGTTACAAACGCAGCCCTAACCTAAAACAGAGGATCTCTTATTCTGATATCAGCCCTTCCACTAATATCAGCACCACGTGGTTACGTAGACCGGCAGGATCCTACAAATGCACGGGATGTGCTAATTGCCCGTTTGTGACAACAGGATCAGAGTTCTTGAATCCTTCAAATGGAATGCAGTTCAAAATTTTCCACCGTTTGAATTGTGAATCCAGATTCGTAATATATGCTATCACATGTCCCTGTGGTAAAATATACATAGGGAAGACCATCCGAATGGTTAAGGAACGCATCTCTATGCATAGGTCCTCAATAAAAAAGGCCTCTGTGGGGATTGATGCAGGAACCCCACCTGTGGACACTCTTTAAAGGATTTCACCTATATGGCGGTGGACCACATCCCACCCCTTAGAAGAGGAGGGGATAGGCATAAAATGCTGTTACAACGGGAATGCCAATGGATCCGCAAATTGGGTTCATTATCCCCAGGCGGCCTTAATGAAGAATTCCCTCTCTCGGCATTCCTCTGATGTTTTGTCATTTTATGTCGATGGTTGTGTCGATTTTTTGACATTTTTCTGACATATTTTTGATTTCTTTTGTCTAGTTATGGTATACCTTTTGTGTGATGTATTCACCATCAATCGTGTTTATGGGATATTCTATTTTCACTTTATACAGAAACTTGAGCACACTGAGTCACTCTAGGCAGCCCTTGTGGCCATACTGATGCATGGTCTTACTGGCAATTTATTCTCCTCCCCCTTTTTTTCAGAATTATCGCTATTTGTTGCTGGTCACGTTGGCACGGGCTTTATTAGTTTGATAGTAGGGACTAAGCCTCTGGATATATCCTGAAGAACCCCAACCCTGGCATTGTGGCACTGACGTGACACATGACTGGGTATAGGGGAGACCGGGATGGGAGGCTATGTTCATAGATCATGCCTATTACATGGTTCCACAGCCACATTCGCTGATATCCAGCCTCACTAGCCCGCTATCCCCGAAAATATCTGGCCCTGGGACTGTTGCTGTAACAAGCACTCTGCCCAGTGGCAGCAGATAACGTGGGACACGTAGGTTTGTTGATGTTTGGCTGGGGCGGAGTCTGGTTACCTAGGCAGCAGAAGGTAACAGTATTGGCGATGATCTGGAACGCGCTGACGCTACGTGATGACATCATCACGCCCAGTGACGCGGCCGCGCCAGACACGCTGGTATGGCAATTCCTTAATGCAGTATGACTCTGTTAATGACGATGAATTATGACCAAAGTAACAATAAGTGAAAAGCGCAGGTTACGTATTCTGTCCGTAACCTGCGTACCCTTTATACCTAGCTACGTGCGAACAAAGCGTAGCGCAGCGTAGCGTACCTTTATTGTGTATATTACACCCAAGAACCAATACCTTAATAAGAGATCCCTTCGCAGTACTTTGTCTCTAATCTGCGAATATACCTTTAAGGACTGTGTCCGTAATATACCTTTATCGCTAAGTGCGAATAACAGACACAAACCACTGTATAGAAATAAGGAGATAAGAACTCCGTAAAAGGTTGTATTTAAGTCCCTAATGGACAAAAGGGGGTTACAGAAATAGAAAATACAGGTATAACAAGTTATACAATAGTCTAACAATGAATATACTAAACAGGCTCTACTAAGGGAAGAAAAACAGATACAGGATACAATCAGCCAACAATACAATAAGTATAAGTACCGTGAATGCAACCGTTACCGTCTCATCAAATATGCGAAGCGCAGTCCGGTCAGAGCTCGCTATCGTTCAGGATTGAACTATAGCCCGGTTGAAGGTCATGGAAAGAAAGATGTGCCGAAGTGACCTGACTGTTCTGGGTCGCCTATCTTATAGGGTCAGAAAGGGGAGGTCAAAGGCCATTCCCAATGGTCAGAGATCGTATGTCAGGTCCACTGTGATTGGGGGTTAGATGAGGCACCTGGTTTGAATAGGTGCAGGGGAGTGAACTTTAGGAGTCCTTTGTTTGTTGGTATCGACGTCAGGAGTCGTAAATAGCTGTAGAAACCGGTTACATCTAGATTCCTTTGTTATATACTTTCAACCGAAACTGTCTTGGGAATATGGAATTATGTCCATAACTATCGGGCCGTGTCTATTGCGAAATATTCGCAATGACCGGAATACTGCGCATAAGAAACGGAACGGAACGGTACTAAACACTATGCAGATAGATGTATGCAATGCTAACTAAGCTATGTGTGGCGTTCTAAACCTTTAACTATATTTTATTTAGTGTAAGTATGTCATTATGAATTTATGTGTGATAGTATGGCTACTCTTCTGGTCCACTTTGTCACACATACTCGGGTATGGAAACTTTATTTGCGCAACTCTGCGAACCAAAATGGCGGCCATACTATCCTAAAATGGCGTGTGTGCAACTCGACTTCCACAGTCCACCCTTTAACAGTAAATATAAAACTGTTACAATACAAAACATTTTACACAGCAATACAGAAATTCATAATACTAACAGAGAAATTGGGATACATGAATTAAACATATAAGGGGAGTAAACCATCTGCTCTCGGCCGATCCAGGATCATGGATAAACGATGGGCCGCATTTATCGAACAATCTACTCAGGGTCACGAAGGATAATGTACAATTTTGGGATAAAAATAAAAACAGGGGTGGTTACAACATATATACTTTCACAAATATGGTTTCTTTAAAGGGAGGTGGTTTCGATTCTAGGGTCATATACCAAACCCTGGTCTTCCTCTGTATCTCTCGTTCTTACACTCATGATTTCGGTACGTTTTGTCTTTCCCCGGGTCACCACCTTTAAACATTTGAACAATAGCACAAAGACTATGATGGCACCACCGATACAGAGTAGGAGTTTCCCTATGTTAGCGATGATTCCTTGTGCCCATTCTCCTAAACCGGAGAACCAGTGCATTGGATTCAACCAGGAGGTCCATTCGCTAACTTTGTTACCTATTTCTGCCAGGCTGATATTATGTTCCCTTCTAAATTCCCATTTAAGCTGAAGAATCTCATCCATCCGATGATCAATGATTTCTTCTGGGTCTTCAGTATTGTTGGTGATATATGTACAACATTTCACCCCAAACTGTGTAGAGAGGGTGACACAATATCCTCCTGTCATAGCTGTCAGATAGTTCAACACCATCCGATGTTGGACTAGCTCTCTTTTATACGCTTGCAACTCCCTCCCCGTGTATCTAAAAGTGTCATCATAAATCTCAGTGATGTTATCTATCAAGCTGGCTAATGCTTGTATATATTTAAAATTTATGACTCCTCTGGCGGTATGGGTGATATCTAATGCAATGAGGAGTTGGATACCGAACGACTCGTGTATCATTTCAGAAGCTAGGGGTTCTTTCTTGATTGTTAAATCCCTTTTGTGGATTTGATCATAATGGGTATGAGTGTAAGGAGGAGGTATACCTCTGTGTATGCTCACCATCTCATCATGTGTGAGGGTCATCACTTCAGGTAATACTCTGCCTAAATAACAAATACCAACGTAGTTCATGGAGAGCCATTTGTACGCCCTTCTACCACAAATATAATAAACGTCGTCAGGGAGAAAATAAGGGACAGAGTATTTCATGATCTTGTCACACATTATCCATAAGAACATTCCCGTCCCCTGCTTCCTGACTTGTTCCTCACAAGTTTCTGGCTGTAGGGTCATATTACAGTAGCCGGCTGATACTCTGCCGGCCATCATTTTACTTTTCTTCACCGTGTAGACATATTTATAGTGTCTCCCACTGGTTCGGATTTTTAACAATAATTCCTTATCAATAGGCTCTCCATCTGGACGCTGGGAGTAAGTTATTGTCTGGTTGTGCCATGTCACTTCCCAAGTGCCAATCGTTCTGGAACTAGAGAAGTTCATACATACCAGGGATTTGTCCACTTGGTATGGGTGTAATCTAAGACTAGGGGACCTGGTATACAGGTATCTCTTATCCAGTGGCCTCCCTTTATTTAGTACACTAATCTCAGAAATATTAAGCGGGTATGGGACTAGGCCTACACTACTCCTTTTATGTAGTACTTGTGAACACACCCAGCATTCTGTTTGGTTTAAGACCTTACCCACTAGTGAGTGGTAATCACTCAAGGGATGTCGGCCGGTAGTCGCCTTACTTGTCGACTTACATCGCTGGATGCATTCTTCTTCCATTTTAGGTTGACAATATCTACAGACACAGTACTCACCAGACAATAACTCATCACATAGCCCTTGAACTACGTTTTCCTCATACCTTTTACCTTCTCCTGTCATGGTCAAAGTGTCAAGCTGGTTTAGGGATTCTACCTCACCCATATCTGGGTCCATTATTACACTGTCAGAACTCCGCTCCGATCGCTCTAGTATGTGGCAGCCACCGAGTATCCTTGGATGAAGAAGAGGAAACAGAAGGAAAACAAGGAAATAGATGCATAACTGTGAACCTGTTGCTTGGAGTCCTTCCATCATCTCTACCGGGGGACTTTTATTTGCTCTGCTCTTGGACCTTTGCTCGCTCAGGTTGCTTGACCTTGGCTGCTTCTCAGTCTTCCCGGAACAATGCTTCTAGCGAGACTTCTTCTCTTTCGCTCTCTGCACACTGGGACTCTGGGTTACTGGCTTTCTTGCAGTGGGACGAATGTATCCAAGTCTCTCTCTCTGCGACTTTAATTGATGTAGTGCTGGTCAACAAAACTTGGTACGGTCCTTCCCAACGGTCTATCAAACAACCTGAGCGTAAAAAATTTCGGATCATAACAAAGTCTCCTGGTTTAAGATTATGACAATTCTCGGTAGGCATATCAGGGTTCAGTAAATTCAGCTGCTTTTGTTGTTTCCTTAGCTGTTTGTTTAGCTTTAGGATATACTGTACAGTTAACTCATTATTACATTTGAGATCATCCTGTGGGTCTATCATGATGTGTGGCTGCCGACCAAACAATATCTCGAAGGGGGACAAGTTGAGCGGAGTCCTGGGAGTGGTCCTAATGCTATACAGCACAATAGGCAATGCCTCTGGCCATAACAACCCTGCTTCAGCCATAACTTTACCCAATTTGTTCTTAATAGTACCATTCATTCTCTCAACTTTGGCGCTCGCCTGGGGACGATATGGAGTATGAAGTTTACTATTAATCCCCAGGAGTTTACACATGATTTGGAAGACCTCTCCTGTGAAATGAGTGCCTCTGTCACTCTCAATGACCTTTGGGATACCATATCTACAGACAAACTCCTGACATATTTTCTTTGCTGTAAAGGTAGCAGTGTTGGAGGCAGCGGGGAAAGCCTCCACCCAGCTGGAAAACATGTCAACACAAACTAATACATATTTCAAATTTCTACAGGGTGGTAACTGTATGAAGTCGATTTGTATTACCTGGAAAGGGCCTTCTGTAGGAGGGATGTGGGATGGCTCTGTTGGGATGGCTTTTCCAACGTTCTTCCTCAAACAGGTGAGGCATGACATTGCCACTCTACCTGCTTGAGAAGCGAACCCTGGTGCACACCAGTAGGCCTTTATCAGCTTGCACATACCTTCCTTCCCAAGATGTGTCAGCCCATGGGCCGCCTCGGCTAGACTAGGAAGGTATGCCCTGGGGGCCACTGGTTTCCCGTGTCCATCTCTCCAAAGTCCGGTGGACTCTTGGCCACATCCCTTCGACTTCCATACTGCTCTTTCCTGTGGGGAACACAAATTCTGCATGTCTATCAGTTTGGATGTGGATACCATGTTCAGTGTACAAAGGTTTGTAGGATGGGTGAAAATTTTTACAGGGCATGCGGCCCTTTTCGCTGCCTCATCAGCGCGGCTGTTACCAAGTGACACCGGGTCCTTCTCTGATGTATGAGCTTTGCACTTGATAACAGCCACTCTGTCTGGAAGCTGGATAGCTCCCAGAAGTCTTCTAATGTATGTCGCATGCGCCACTGGTGTGCCAGCCGCCGTCATGAAATTTCGGAGGCGCCATAGGGCTCCAAAATCATGTACTACTCCGAAAGCATATCTGGAGTCGGTATATATGTTAACTGATTTTCCTTTGGCCAGTTCACATGCTCTGGTCAATGCCACCAGTTCCGCTACTTGTGCTGAGTGAGGTGGTCCCAAGGGTTCAGCTTCCACAATACCTTCTCCATCTACTACCGCGTAGCCTGTGCACAGCTCTCCCATCTCCGTCTGTCTATGACAGCTACCATCAGTGAATAAGGTTATGTCTACCTCACTTAATGGGCTGTCGCTTATGTCAGGACGCGCTGTAAAGGTCTGATTCAGGTAGGTCATGCAATCATGCTTATCCTCACCATCACTAAACTCTGCTTTACCATTTTCAGCAACATTCCCATCACCCTCCACCCTTTGTGCCTTGGAGGGCACATGAGGAAGGAATGTGGCTGGGTTTAGTGTGTTGCATCTTTTGATGGTAATATTTACTGGGGCCATCAGCGCCAGTTCCCACTTGGTGAACCGTGCTGAAGACACATGACGTGTTTGGGCAGAATTTAGGAGGGCAGAGACAGCATGGGGAGCATGAACAGTTAAATCGTGTCCCAACACCACGTCCTAACTCTTGCTTACTAGTTGTGCTATTGCGGCCACACTTCGTAAGCAAGTTGGGAGTGAGCGTGCTACTGTGTCCAGCTGGCCACTGTAGTACGCTACTGGTCGGTTGGCATCACCATGTTTTTGTACAAGTACTCCTGCCGCACACCCAGCTGATTCAGTTCCGTACAGTTCAAAGGGTTTCCCATAATCTGGCATTCCCAGTGCTGGGGCCTTTGTTAGGCTCACCTTTAGTTCCTCGAAAGCCAGCTCAGATTCCTCAGTATGAGAGACCCGATCTGGCTTAGTTGAGGAAACCATCTCTTGTAGTGGTAATGCCAGAATAGAGAATCCTGGGATCCAATTGCGACAGTATCCACACATGCCTAGGAACGTACGGATCTGGGGCTGGGTCTGTGGCAGTACCATGTTCTGATACGCTTGGATTCGGTCGTCGGTGAGGTGTCTCAGCCCTTGGGTAAGGCAGTGGCCCAGATACTTAACCCTGGTCTGGCTTAATTGTAGCTTATCCTTTGATACTTTATGTCCTGTCTCTGAGAGATGCATCAGCAGCTGTCTAGTGTCATCCACTGATGACTCCAGTGACTCAGAACACAACAATAAGTCATCGACATACTGTATAAGTATCGAACCACTCATGGGTTGAAAGGATTGCAAACAATCATGCAAGGCCTGGGAGAAGATGCTGGGGCTGTCTATGAATCCCTGGGGGAGTCGTGTCCAGGTATACTGTACTCCTCTGTAGGTAAAGGCGAACAGATACTGGCTGTCGGGGTGCAAAGGGACAGAGAAGAACGCAGAACACAAGTCAATGACTGTGAAATGAGCACAGTGAGGTGGGATTTGCATTAGGATGACAGCTGGGTTTGGCACTACGGGGAATTGGCTCTAAACTACTTTGTTTACCCCTCTTAAATCCTGCACTAGTCTGTAGCCCCTCCCCCCGCTCTTTTTCACAGGAAAGATGGGACTATTGGCCGTGCTGGAAGTTCTAACTAGGATTTCCTGTTGGAGCAATCGTTGGATCACTGGGAATACTCCTAGCTCAACTTCAGGTTTTAAAGGGTATTGCGGTATTTTTGGGGCTATCCTTTCCTTCTTTTAAGCGGATCTCTACTGGAGCTACATTTGCCATCAGCCCAGCATCCTGTCCATCTTTAGTCCAAAGGGAACCCGGTATTTGTGCTGTAATTTCAGCTACCCTAGATGGATTTGACTCTACAACAGTGGAATACAACATTAGCCTCTGAGGACTGTCCAGCATATCTTGCACTTCTTGTGTAAGATTTTTAGGAGTGTCCAGGAATACCCCATCGGGGGTGCAATAGATGACACATCCCATTTTGCATAGTAAATCTCTACCCAGAAGGTTAGTCGGGGCCGCTGCAGCCAACAGAAAAGAGTGTTTGGTATGCAGAGGCCCGATTGTAACCTCTGCTGGTTTCGTCAGTGGGTAATGTTGTATTTTTCCTGTTACCCCAATTGCTGCTACTGATTGGTCAGTGAAACCCAAATGAAGAGGAGTGTTGAGAACAGATCTGGCCGCCCCTGTATCAACCAAGAAGGTTTGCCTTACTCCAGCTATATCAACCTTCACCTGAGGTTCCTCTCTAAGGTGTTGTGTTAGTCTAACTGGCTGTAGGATACAGGTATGACCTGTTTCCTATTGTCTTACCTGGGTTGCCCTTAGTACAGTGTCAGCCATCAGATGGGGAGGAGGCATGTTGCGTGACCTGTCTGTCTCCTCCCATTGTCTAGGGGTTGGGTATTTCCTTGTCTCACCCTGGTGAGGCTCCCATTCTCGCCTATGTGTTTTGTAACTCCTGGGGTTTCCCGACTTACAATGAGCTGAGTAGTGACCTTCCCTATTGCAGTTGTAACAGATAATTGGCTTTCTACCTGTGTCCCTGGTGTTTCGTTGGTATGCAGCTTTATTTGGGGCATTTGTAAGGGCTTGGATGCTAACCATCATCAGTTTGTCAGTTTGCAGTTCCCTGTGCTTCTTAATGTTGCGGTCGTGGTCCACAGCAGATTCCCGTAGGGCATCCACTGTCATTCCACGCCAATTTGGGAAAGAAGTTTGGACTCTGGCTCTCAGGTTTTCCCTAAGCCCTTCCACCAGCACAGAGACAATCATCTCCCTCAGGTGGGGGTCGTCCTTAGGCTCGGAAACACCAGTGTATTTTGATACCTCCAGTAAGGCCTTAGTGAAATAATCAGCAGCAGTTTCGCCATCCTTTTGTTTGATGGTGAAAATCTTGCTATATTCCACTGCCGCCGGAAAATATACTCCCAATTGTAAGTTGATTAGGCGTATATTTTCCTGGTTGATCTCATCATTTATCTCCTTGTCCACTTTCAATCCACTATCCTGAATGAATTTCGGGATGTCTATGTGAGTGGGGAGACAGGCCCTCAACATGATTCTCCAATCCTTGTTGGTGGGCTCATCAGAGTTTCCCAAATCCCTTACAAATTTCCGGCACAATGCCAGATCTTTCCTAGGATCAGGGAAATCTGTAATGATGGACCGCAGCTCTAACCGTGTCCATGGGTTTAGCATGGTCATCTTTCTGGTAGGTATCACACCCTCTCTGTCTGCCTTACCATAGGGAACTTCCAGTGTGCGTACGGGGTATGTTTGTACCACATCTGCATTACTGGGACCTGCTTGGGAGTCGTCTGTGTCTGTGCTGTGTGGTGCTATCTTACCTGAGTCCATGACTATGCTGTTGGCATCAGCCGTCTCCTCTCCCTGTGCCGGGGCCCCAGCAGCAGGTTGAGCCGGTTCAGCTTTTCCCTCACGCATGTTAATTGCATGGGAGACGGCCAGTGCCAACAGCTGCTCGTTTTCCTCTCGTTCCTTATAAGGGGAAAAGACAGGGTACAAGTTAGCAACGGTTACATTATTACTACTGTCTCGCTTATTAGTCATTAACCCCTTCGGCACATATGGGGGTGGGGGGGCTGTTGCGGCTACGGTTGCATTTTTATTGTGGCTGATTGTATCTGGCACTGCCAGACATCTGATTCCCCATTGTTCCTGCCCTTCCTTCTGCCACAATTTAAGAATTTCTATGTGCTTAACTCTCTTCTTACGATTGGAGAGTAGACATATTTCATCTTTTACTGCCGATAAGATTTCTGGATCGAAGCTACCAACACTGGGAAATTCTAACTTGCTGCCTTGTGTCATTTTTCTCCATTTATTTTGGTAAACAACTGCCCGTTCACCGTGCTTACAGCACATAATAAAAGCCGCCGATCCTTTTGGTCGGCTTGCTTCCTCCCTAACATGCACGTTATCACAGCGTGACCCGTTATTACCCATAATTACAGGAATAAACGTTCACAGCTTAATAGATATCGGTGGGTTATTACTTGTCTGAGAGCTCCCCAAACACTCACTTCTACAGCTTCCTAGAACAGTCCCACAATCAAGCGGGTGCGAAGGATACGAGGTATGATACTCAATCACCAAGTCTTTCAACTAGCAGCGAACTTCTAGTCAACTTGCAAGGTGCGGCCTAATTTTTCCAGGGTACAACAAACTTGTTTTCCTGTACCCCCAAAAACTGGATTTTCTAAAGTAGCTAATCGGATCACTGGGTTCCGATGTATCTTCTTGTACCCTCCTAGCGGATCAGTTCCACTGAAGGGGCAGTTCCTATGGGCACGTCGTCACGTGCACCCTGTCCTACCTGGACTGTCCTACACTGGACTACACTGCGCTTGAGTCGTGCCGTCACACACCCGTTCGCCTCAGTTATTTTTCACACTGGGCGCTAGTTACACCTTGGTCTTATGCTTATATTTGAAATATTTCTGTACAGAAAATCTTCCCAGGCTGGTAGCTTTTCACTAGATACTTATGCAGGTATAAATCCCTTATAATAAGCTATAGGAATCTATTAAAATAATGCTTGAGTTGCTTGTTTTTGGAAAATGAACAAAAAGAAAAAAAACTTATTTTCTTTAATTAATCACCGCCTTATCCACAGTATATTACTATACTGTTTTAAATAAAGCTAGTGGTTTAATACTGTTCACCTTTTGAGTTCCTATGTGTGCTGCATGTGCAGTGCCAATGAATAGCCACGTGTGTACGTGCGTTGTTCACAGGCCGCCGATGAATCGGCCACCCACGTGTTCTATAGTGTATTTGCAAGGTTGCACTCGGGTTTCGCTATACGCAGTAATTGCGCCTAAATGTGGAATAAATCCCTTAACTCCGTCCGAAAGTTACGTATCAAGATGCGAAATAAATCCCGCACTTAATCCGTAAATCACGTACAAAGATGCGAAAATTTCCCGATATGGGCACGTGCGCGCGCACCTTGCGTAATATACAATAGACGCTTTATGTTACTGTAAAAGGCCCAGAAATTATCGCCACGTGGCGGAGTCCCTGGCCCTGCAGTAACTAACAATACAAGTTATAGTTTTGCACAGAAGGGATCCTCTATGTACTATAATAAAACACAGGCCTTTGTTTCCACGTGTGCGAACTTTATCGCACGTGGCACATATACTGTAATAAACAAGCAACCCAAGACACTATACCCCGTTAAACTACTTGTGGCAGGCAGAAGTACAGTTTACTAAACACTTAGATATGATATGCTTTAAAACACGTGGCTTTCACTTATTGTGCTTCGGGTTCAACGCTAGCACTTCCCGAACCCCGCACCGCCGCGGACCTGGCCTATCCAGCAATGGATAATAATACTTCCACCCTTTTGCTGGTATAGGTCAAGCCGCGCGCCTGGTACTGAGCTCCAGAATGTGTAACGGACGGACGAGCCCTCAATTGTTAATGACGATGAATTATGACCAAAGTAACAATAAGTGAAAAGCGCAGGTTACGTATTCTGTCCGTAACCCGCGTACCCTTTATACCTAGCTACGTGCGAACAAAGCGTAGCGCAGCGTAGCGTACCTTTATTGTGTATATTACACCCAAGAACCAATACCTTAATAAGAGATCCCTTCGCAGTACTTTGTCTCTAATCTGCGAATATACCTTTAAGGACTGTGTTCGTAATATACCTTTATCGCTAAGTGCGAATAACAGACACAAACCACTGTATAGAAATAAGGAGATAAGAACTCCGTAAAAGGTTGTATTTAAGTCCCTAATGGACAAAAGGGGGTTACAGAAATAGAAAATACAGGTATAACAAGTTATACAATAGTCTAACAATGAATATACTAAACAGGCTCTACTAAGAGAAGAAAAACAGATACAGGATACAATCAGCCAACAATACAATAAGTATAAGTACCGTGAATGCAACCGTTACCGTCTCATCAAATATGCGAAGCGCAGTCCGGTCAGAGCTCGCTATCGTTCAGGATTGAACTATAGCCCGGTTGAAGGTCAGGGAAAGAAAGATGTGCCGAAGTGACCTGACTGTTCTGGGTCGCCTATCTTATAGGGTCAGAAAGGGGAGGTCAAAGGCCATTCCCATTGGTCAGAGATCGTATGTCAGGTCCACTGTGATTGGGGGTTAGATGAGGCACCTGGTTTGAATAGGTGCAGGGGAGTGAACTTTAGGAGTCCTTTGTTTGTTGGTATCGACGTCAGGAGTCGTAAATAGCTGTAGAAACCGGTTACATCTAGATTCCTTTGTTATATACTTTCAACCGAAACTGTCTTGAGAATATGGAATTATGTCCATAACTATCGGGCCGTGTCTATTGCGAAATATTCGCAATGACCGGAATACTGCGCATAAGAAATGGAACGGAACGGTACTAAACACTATGCAGATAGATGTATGCAATGCTAACTAAGCTATGTGTGGCGTTCTAAACCTTTAACTATATTTTATTTAGTGTAAGTATGTCATTATGAATTTATGTGTGATAGTATGGCTACTCTTCTGGTCCACTTTGTCACACATACTCGGGTATGGAAACTTTATTTGCGCAACTCTGCGAACCAAAATGGCGGCCATACTATCCTAAAATGGCGTGTGTGCAACTCGACTTCCACAACTCGCACCTGGAGGTGTGTTACACAGGAGTGAGCCGATTGGCTCCCTGACGCGGAAGCTCCTTACATGGAGTTCCGGCCAGCTGACCAGGACGGAGGTAGGGCCCTGGGGCTGCGTGCATGACTCATAATACATTGGTGTTTTCAATGATTGGTGATTGTTTCTGCTACATATACTGGTTGGGAGCACTTGTTTATTGTGGGTCAGTCCAGGATGAAGGCTGGATAAGCCGAAACGGGGCTCGTTGACTGCCACTTTACTGCTGTGGTGACTATGTTATGTTTACCCTGAACCCATGCTTAACTTCATGTTATCAGTTGCAACCCCAGTATGTATCTGAATCACTACCCATGAAGTAAAAACTTTTTCTTTGAATCCGGAGTGCTGCCTCATATATCCACTTGGGTATTAAGTTTCACTATATATATATATACATATACTGTATATATATATATAGATGCGTAACGGCCTGGCACTCCTTTCAACGTTGCAGCCACCCAGGTGCCTTCTGGATCAGTATGTAGAATTGGAATGAAACAGGCAGCAGCACTCTGAGTTACTCACCCACACCTTGACAAAGGGGCGTGCCAGCCCCGAAACGTTGGTTTTTGGCTGTTGTGTTCATTACACTATTTAAAAAATCCTAAGAGTGCCGCTGCCTGTTTCATTCCAATTCTATATATATATATATATATATATATATATATATCCACAAAACCTGCACTCTCACCCTCTTCCGTTAGGTAGCTGCCGGGATGCCGTATAAATAGTAGTGTGCAAACAATACTATATGGATACAGACTTACTCCCAAATACGAGAACAGCACTCACCAGACTTCTGTCATTAGGATCATCCAGGTCAGCATCCAGTTTAATAGTTCAAGTTAAAAGGCCTGCCGACGTTTCAGTCCCTGAAGACCTTTATCAAGTATGCAATAAGTACAGCAATGGTCAACGTATAGGGTAGGGAACTGGGGCGCCACAGTTCCCTACCCTATAAAATGACCCTGCACATGCGCCCACCATCGAAGCCCCTGCGAATAGACCAGAATAAGGCCCAATATGTCAACACCAAAATGATGACACGCACTATACGGACAGTCAGAAAAGGATGACATGCACTAGGTCCACCTTTTGTCAATGTTGACAGTGAATGTCGGCCTTTTGGTGTGGATTGCGGGAAAGCAGCCCACACGATGCGCCTGTACGCATGTACCTGGGGCTCAGTCATGTCGCCGGGCTCAGTAATCACAGGAGAGATAGTTTATTTTGTGCAGCTGAATTATTCTCAGAACCAATTACCTTCCAGTCAATAATGGGTCTGAGTGTCGGTGACTCAGTGTCAACGCCTCGTGTCACCTCAAACCAGGCAATTGTGGAACGTTTTCCTGTTAAGTCAAACTACAGTGGAGAATATTAGTGAATGGCTCTTTATTATCACTCTGTGGGATATTTTGTATTATTACTATTATCGTCCCTCCTTCAGTATTACTGTATTTGTTCAGCACAATCGCATGGGAACAATGCATACATTCTGCCGGTGGTACGCCGCCGAGAACCTTTTGTATGTATAGAACTTGTGATGTCAGTTGAATTCTCCTGGATGTCTTGTCTGTGTCTGGGACACAATAGGTAGACAGCAGGGCCCGCCGACGGAGCGACCGTTACTGACGACATCATGATTAAGTTCTCGGTCAATTTAATATATTTGAAAGCATTGAAAATATAACTGGAAAATACATGGGAAGGAAACAGAGACTAACACAATCTTCCCGCGATGCTGATGTTGAACTCAACCGCATTCGCAGCCGTGCACAGGGGCGGGATCTCACTCAGTGGAGAGGCGGCTCCCTTATCGTTGGGTTACGAAGATTTTCAGCCACTAGTTCCACGTTAACGCGCCCAAATGGTCCCTATTTGGCAATCATTGTGCATATAACACGCCAGTGCAAGCATGATCGCAAAGGTTGCCACCTCTCCTGGATTTCCGGGATTCTTTCGGATTTGAGGACAACCCAGCAGGAGCTTCTGTGATTCTCCCGGGAATCCAGGTGACTGGAAATGCCTCCACAGCCTCCCACCGCGGCGCTGCCGCTGCCCGGCCTGCTGGCTGCTGCGGGCAAGTACCGAGCCATGGTAATCAGGCTGAGAGTGAGCCTGTGTACCCGGCTTCAGTGGGCAGCGCGCGCCACGCTTGTTCAATTAGTGGCACTGGAGGACTGGAATAACTGACTGTCTGCCAGCCACTGTGGAGCTGCCTACAGACCTCTCTCGAGATGATGATGTCATCATCTTTGTTGTCTGCAGGCTACCAGCATCGGGTATGGTCGCATGTGGACAGGACGCACAGGTCCCCCCCCCCCAGGTGGTCGCATGTGGACAGGACGCACAGGTCCCCCCCCCCCCCCAGGTGGTCGCATGTGGACAGGACGCACGGTGTCCCCCCCCCCAGGTCCTCCCCCGCTGCCCGCTGGCCTGGTGCACATTTGCCAAGTCTCTGAGAGAGAAGTATGTTATGACTGGTTTGTGGCCCCCAAAGTGTATTACGTGGCCTATAATTTCTTTACAATGTTTGCTACAATTTCCCTTAAGCCTCAAAATCCATAGAATTTGGTGACAAAACCTCACGCTGCTCTGCACCCATCTCACTCTGCAGAACATCTGTCCCTGGATAGTAAAATAATATCAGGCACTAATCCATGTAATATATGGGAAATAAGGGGCAGTATGGTGTGTGACATAATGTGTAAGGGGTATTACAGTGTCCAAAATCCAGAATTGAAGCAAGGGTTAAAAAAAAACATGATAAGGTCAAGGGGCGGGGCTGTGTGTGTGAGTCAAGGGGCGGGACTGTGTGTGAGTCAAGGGGCGGGGCTGTGTGCGAGTCAAGGGGCGGGACTGTGTGCGAGTCAAGGGGCTGGGCTGTGTGTGAGTCAAGGGGCGGGGCTGTGTGTGAGTCAAGGGGCGGGGCTGTGTGTGAGTCAAGGGGCGGGACAATATCCAGGAATCTCTCAAGACAAAGGTGGCAACATGGATTTTTCATGATTTTTTTTATACTCCTTTTCTTAAAGCATCACATCAAACCAATACATGTTGTACTATAAAGCACTAAAGCAACAGTACCCAGAATTTCACTGAATTCGTCTGGTGGTCGAGCTTTCAACTTTGTTGCTCCAACTCTATGGAACTCTCTTTTCCTCACACAGGCCCTTATTCTGGTTGAATCGGACGGATGCGTATTTCGGACGGCCACCGAGTGTTCTTAGCCCCGCCTACTGTACGGATCGCTCACACCGTCCGAATGCGGTAAGACGCCGAACGAAGAGACCGCGAGTGGATGTTTCATGTGAACACCTCCCCCATCTGTGGGAACCTCCCCCATCCTCCGATGGTCGCTGACCATCGAATGATGGACCGAGCGGTCAGACAGCTCCAGACTCGGACATTTTTCCGTGTGAAAGCAGGGATATGGGCGGGCAGCTGGCATCCGGCTATGTCATATGTCCGCCCCCCACACGTGCGTCACGCCTGTATTACCATACGTACTCCCAGCGTTTGTATGGGAACGTCCATGAAACACAGGGTTTACGCATATGGTAATTAGCCCAAACAGCCCTTCACGCCCCTCACCACCCCCTGCTTGGATGGTTCCGTACATTCTTTTCTGCACGGAATTCATGCCGTATTCGGACGTGCGCAGCATTTCGCCTCTGCATGCGCAAACACAATGCATCAGCCGTCCGACTGAACACGCAGCCGTCCAACTCAATCAGAATAAGGGCCACAGTGCGAGAAGCCCCCACTGTAGAATCCTTTAAAAATAGACTAAAGACTTATTTACTCAGCATTTCACTGACATCCACTGTTAAGCTTGTTTTGTATTTGAGCTGTAAAGACAATGGTGAAGCACTGAGTCCTATTGGGAGAAAAGTGCTATATAAATATCATTATTATTATTATTAATAACATGGGTCAAGAAACAATACAAAGTCTCCAATCGCTATGTTACGTATATAAGAGATTACAGGTCCGGTAGCATCAAGATACTTAGGCACAAAACAAAATATAATTCAATTATACTGTATGTGCATTCCCAATTACATAGAGAATGACTGTACAGGCTTTGTGTATGAATCATTCTATATTAAAAAAAGGCAGATAATAGTCCAGGGGTCCTAATTGCCATTTTTCAACCCACCCAGTGGCCTGGCAGTTAGGAGCTGGTTGTTTGTCACTCTCCACTTTATTACTTTTTGAAGCTTAGTACATCTGGCTCATTATTCCCTGAGTTTCTAACACTCCATAAATATGGCATCATGTGTAGGGGGAAGGGAGCAATCAGGAGTCTAAGGGGGAAGGATCTATAAAGACATTGTCCAGCAGCTTCTAATCAATCAAAAGGGAAATAAAAGTCTCCTCAAACACCCTGGTTTTTCCCGTTATAAATCTTTCTTCTACAGTACCTTTTGTAATGGAATAGTCCTGTTGTGTAATCCATCCTGAAATATATATATATATATATATATATATATATATATATATATATATATATATATATATTATGTGATGCAAAAGTTGTTTAGCTTCTGGCTGGTTTTCACTGTGGCTGATGGACCCCACTCTGGTAGTTCACCGTTCTTAAGGTGGCCATACACACGCAGATTTATCTTCAGATCTGGCTGGTTGGAACAAAAACATAGGGGGAGGGGCCCTAAACTGCACACCCTGGACATATGAGGTGCTACCTGCTGAGACTTGTAGTGCAGCAAGCAGGAGGAGGAGTTTGCAGGTGCACACTAAATATATATGCTAGACCTTTTAATATCTTGCTATATTGCATTGGAGGTTATTAGCATAGTAATGGCCATTAGTATGGGCTTGTCCACCGCATCCAGGTTACCTCAATAGGACAAGTCCCTAACACTACTCTGGGACAGGTCCAGGGCACAGGGCCCCCCAGGCCAGCCCAGCAGAACCACCCCATGGCATCACATTAGTGTGAAATTAAAGTGATAGTAAAAGGGATAGGGGAAATTATGGGCGGTATTCAATGAGAATACCTGCGAGGTGCAGCGAATCCTTTTTAGTATTCGCTGCACATTCGCCACGTTCCGGAGCCGGCGGGCTCCGGTATTCAACGTGTCAGGGGCTCGCTGCCCCTGACTGGTGAATATGAGCTCCTGCGGCGATTGCCGCAGGGAGCCTGAGGACGGTGGCAGGCAAAGAGATGGAAGTCTCTCTGCCTGCCCCAGAACTTTGTGGGGGGTAGGTGGGCTCCCCGGGTGCCAGGCAGCACAGGCTGCCCCCCGGGGGTGCCAGCAGGGGACGTATATTCACTATACCCGATCGTAACGATCGGGTGCAGTGAATATATGAATATGTAATGAGCGGCTCGGCTCCGGCGCCTCCTGCTGGCTGCTGTGTAAAAAAAAATATATATATATATATTTTTTTTTTAATTAAATATATATTCATGTGCTTACAGCACATGAATAAAAATAGCATGCCCCTCCTCAAAATAAAATTCCTGATTTTTT
This sequence comes from Crinia signifera, assembly GCF_055691185.1. Taxonomy (NCBI): domain Eukaryota; kingdom Metazoa; phylum Chordata; class Amphibia; order Anura; family Myobatrachidae; genus Crinia; species Crinia signifera. The sequence goes on along the minus strand of NC_139219.1, from coordinate 325,188,731 downwards.
GACACCAAATGTAAAAAACAAAACACTTTATTTTAAAAGTTCACATTCCACTTCACCATAAAAAGATAGCGATTGCTACTTGGTGAATCATGGTGAAAAAAACCTTGAAATGTATTCGCCATGTGGTCATTGAATAGGGTGATTCACCGTTTTAGTCAGAAATTCGCCAAACAGCACAAATTCGCCATAAAAACATGGCGAATCAGGCTCATTGAATACCACCCTATATGTGATAGGACTTACCTAGGTAAGAAGTAATAATAAATGTGAAGGGTGCTACATATATATTAAACAAACTAAAGGGGTGATTGAAAGTATACGATATGATGCCATGGAGCAGCCCAGCAACAGCAGCCCAAAGAGCCCAGCGCCCCAAACACAGTCCCACAGACTAACACAGCATATATGTATAGTAGGACTTACCCTCATAGTGCCAAGCTGAGGTGTGCAGTCTTGAATGTTGGGACTCCAACCTATTTAAAATCAATCTGGGACAGGTGGGTGGGGTGCAAGTTAAGGAGGAAGGCGTCTCTAGTTCCTTCCAGTGTGTATGAATACACAATATATAGTACATAGGGGGAGGGGCCCTAAACTGCACACCCTGGACATATGAGGTGCTACCTGCTGAGACTTGTAGTGCAGAAAGCAGGAGGAGGACACTAAATATATATGCTAGACCTTTTAATATCTTGCTATATTGCATTTGAGGTTATTAACATAGTAATGGCCATTAGTATGCTAATAACCTCAAATGCAATATAGCAAGATATTAAAAGGTCTAGCATATATATTTAGTGTGCACCTGCAAACTCCTCCTCCTGCTTGCTGCACTACAAGTCTCAGCAGGTAGCACCTCATATGTCCAGGGTGTGCAGTTTAGGGCCCCTCCCCCTATGTACTATATATTGTGTATTCATACACACTGGAAGGAACTAGAGACGCCTTCCTCCTTAACTAGCACCCCACCCACCTGTCCCAGATTGATTTTAAATAGGTTGGAGTCCCAACATTCAAGACTGCACACCTCAGCTTGGCACTATGAGGGTAAGTCCTACTATACATATATGCTGTGTTAGTCTGTGGGACTGTGTTTGGGGCGCTGGGCTCTTTGGGCTGCTGTTGCTGGGCTGCTCCATGGCATCATATCGTATACTTTCAATCACCCCTTTAGTTTGTTTAATATATATATATATGTAGCACCCTTCACATTTATTATTACTTCTTACCTAGGTAAGTCCTATCACATATAATTTCCCCTATCCCTTTTACTATCACTTTAATTAATGTGATGCCATGGGGTGGTTCTGCTGGTCTGGCCTGGGGGGCCCTGTGCCCTGGACCTGTCCCAGAGTAGTGTTAGGGACTTGTCCTATTGAGGTAACCTGGATGCGGTGGACAAGCCCATACTAATGGCCATTACTATGCTAATAACCTCAAATGCAATATAGCAAGATATTAAAAGGTCTAGCATATATATTTAGTGTGCACCTGCAAACTCCTCCTCCTGCTTGCTGGAACAAAAACATGGTTATGGAACAGAGCAAATGACAGTTGACCATTTGCTTGGAAATGCTGGAAACCTGACAAACTGTCACTCATCCATAACCATGTTTTTGTTCCAACCAGCCAGATCTGAAGATAAATCGTACTAGTGTATGGGCACCTTTAGGACCTGGTTCTGGTTGATTCAGTAAGCTGTGAATATCAAAGCTTACAAAGTGCCAGAAGGCCCTCCCCACCGCTCAGCCAACCCCCGCCCCCACCCCCTGCCACCGTATCCCCTTGACCATCTAATTATTTCTCCCATGTACGCAAATAAAAGTCAGTCTTAACTGTCAAGTCATGTGACGTCAACCGCCTCCCCCGGCAGTCATTGGCCCACCCATGTACCCATGGAAATGCCCAGCATTTTCATGGTTACGACATAGATACATTCCCATGGCCCAGTGCTGCTACTGCCCCCGTCCCTCCCTACCCGCCGCAAACGGCTCGGCGATCGTTTGCACTAGGGGTTTGCACATGCGCAGAAATGGGCCGAAATTGGATCACTACAGGTGATCCAGAATCCGCCCTTTAGTGACAGACAGCACAGACTGTCTATTGGGCATTTTTAACATTTAGTCAACTCTTGCAAACGGCCCATTCATCTCAGTGGAGCTACTGCCTGCCAAGTACAAATTAGAAGCCCCATTGAAATGAATAGGCCGATGAACCGAGTTTAATTGTTTGGAAATTCTCACACATTTTACTAGTTTTCAGTCATTTCAAAAAGGTATTTTTATTATCTCTTCTGAACGTTTTATTGTTGATGTGCCAAACCTCCTGTTACTAAATCCCCTCAGTTCTGTAGGTAATACGCAGAAATTGATCATTTATGTGATTTTGAGCTGCGTGGAGATTACTGGCTTGTTAGATGATTTATGTGATGATTCACCTTTCCCGGATTTGACAGATTACAGATAGCCATATTAGATTCCCCCCATACAGAGGGTGTAGGATTAATAGGAACAGGTGTATGTCACTAGCTGCAGAATGACTACATCTATATACAGCCTCATTTACATATCCATGGAATCAACCAATGGGAGGTTCTGATTCTCTCCCATAGCCCAACCCTAATGATCAATTGCCACAGCCTAACCCATCCCTTCTGTAGCCTATTGCTAACCCTCTGCTGCCACAGCCTATGCCTAGCCCCACCCATAGCCTAACCCCTCCCTCCTGCAGCCTAACCCTAACCCCTCCCTCCTGCAGCCTAACCCTAACCTTTACCTACTACATCCTAACCCCAAACCCTGCTGCCTAACCCCTCCCTCCTGCTGCCTAACCCCTCCTTCCTGCAGCCTAATCCCTCCCTCCTGCAGCCTAACCCTAACCCCTCCCTCCTGTAGCCTAACCCTAATCCCTCCCTCCTGCAGCCTAACCCTAAACCCTCCCTCCTGTAGCCTAACCCTAATCCCTCCCTCCTGCAGACTAACCATAACCCTCTGCTGCCACAGCCTATCTCTATCTCTCCCCCCATAGTCTAACCCAGGGCTGGGCAATTGCGGCCCTCCAGATGTTGAGGAACTACACATCCCAGGATGCTTTGCATTAGTTTTGCTATGTGGCCATGCTGAAACTGATGTAAGGCATGCTGGGATGTGTAGTTTCTCAACATCTGGAGGGCTGCAATTGCCCAGCCCTGGTCTAACCCATCCCCTCCTGCAACCTAGCCCTAACCCCTCCCTACTGCAGCCTAACCATAACCCCTTCCCTACTGCAGCCTAACCATTACCCTCTGCTGCCACAGCCTATCACTATCTCTCCCCCCGTATCCAAACCTTAACCCTCCACTACCCTAACTCATAGCCTAACCATAACCCCTGCCCTTCTGCAGCCTAACCATAACCCTCTGCTGCCACAGCCTATCTCTATCTCTCCCCTGTATCCAAACCCTAACCCTCCCCTACCACAGCCTATCCCTAACTCTCCCCCATAGCCTAACCCTAATCCCATCCTCCTGCAGACTAACCCTCTGCTGCCACAGCCTTTCTTTAACTCTCCCATAGCCTAACCTTAACCCATCCCCTCCTGTAGCCCAACTGTTTGCTACCACAGCCTATTCCTAACTCTTCTCCCATAGCCTAACCCTAACCCCTTCCTCCTGCAGACTAACCCGTAACCCTCTGCTGCCACAGCCGATCTCCCATCTCTCCCATAGCCTAACCCTAACCCATCCCCTCCTGCAATACAAAAGTTGGAGTTCCGGACTTCTGAGGCGCGATGTTATGAAGGATGTGGAGCATCAGTGTCTCGATCGATGTAATCACCACCTTGAGTATTCACTCTCGATGTATTTCCGATGTGAGGAACCGACCAAATAGGAAAAGAGAGCCAACTGTTACATATCATTCCATGTGTTTTAGAAAGCTTAAAAAACGAGGCACACGGAAACAAGGGGGAAAATAGACGGGCGTACCCCACTCACAGAATCTATGGTGGTGTACAGACACGTAGCGTTTTCTTTATCTTGTTTTTCCTTTGATTTTCATCTATATGATCCTCCTTTTTATACTCCCGATTTTTATGTACATGAAAAATAAAAAGGTGTGATATGTGTAGATTTGTATTAAAGAATAGTGGGTCCCTTTAAGTGGACCTAAAACTGGGTTATTCCTTTTTGTAAGCGTACCTCACTCACCAAATGAAAGGTGGGGGTACACCTATAAAGGTTTCTTTTTAAATGTGACAAAATAAATGCATGGATGGGCGTACCCCACTCACGGAAGTTTAGACGATGTATAAGCCCGTAGCAGGTACTTTACTTTACGTCCTCTGCTTTCCAGGTGGTTTCAGAATCTCACATCCATGTAGTATATGCAAAAGTGAGAAAATAAACAATGTGTAGACTTGCTTTGAGAGGGTGGTAGGTCCCTTTAAGTGGACCTGAGGCTGAATTTTTCCTTTTTGTAAGCGTACCTCACTCACCAAATAAAAGGTGGGGGTACACCTATAAAGGTTTCTTTATAAATGTGCCAAAATTAAGTACATGGATGGGCGTACCCCACTCACGGTAGTTTTGAAGGTATCTAAGCCCGTAGCGGGTACTTTACGTCCTCTGCTTTTCAGAAGATTTCAAGATCTTACATCCATGTAGTATATGCAAAGTGAAGAAATAAACTGTGTAGACTAGCTTTGAAAAAACTCTTGTGCCACGTGATTTATTCTAAACCGGTAGGAATACAGAAGCGTACCAAGACTCACACTATGTTGTGCTTTTTAAAGTGCATAAAGGTATCTTTATGTAAAAATGGTCAGAATCCTCCACCATGAGAGACCTTCACCATAAGGAACCATGAGCTTGTGGTATACCTAAAGATTGGTATGTTTTAGGGGGTGGCGTACCAGACTTACGATAAGGCAAGTCTTTATGTTCCCATAGCGTTTTCTTTGCTCTATATTTCTATAGAGGTCCCTCCTCTCACACCAATGGTAGGTATATATACCGGGAGAAAAAAGTTTATGATCCGTAGTAAATTATTCGAATGTCAAAGGTATTTAGAAAAGTAAAAAAAGTTTTTATTCTGATTCTGTGCAGCCTCTATCTCCATAACACATGAAAAAGACCGCAACAGTAAAAGGGGGGGGGGGGGGGTACAGTGTATTGACCATACAAGGTCTACATTTATCAACAATATAAAACCAAAAAAATCCAAAAAAATCCAAAAAACGAAAAAAATTAAAAATTTAAAAACAGGTAAGAAAATCTGAAAAATACATACATCCAATGTCGATGAAATGGGTAAGGGTGATGGCTGCTCACACTCCACACTGGCTGTCGACGCGTTTCGGTGTGTAAAACACCTTTTTCAAGACATCCTTCTTCTTGTGTATATTGTTTCTCATCCCCTCCTGCAGCCTAACCATTAGCTACCACAGCCTATTCCTAACTCTCCCCCATTGTCAAACCCTAATGCTCCACTGACACAGACTAGCCATAACCTGTGCCTCCTGTAGCCTAACACTAGCCATTCTGTAACCCTCTACTGTGATAACCCTTCCCTCCTGTAGTCTAACACTAGCCATTCTGTAACATAACCGTAACCCTCTACTGTGATAACCCTTCCCTCCTGTAGCCTACTCCTAACCGTGTGCTACCACACCCTAACCCTTCCCTCCTGTACCCTACTCCTAACCATGTGCTACCACACCCTAACCCTTCCCTCATGTAGCCTACTCCTAACCATGTGCTACCACACCCTAACCCTTCCCTCATGTACCCTACTCCTAACCATGTGCTACCACACCCTAACCCTTACCTCCTATAGTCTACTCCTAACCTTGTGCTACCACACCCTAACCCTTCTGTAGCCTACTCCTAACCATGTACTACCACACCCTAACCCTTCCCTCCTATAGTCTACTCCTAACCTTGTGCTACCACACCCTAACCCTTCTGTAGCCTACTCCTAACCATGTGCTACCACACCCTAACCCTTCCCTCCTGTACCCTACCCCTAACCATGTACTACCACACCCTAACCCTTCCCTCCTATAGTCTACTCCTAACCGTGTGCTACCACACCCTAACCCTTCCCTCCTGTACCCTACTCCTAACCATGTGCTACCACACCCTAACCCTTCCCTCATGTAGCCTACTCCTAACCATGTGCTACCACACCCTAACCCTTCCCTCATGTACCCTACTCCTAACCATGTGCTACCACACCCTAACCCTTACCTCCTATAGTCTACTCCTAACCTTGTGCTACCACACCCTAACCCTTCTGTAGCCTACTCCTAACCATGTACTACCACACCCTAACCCTTCCCTCCTATAGTCTACTCCTAACCTTGTGCTACCACACCCTAACCCTTCTGTAGCCTACTCCTAACCATGTGCTACCACACCCTAACCCTTCCCTCCTGTACCCTACCCCTAACCATGTACTACCACACCCTAACCCTTCCCTCCTATAGTCTACTCCTAACCTTGTGCTACCACACCTTAACCCTTCCCTCCTGTAGCCTACTCCTAACCATGTGCTTCCACACCCTAACCCTTCCCTCCTGTAGCCTACTCCTAACCATGTGCTACCACACCCTAACCCTTCCCTCCTGTAGCCTACTCCTAACCATGTGCTACCACACCCTAACCCTTCCCTCCTGTAGCCTCCTCCTTACCATGTGCTACCACACCCTAACCCTTCCCTCCTGTAGCCTACTCCTAACCATGTACTACCACAGCCTAACCCTAACCCTTCCCTCATGTAGCCTCCTCCTAACCATGTGCTACCACACCCTAACGCTAACCCTTCCCTCCTGTAGCCTACTCCTAACCATGTGCTACCACACCCTAACGCTTACCCTTCTCTCCTGTAGCCTCCTCCTAACCATGTGCTACCACAGCCTAACTCTAACCAGCCAGCCTCCACCAGCCGCCGGAAAGGGACGCACACGCACGAGACACTCGCGTGTTACCTTCCGATGGAGCTCCCCGTCGGTACCTGACGTCTCCTTGCATCCCCCCCTAACCCAGCCCATCTCCTTGAAGTGGAGACGGGCAGGGTTTGAGTCCCCCTCTGCCCGAAAACTGGGACGCGCGTGCATGTGAGATGCTCGTGCGTCCCAGTCAGATGGCGCGCGTCTCCACTGACGTTCGCCAGCGGGGGCATACTGGCGAGCACCGGCGCTGGCTGAGAGGCGCTCCATCTGTATCTTCTAGAAGGTGCTAAATAAATAAGAAGTACAGATGGAGCGCCTCTCAGCCAGTGCAGGGGGCTGCGGGCAGCTACGGGGGAGTAAGGGGTAGCAGGGGGGAGGAGGCGGAGTACGGCGGCGAGCTCCGTCAGAACGGCTGGCAAACGGCGGTGGATTGCGATTCTATCACCAGGAGCAGCTCTAATGAGACCTGCTCCATCTGTAGAATCTGATTAGTTGCCCATAGCAACACCCCTTCCCCAATAGATCTCCCATCTTACTGAATTTCCCCCCACTGCCTTGTACAGGAATGATGACAATTATCCCAGGCACGCAGGGCCCTGTATTCCATACGTGCGCAGTATGAGTGTAGGGGGAACTATTAATAGTCTGAATGCTTTCAGCCAGCTTCTATATTATCAGCGGAATTACTGTCCGTCTAACAACGCTATACGCCTCTGACAATGTGCAACAACAGAGCGGGAGATGAGGAATTGCCTCTTTCTCCTACTTGGCAGATTCAGATATTTCAGTCATTTAAATGATTAATCACCTCGGCATTAAGAAGATTTATTTTTGCTTATTTGGCCAAAAGTAAAATGAGCCACTGATTTAGCGGCGTAATTATCCTGGGGACGCTGCTATTGAAAGCACACTTACTTTTTCTTTCAGTTGTATTCCATTAAGCAACGCATCTTTCAGATGTATTAAAGCACTAAAAACCCACTAGAGTGGTTATTAAATTAAACCCGTAATCCTCCAGCAACTGCTGCGTAGAACCGAGACGCTCTAATGTCTTCAGCGTATGGAATTTAGGAATTAGCGGCCCAATGAGATCACAGTCACGGGAACCGGCTGTTATCTGCCTGGTGCACCCAACCTGAATCCCATCTACGGAACCAACTGCTGGGCTAATCTACCCCCAGCTGATTGCTCCGGCTAATGAGATTAGCATTAATCGGATGAGCCTCTGTTATACTCTTATTTGTTAACTATCTATTTTCGTTATATTCTATGTACCCAGCGGTTGAAGTTGGCTGATTCTGAGTTGCACTCAAGTGCAAATGCGGCCTCATCTTGCAATTGTTTTGTTCCCGCTGACACTGGATGCGTCACAGAGCTGCATGTGCTTACCAGTGATTCTGACTCACGCGGGCCGCTGAATATTAGCAGAATGGGCGGTAATGGCTGGCAACTAGGTGGAACTTTCCGCGTGTAAGAGAAAGTTTCTGCAGGCGTGTAGTCATAGTTACTATTAATTCTGAGGCTCGTGAACGCGCGGTGCACAATTGCATTGTGTCACATTTCCTGCACTTAGCATCGGGTAGATGTATGGGCCATTGATAGCGATGGCGGGCATCTGTACGGATCCAGTATGAAATGCCGGCAGTCGGAATTCCGGCGGTCAAAATCCGACGCGGGCTAGCTGCGCTCGCCACGCAGTGGGCCCGGTGCCTCGCTACGCTCAGCACACTATTTTATTCTCCCTCTATGGATGTCTTTGACACCCATAGAGGGACAAAGTGCCAGCACTGCAGCGGTCGGGATTCCGGCGTCTGTATTTTGTCGACCGCCGGCATATTGACCGCATCCCATCTGTACATTTGCACTCACGCATACATCTCAGATTACCGACATACTGTACAGTCCGGCAGCGGAGTCCCCGCACCGCAGACATAAATCACTTGGAAAATGGCTGCTGCACAAAATACCAGAGTCTCCTCGCTGCCAGGGAGGAGAGGGCTCGCAACGGAGGCTGCATACTCGCTCTCTCCTCTCTTAAAACTCACCTGAATAGATAGATACTGTGGATAGATAGATAGATAGATAGATAGATAGATAGATAGATAGATACATTAGACAGATAAACAGATAGAGCATCATTCCATATTTCCTACCCTCCCGACACGGCCGGGGGCTCCCAAAAATTGTGTTGCGCTCCCGCAACCCCAAAAAGTTGACAAAAGGTTGACATGAGTTTTTCACGTCTTTTTAAAAAAATATATATATATATATATATATATTGGACTTTTTCATATGGTAACATCAATGTGGACCCCGATCGGGAACAGTAAAGTGGTCCGAAGCACGGATAAGCTAATTGCCGCTACATGTCGACAGGTGTCAGCATTGACACAAAAATGTACAAACCTCATGTCCACAATTTCACGTGATATATCGTACCATTCAGGATACATTTTAAGGGTTCCATTTGCATTTATTAATACTGGAAACGATAAAGCCTAGAGACAACTACAAATAATATTGTAAAACTAATGAAAACTTGTATATAAAACTATGGGTCTGATTCAGATCTGTTGGTACGGGTCCAATGATCGGGGCCTGGGCATAAGTGCTTATGTGCTTGCGTAAGCCCCCGCAGCGTGCGCCTTCGGCAAAAATGTAATTCACCGGGGCGCTTGCAGGCTGAGAGACTGGCAGGGGGACTTTCGCTGGGGTCCATCAAGCGTTTCATGGGCGTGCCCACAAAAACGGTGGGTGCGCCCATAGAAATGCTAGGTGTACACCAGCAAACGCAGGTGTGTCTCTGCCTGCACAGGGAAGGCGAATGAAGTCACATGACATCAGTGCCTGCCCCCCAATTCAAATAAAAATTAAGTCCTGGCTTCTGGACTTCCCTGCCAGTGGCAGTTACAGAGGTGGGGCTGCAGCACGGTCCAATATTTAAAAAGGGGAGCCACACCTGCTGCCACCCCAAACATCACTGTCCCGGACTCACTGGCAGTTGATATGACTCCCTCTCTTTGAATATTGGACTGTGCTGGAGTCCAACCTCTGTAACTGCCACTGTCAGGGAAGTCCAGGAATAGAGCATTTTGTACCTAATGGAATGGGTCATGTTGGAGGGTATGATAGGGGAATCCAGCCGGTGCAGTGGGGCAGCGTTAACCTGCTCGCTAGCCAGCGACTGTACTCAGCCTAGCAAGCAGGTTGAATCAGGCCCAATGAGAGGTTGATGCGTATCTTGTTACTTACATACATACTAATTCTGTTCCTTATATTGTGGTTACTATTGTTTAGATCAATCTTTTTTTCCCTTTAATCTTTCATACTATCTCAACATCTCCTTAAGAAACTCCATATATGACAGGCGAAACGCGTTAGCTGTATAGTTTGCTCTCAGTAATACAAATAAAAAGCACCAGAGAACTATTACATCTTCAGCTGATTAGGTGCCATTCAGTGTTTACTAGAGGACTCTTCCCAAAGCTTAAACAGGATGTTGCAGCTATACTGTATGTATGCTCAGCTAGTAGTAGTACAGTAGTAAATGCTAAAGTCACATTACCCTACTTGTATACAGTATAACATAATATAATATTACTGGGTTGGCTAGCCAGAAAAGTAAAAGTCGCATTTTCAACATAAATATAATGACATACAAACACTAAATAACAGAAGGGTCACTTACCATGATGACACCCGTGTGGCCCTGAAAGTTCCAGGTGCTGGACCCAGGAAAAAGGGGTGGGTCATGGGGCTATGTGAGTGGGCGTGGTTTCAGCACTCCGGGGTCTGGGAGATATCTTTTTCACGTGTCGATCTTGATATGGAAGTGTTCATATTTATTAATACATATGTACAGTATGACAACATTCATATAATATAAATATAAATAAGGCAGACGTACAACCGACTGCGCTCTGAGTCCTGCGTCTCCAAGTTGGGAGAGAGGGCTTATTAGCTAAGTGCGCAGTCCTGCTGTAACATCGATGTTTACAAGTGTGACTGGTAACTTCCAAATGAATCCTGAGTGCTGTATCTATGGGAAACGCAGGGACAATATACATCACCGCTCCCGTTAGCTGAGAGAGAGGCTCCTGCAGACCTCAAACCTCCAGGGGGATGGAATCAGGAACAGAAGAACCGAGAATGGATTTTTAATGGGTTTTTAATGCAGGCAGTGAGTCAGATGTAACATGACTAACTTAGTGATTGATTGGAGATGGTCTATGATAATATACTGGAACTGCATGTACCGGAGGCCTCTGATATACCATAGCACCATGTCCAGTAAGGACCAGGACACGGCTGTGCAAAGGTCGTACTTACTAAATATGGATATAAATATATATACACACAGTATACACCACCATGCTGTATATTTCATTTTTTTCACATTATTAATATTTTCTATTGCAGTTTTTGTAACCTATATCTGAGCTGGGTCAGTGAACGGTACCAGCAGTGGCATAACTAGAATATTCCCCCCCCCCCCCCCCCCCCTAGATCGCACCTCCTCTAGCATCCCAAAAAAACTGTCTGCTGCATGGGGGCAGCCATTTTCTGATAGTTATTTTTCATTAGAACTGCAGGAGGAGACGGAGCCAGGACAAGATCTGCGCTGCGGGACCCTGAATGCGGAGGCGGCGGCATGCAGAGGGGTAAGGGGGGTTTAAATTTACTTGGGTGGGCAGGTGGGAGGGGGAGGGGGGCGGCACTGCCAATATGTCCCGCCCCCGGCCACACAGACGCATACTAGTAGTAACTATAGCCCCACGGCGCAGACCGGCACCCACAGTCCCTCAGCGCCTCCCCGCCACAGCGGGGGCTGTGGGGCTATAGTTACACCACTGGATACCAGCTTACCATGCTGTATCTGACCAGGGCTATTTTAATGTCTAGGCACAGTGGGCATTTAGCCTGGGTCCCACAATTCTAGGGGCCTTGAAGTAGGGGCTGGTGGTGGTCGCACAATCAGTGCGGTGGGGCAGCATTCTCTTCCTGCCTCTCAGCCTGCAGCCAGACAGTGAATGGCTGTCAGTATGTCGATTGGTGAAAGGCTGAAGCAATCCACCAGTCAGAGTGCAGCATTATCTTCCTGCCTTGCAGCCAGACAGTGAATGGCTGTCAGCATGTCGATTGGTGAAGGGCTGAAGCAATCCACCAATCAGAGTGCAGCATTCTCTTCTTGCCTCTCAGCCTGTAGCCAGGCAGTTATTGTCTGCAGTCAGAGAAGGCTGTGCAAGAGTTTGGGAAGCCCAGATAATGCTGTCTCAAGATAACATTATTATCTCAGGGCTCACTCTGCTGTTTTCTGTTGGGGGGGGGGGGGGGGTGTTTATTTCAAGAACGGGAAATGCAATGGAATTGGGATTTAAGGGCTTGGAGAGAGTATATTTCTCCTCCATTTGCCCTTTAGTACATTCTGGTGATACTGAAATAAGTGTGAAAAATAACTTTGATAAATATGCCCGTGCTGGGGGAGTTTTATGGAGAGAGATAAAGTACCAACCAGTCCGCTTCTAACTTCTATTTTTCAAACCCAGCCTGTAACATGACAGTTAGGAGCTGATTGGCTGGTGGTTTATAACTCTCCATTTTATCACTTTTGAAGCTTAGTACATATGTCCCAAGGAGAGAAAGCTGGGAAGTGTGTCTGAGGGCCCAGGTTTGCTGATGTTATCGTAGACTGTATATACTCATGTGGTCACAGGCAGGGAACCAGCGATGGTCCGGTTATCACCGGCTGTCACGCCCCAACAGTGCGCAGCAGGGGGAGACTGCGCTATTTATCTAGCAGGGAAACTTATTTATTTTGGCTGCGATAAAGAGTCCTTCACCAAAACCTTAACCCCGTATCGCTCATCTCCTGCTGGATTCATGTGAATGTTTTTCATAAAGAAAAAAAAATGTTTTTATTTAAATAATTTTATAGCAGCGGATCCAGAATCATATTGTGTGTTCATAGACGGGGGCGCGACTGATGCTAATGGATAACCAAATAAGCAAAGGGAACTGTGGACTCTAATTGTTGTCTAACGCTAACCTAAACCCCAAATTGTGTGCTGAAAAAGGTGATGCTGAGGTGATGTTGCCCATATCAACCAATCAGATGCTGTCTATCATTTTCTATGGTGCAACAGGCAAGTGAAAGACAGATTCTGATTGGTTGCTATGGGCAACATCACCTAATAATTTTTATAAGCTTTAGCAAACGTACCCCTACTGTATGTTGGTGTTGAATATCCACATTCTGACCCCGCCGCCGATGTTTACGGTTTGAGCATTTGCAAACCCCGGGAGCGAGCGGCTTTGGCGAGTTCACACTCATCGAGCCATTCGCTCTGGGAAGGGAGGGGCAGGGGGCGGTAGCAGTGGATCACCCAGTGTTTTATGGCCATCCCCGCTGGGCGGTCATCTATGAACACAGGCGTGGTGATGCCTGAGCGGCGCAGGCGGCTGACATCGTGTGACGTCAACGCCCTCCCCAAATTAGCCGTATAGCGGGCAGTCTAGATTGTCTTTTATCACCGAAGCGGAGAAAACGATTTCAATGGTGAGCGATCTCGCCCCCATTCGGCCGTTTGTGGGGGGATGTGCTAGCAAGGTACAGATGAAGCCAGCCGATATATACACAGCGCTGGCGGGCTCTGGTGGGGGGGTACGGCCGGCGGACGGGAGGGGACGCACGAGCATCTTACACGCTCGGCGTCCCATTGCCGAGAATGGGGAGAGCAAGCGACTCGTGCGCATGTGTGCCCCGTTCTGACGGACGGGGCAGGGGAGGCAGATGGCGATCAGATCTAATGAGACCTTCTCCATCTGTAGAGAGGTCATTCGTGCGGTGGAGGGGGCAGACATTTATCTGTTCGCTAGGCTGCGAAAATACGCAGCCCAGCAAACAGGTCTGAATCAGGCCCCATGTTGACATATATGGCGTTGTTGTGGTGAGTAAATACCCAATTTTGAGAGGTGCTCATTCCCAGCATCTGTGGGGGATGAATCCCACTTGTCCTTCAAAATGGGTGGGGGGGGGGGGGTGTGATTTTTACCTATTTCCCACTAGTCCTGATGACAGCAGGGCAGCCGAGAGGAATGCCGGGTGCCGGGCCCCGGTAAAATTGTGGGAGCGTGGCCTAAGTGTGGGAGGTGTGGGCACCTCCCACACTTAGGCCACACCCCCAAATGTTTAGAGGAAGGTGAAAGAAAACTCTAAAAACTGTATACTCAGCAGCAGCAGCAGCAGCAGCAGCACACCAGGGGCAAACGCAGGATTTTCAGAAGGGGGTTTCCAGTGGGGCGGAGCAAAGCACGGAGATGGACACTTAGGTGACCCAGTATATGCCGGGTCAGTTAAAGTATTGGGGCCCCTACTGATCCTCCAGCGGTAGGGGTGGGGGAAGCTTTGATGTCCCGCGGGTGGTAGGGGGTATTATATCAACCGCTCAGCATGTAGGGCCTGGATCAGTAATTTCCACTTATTACCCCTTTACTGCACAGATGTTGGGAGATGGGGTGGGAGAAGGGGGCATTGGGCTGAATGAAGGGGCCCTGATATTTAACTTCCAGAGTGGTAGAGGATGTTTAATACGCAGAGGAGGGGTGTATAGTGGAGTGGGCTTATTATTCATAATTTTCTGGTGGGGGGACAGCTTGCTTGACTGCTGATATCTCCAGTTCCCGGAAATAGATTTCTCAGATTTTAATGGAATTAAAAACTAGAGAATCCCACCTACCAAATGGTACTGGGGACTAGGGGATCAGAGTTCAGGAGGCAGAGCAATCTGCCAACGAGCAAATAAAACAACATACCAGGTGTGGGAGCTGGAGCAGTAAACAGCTGCTGGAAGGCTGATATCTCTGGTTCTGGGAAAAGTAGAGACAAGCTACTAGTGTCCATCAAAGGGGGAGAGTCCCAGCTTTTGGAATATACCCTCAGAAAAACTCTAAGTCAGACAGAACCTGAAATATCTTACTGGGAAGAGCAATTAACAGGCTTGGATGGGGACCACTCATTTGAGGTCAGATATCTCCAGTTCCCAAGGGCCGATTTTTAAAATTCTTGTACCCACGGAAAGAGGGGACCCTCAGCTTTAAGCATAGGGTCCTTAGACTCCTGGGGGGGTTTCTGGGTACTCAGAAACCCCCCCTGCGTGCGCTACTGGCACACACCTACAGCATGTGCTGTGCTGACAGCAGGCTCAGCATGACCTCTCACGCCGTCAGTGAGACACTCCTGCTGAGCCTGCTGTCAGCACAGCACATGCTGTAGAAGTGTGCTGTTGCTACACGGGAGGTACGGAGGGTGAAGAGAGGGGCCGGACCTTCAACAAGCCTGGGCCCGGGTGATTAGTACACCCCCCCCCCCCCTCCCTCTCGGCTGCCCTGGATGACAGACGAGGGCTGCAGGCAACTATGGGATTGCTATTGGGAAGTGACGGTAGAGGGTGCTTAAATCCCTCTATCTCCCCCACCATTGCAGATAATAAGAGGGGAATGAGTGTTAATCCTCCACACTGTCATGCAACCCAGGGCACCCTGAAAACCAAGATGCACCCGTACCAGAAAATGACAGGCTTCTGTGTGAAGTGACGGGCCCCTTAGCACTTATCGCCTGGTGATCCCCTGTGGCCCCCACAATGAAATCTTGCACACATTACAAACTACATGCATATATATTTATTTTTTTAAATATATCAAAAATGGAAATACAGTATCTGCTATAGATGCCTATCTGCACCTCCTTAAAGTACCACCGGCCGCGGGGTATCCAATTTCCTCTGATTGATCCAACAGCCACCAAACAAAGCGACTTCTCTCGCACGGATGATTCCGCTCCGAACAGCTGCAGAAAAGAAAAAAAAAAGTTGAAATATTTGTGTAAACTTTTTCCCTAAGCGCCGGAGTTCTAGGCAGGTTCCCCGGATCAAACGCTCGCAGCGTGTACAGAAGAGAGTGTGTGGTTAGCACAGCAGTTGTGACAGAGCTTAGGAAAAGTGCTGATTCTTATCGAGACCTCCTTCAACCAACCCCGGGGCGTTCAAAGCCGTCGCTACTACGCTGGGGCCTCTGTGCCAAGATGGTATCCCCAGGGGGGCGAGGATCTGCCGCAAGCTCCCAGAGGCTGTTTGTGACTAGAATGCTTTGACGCCGCTAGCAGCGCTGAACCGGTGCCCAGAGCACAGCGAGCGAACCTTCAAGTCCAGCTGTATATGTTTAGCTTGCAGCGCGTTCGGGAAAAGAAATGACATGTTTTTCACATTCCTTGCAGCTGCGTGTCAGTCATTGTAGGTGAAGTTTTAGAAGTTGGAGGAGCTGGGGAACAAACCAGAAGTATTTGCAATCAGAGCGTTCTAAGCATGGAGACTTATATCAAGTGTTTGGTTGCAGTTGTTAACCTGCAAGCAGAGGTGTCAGGATAGAGGGTAAATGGGGTGCCATGATCTTGGGATGGAGGGCCCTGCCCCAAAAACAAGTGACACTGTACTGAATACAGAAAGGGACAGTCTATCAGTTTGCAGTGTATTAAACGCACTGGATCGTGACAAGTAGTTTGCAGACTGAACATTGCGACAGGGGGGGGGGAATGGCCCTCAGTGGACTACGTGTGGCAGAATTTGGGGCCCATTTACTTCATATTTTCGCCTAATCCCTGGAAACTGGTGTTTTCCGGGAATTAGCTGCAAATATTCAATAGTAAATAGGCCCCGCAGAGGTCAGAGCACTAGGCAAAGGAGAAAGCAGCCTTGTTTGAGGCCTACATTAATGTGAGGCTGGCAGTGTGAACTAGGGGCACTGTGGTATAATGTGACCTGAGGGCACTGTGTGTGGGATATTGTGAACCAGGGCACAGGTATAACGTGAACTGGAAGCACAACAATTTACCGTAATGTGAAGTGAGGGCACCATAATGTATCATTAATCCAGTGCCTCCATCCTCCATATACCAAATACCTTCCATGTCTCCATTCTCCTCTGGAATCGCTTCCAAACCATGTCCCCAAAGGGGCCTGTCACATCCTTCAGGGTTGTTTTGTGACTCACCTGTTCCAGGGTTTCTGGGGCTTTGGTCGAACTCTGCACGTTCTGTGTAATCTGCAGCGCTCGGGACGCAGTGGGCGGCAAGGCCGGGGGTTTGGCTGTCAACATCCAGTTGGGCGTTTGAGTCGCATGAGCGGCAATGGCGGGCGTGCAGCCTCCTTAGGGTGCGCCCATCTACAAAAAACTTTCTTCTTCACCTTTACCGACCAATTGCAGCCAGCAGTATCTGAGTGTACACACTGGGGATTTTGCTATCGGATAGACAGACTTCCCAGCGCTGCACCCGGGAACTGGTGTCCGTGAGTTACCAACAGCCCTCAGGGCAATACTGTCATTATCTGCTTTTTAATGGTTGGAATTACAGGGTTATGGCAATACAACCCCCTACCTATATTTATTGATATCACATGTTGATTCACCTAGGCACTAAATTGTGAACCTGTATTGCATGGAGGATTTCTCTCTACAATTACCTCACCCTGTCACCCTGCCTATACCAGTTGATGCCATATTTAAATGTATTGATCTACCTTAGGTTTTAAAGTGTGACTCCGTATTTATAGGGGATTCTTTCCTTCATATATATTTTCACCCTGTCACATACGTGGGACTTGTTCCCTCCATTTAAAAAATTTCAACATTGAATATAGTGTATTTGGGTAAGGTCGACACATAGTGTGTGCCGACACAAGACTACAGACCAGGACTGCATTCTAAACCATTGTGTATATTCCATCATAGATATCCATCTGACTGGGAGTTATATGCACTAATTGTGAACCTGTATTGCATGGAGGATTTCTCTCTCCAATTACCCCACCCTGTCACCCTGCCTATACCAGTTGATGCTATATTTGAATGTATTGACTGACCTTAGGTTTTAAAGTGTGACTCCGTATTTATAGGGGATTCTTTCCTTCATATATATTTTCACCCTGTCACATACGTGGGACTTGTTCCCTCCATTCATCAAAAATTTTCAACATTGAATATAGTGTATTTGGGTAAGGTCGACACATAGTGTGTGCCGACACAAGACTACAGACCAGGACTGCATTCTAAACCATAGTGTATATTCCACCATAGATATCCATCTGACTGGGAGTTGCATGCACTAAATTGTGAACCTGTATTGCATGGAGGATTTCTCTCTCCAATTACCCCACCCTGTCACCCTGCCTATACCAGTTTATGCTATATTTGAATGTATTGATTGACTTAAGGTTTTAAAGTGTGACTCCGTATTTATAGGGGATTCTTTCCTTCATATATATTCTCACCCTGTCACATACGTGGGACTTGTTCCCTCCATTCATCAAAAATGTCCACATTGAATATAGTGTATTTGGGTAAGGTCGACACATAGTGTGTGCCGACACAAGACTACAGACCAGGACTGCATTCTAAACCATTGTGTATATTCCATCATAGATATCCATCTGACTGGGAGTTATATCAATTTTTGTTAGCCCATTTCTTTCTTGGGCTTGCGGCCAATTAGAGCAAGATATTCAGTCTTATGTGAAGTACAGATTGTGCATCTTCTGAAATCTCCTCCATTTTTACTACCTTTGCACGGTATAGCAGCGACCCACTAGGAACAATACCAGAGTGCACCCTGTGCTTCCTTCTGCAATTCACTACCCAGATATACCGCTCAACCATTGTTCACTATGTCTACATGCGTACACACTGGACAGTAGCGTATACCTGGGATTAAAGTGAAATTGCTCTTCTTTTCTGGCATCTCCCATAGTCGGGGTTCTCTCATCCCCAGGGGACCCATTACCTGACTCTGCGCTGTCACTGTATAACAGGGCCAGGTTGGTCACCCCTGGAGACAGCAGAAACCTCCTTTTTGTCTTAACTCCTGTACCTGTGACGCTCGCAGAGTCCGCTCAACTGTGCAGTTGTCCGGTTGCCATCATATGCACAGGCAGCAGCCACTAGGCGAGCATTTTCAACCCAGGTACTTCACCACAATTCTCAATTTCTCTTGGATCTTGCAGTCCAATTAGAGTGAGATTACACACAGTTTTCGACCATTAGAAAGTAATTAAGATAACAATAAGTTGTACTGCCAGACAGTGTGCCATTTGTTACGCATTTATTAGATATGTGTTTATGATAACCAATATGGTTAATTGAAGACGTGCTTAGTCTGAAATAATCCTTTACAGGAATACGCTGATATTACAGCCATATTGAACAGAGGCATTTAGCCCATTTTCAGACCCAGATATCATATTTTCACGATCTTTTCTCAATTTTTTCTATTCATGTTATCTGTATGTCCTCGTCTCATGTTCGTCTCTTGATCCATTAACAGGATCAATTTTAGTATTAATAAAGTTGATATTTTAGACTAATACGTTTATATTATAGAAGGCAGTGCCCCACCCGGGAGTTTCTTTCCTGATATTCTCCCTTGAATATCAACCCGTTTCCAATTGTACTTACCATACTCCCCGGGAGCACCTCCACAACGAGATTATAACATAATTTATTCACTCACATGTTGACTGGAGTTTAACCTTCTTACCTGTTAGCAAATCAGTCCTGTGCACCTGGCCCCCATCCCCTCCCCCTTTCCCCATTTTTCCATCCAGGTGCGCCCATCTCACCAGAGAGACATTTATGCCTTCAGTACGAATGAGCGTCGGTGAGTGACGCAGGGACGTCAGTGACGCATCAAGACCAAATAAAAGGCACTTCCAGCTCCAGCGTTTCCTGTGTCTTGTCCTGAGATTCCTGACTACCTGTGATTGATTTGTTTTCCTGACTACTCTCCTGCCTAATCCTGGTGTACCGTATCCAGAGACGACCTGTGTTTGACTTTGGCTTGTTTGCTTTCCTGATTATTCTCCTGAGTGTGGTACGGGACTCCGACAGTCATTATCCCGATGTCGGGATCCCGACTGCCCGGAGTCAGACAGCATGGCGAGCGCAAAAAAGCCCCTTGCGGGCTCGCTGTGCTCACCACGCTGCAGGCATGCAGGCTACGCAAGTCACCTATTCTATTCTCCCTCTATGGGGGTCATGGACTCCCACGAGGGAAAATAGCGGGTGGCCGTCGGGCACCCGGCTGTCGGCGTTTTGACAGTCGGGATCCTGACGTCGGGTAAACGACTGTCGGGATCCTGATTGTCGGGAACCCGCCCGGCACCCATTCTCCTGCCTTATCCCAGTGTACAGTGAACATCCTCACGTATGACCCAGCCTGACCTTGGACTTCCTATTGCCTTATCCTTCGGCTCCTGCTTTGCCCGTTTCATTCCTACCTGGCTAATAGGACCATGAGCTTTCCTGACTGCACTCCACCTGTTTACCAGGGATTACCAGTCCTAAGTGGAGAATCTGATCAGGGGACCGCGACCGTCCATAACAGCGAAGCCCAAATCCCAACTGAAGGGGTCATTGGTGAACACCTATGGCGCGGTAAGATTCCACACCCCTGCATCAAGTCTAGCCAATCTCCGGGCCCGGTGATCAACGTCATAAGCCTGAGAGCGCGACAGGGCCCAGCGAGGAATTGAATTTGAGATGTCTTCAGTACCTGATTGATTGGAAGGCTATGGTCCTGAGGGGTGGTCCTAGGTCTTCAATGGCTTTGGCTGCCCGTGGAGATGGAGAGTCCACAGCAGATATTGGATATATCATACCTTGGGGTGTTACTAAAGGATACATTTGATAAAGGTTCTACAAATGAAAAGAGGTGATGTAGCAACCAATCAGATTCTGTCTTTTTTTTCTAGGGTGCAATAGAGAAATGACAGCTATAATCTGATTGGTTGCTGGGAGCAACATCCCCTCTTTTCATTTTTAGCAGCTTCAGTAAATTTACCCCATAGTGTGGACGAGACAGCATTTCCCCACATAATGTGGAGGATCCAGATCAGGTTTTGGGAGCAGTAGCAGAATCCCAGGTGTGTAATCAGCAGCACCTGGGATTTCCTGATATAAGGGTTTCCAGGGCAGAGTCACCTTGCTCTTGGTGGTGGAATAGCCGCCCAAGTGATAGGCCGGGGGTGTTTTAGCATAGGGACCACTGGAGCCTATCTGTCAGGCGCCGGGGGCACACTCTGGCAGGGAAGGGGTGCCCGGCCGCCCAACAGCGTAGCGTCTGGTTACTCGGCAACCAGAGACGCTAGCCGTCTCCACATCAGGAAGCAACCCCCGGCAGAAGCCGTCGGGGTTGCTTGGCAACGGAGGACGCCTACGACAGGCGCCGGAAACACCTCTCCCTGCTCTGGCGTTGCTGGGCAGCGTGCAGGACGCTGTCCAGCGCGCGTTATCCCAGCAGGGATTAATTAGGCTACTGCCCATTGGTTACACTCCCTTTTTAAGGGGAGTCAGCTCAGCCAGACCCCGCCGGTGATAGCTTCCGCTCTGACGCTGTCACCTGCCTGATCCCGCTTCTCCTGTTCCCGTGCCTGTCTGTTGCTGCTTGGAGCCATCCTGATCCTGTCAGTCAGTTCCTGCTACTGTAAGTTCCCCTTTTGGGGGTCTGGTTCTTTCCCCTTTTGCAAGTTGCCCGCCTGGGTATTGTTTGGTTTATTAACCCTCCGTTTGATTTTCTTGAGGGCATCTCCAGCAGTTGCTGGGTTTTCAGTTTCCCCTGTCTGGGGTTTGCCAGTTGGGGTTATCTTCTTTGTTCTGTGCTTGTGCGTATCGTTTTGTCGTGTGCTTTGGTGTGGTGTATTTATATTGTGTATGCGACGTGGTCGCTGGCGCCTTTAGCCGCGTTAGTTAGTTTCGGCAAGTTGCCTTTTTCCTTAATTTCAGTTAGGGTCCCTCAGCTAGATTATCCTTTTGACTGTACCCTGAGGGGGTCCCCGGTTCTTTGTTCTTACCTAACTCCTGGCTGCACCGGAGCTAGGGCGGGCTTAACTCGCCCTCTCAAACGTGGCGGCTACAGGCGAAGCCTAGTTCTCGCAGGAACCGGTCACCCAACTCTGGGGGTTAACAGAGGTAGCATAGGACTCCACCGTGGCTGTCCTAAACAGCAGTCCCGGCTACGGGTGCACACCCGAAACGTAACACTATCAAGAGTCTGTTATGCTGAGAGTGCATGTATGCTACTGCCTTCATCTGAGTCCTGGTGTTTGTGATCCTTGTCACACTAAATATTTGGCGATATCCCCCGAAAATTGTTACTAGACCCCCCTAATGTCTCATCAATCTCAGCTCACTGCACAATGTATAGGTTATTGTCAGTGATAAGAATGCTATCCCCAGCTGTAAGCGGTAATAATAAATATGAGCTGGATGTCATTACATTGTCAAATTTCCTCTCAGTTGTTTATGTAAATACGGTTAAAATCCTGCAGCAAATCCCACAAGTGCCTGAGCACAAGCCTTGCGTAATATTTAAAAAAGACAATTCCAAAGAATTGAGTAACCTTTTTTTTACATTAGATAAAATGGTTTAAAAAATAAATGAATGAATCTCCCGAGAGGCAAAACGCACCAACCTTATCTAATAGTGTCATTAATACATGGATTGGTGTCTTGTAATTAAAGACCTGTCACGGTTTAATTCCCCTCAAAAGATAAATAGTTCGGTCAAGTGAGAGCCCAACAGACACCAGCACTATCAGAATCAGACAACAAGCCATTACGTTCAGACTGGGAAAGTTCAATATCTGTGTTGTTTTAAATAACTTAATCCAGCAGGTGTCTGCGTAACTTCAAACAAGTCAAGTCAAGAAGATGTGAGATCACCAATGTTTTCATTAAAAGAAAGTGAGAGTTGTTGGCAATTGTTAGGGAAGGATGTCTCGGAATTATTTTACTTATTAGAGCTACCCAAGGTGCTTCCTGGGACACAGCAGAAGCAGGGAAGGCACCTACCTGGTTCAACAGCGATCTCTTGCGTCTTTGTATGGCAAATTGCATTGTGATATACAGTAATTATATCCAGGTCCTTCCCTATCCAAGAATGTTGGAGTCTCCCTCCAAACCTAACTCCCACTAGCAGCACAGTCTTCCTGTTCTTCAGGGGCTTCATGCATTAACCCAAGATGCCACTGAGATCACTACTGAGCATGTACAGGATTGCATACCCTCCAACTGTACCGAATTTGCCGGTACAGTACAGTTTTTTAACAGTCTGTACCGGCAAATATAGATTGTACCGAATGTACAGTTTTTTCCAGATTGCGGCGGTCAGGCACTGCGCATAATTTCCCTCCTAGCTCCCCGGGCTCAGCTCCGTTTTTGCCACTCGGTTCGCCGGCCCTCCCCCGTTCCGAAGAGTGCATTGCGGCCGGTCCCGTGCGCCATGATGTTACACGCCGGGACCGCGCACCCTGTGCATCAATGGAAAGCAGGAAGTCTCTGCCCTCATTCTCCGCATCCCCAGACAATTGTGGGCATGAAGGGCTGAGTGGGGTGCGGTGGCCTGCCAGCCCTGGCGCATGTGATGGGGGGATCATCTTCGCATCGGAGCCTGCTGCCTGCATGAACTTCACAGCACATCCATGTAGCACATAGGTGGCTGGGCTCAGGACAGTGGCGTAACTATGGAGGGTGCAGGGGGTGCAATTGCTATGGGGCCCGGCCGCTGGGGGGGCCCGAGGTCCTAGCAAGCAATCCCCTGCACCCTTCTGAATGTTTTTCCTTTTATTACTAAAAGAGGTGCCGTGGTGCGCCGCAGCGCAGAGTGAGGTTTCCCGTCCTGGAAGAGAGGGAGGCGGGTTAGGGTTGGGCCGCCGGCTGCATAGAGCGCTACAATAGAGGGCGCTGCAGCTCACTTTTGTAATTGCCAGGCGCTCGCTGAGATAATGTGTTATTGGCGGGCGCCCGGCGCGCGGCTCCTCCATCCTGTACTTCAGCAGGATGCACGGGATGTCGGACTCAGAGGGACACTGGTGGCACACTCCGTCCAGGGGAAAGGCTGTCAGGATGACTCCCACCACACGCAGACAGGTAACCATATAGAGGTGGGGGCTGTCATCCTCACCACCAGGCTGCCTGCGACCCCCCCTCCCCCAGGCAAGTGTCAGCCTGCCTCTATACTTTTCTCCACATCCGTCTGACATCCCCCCATGTGACTGCCTGCCCCCTCCCCACGCTCTCCTGTGTGTGCCTGCAACCCCCCCCCCCCCTTGCAGGTGACAGCCTGTCCCCCTGCTCAACTGTGTGCTTCCTGCAACCCCCCCCCTCTGCATGTGACAGCCTGCCCCCCTGCTCTATCCGTGTGTGCCTGCAAACCCCTCTCTGCAGGGGGGGGGGGGGCCCTATCAGGATTTTGCTATGGGGCCCATAGGGTCCTAGTTACGCCTCTGGCTCAGGATGCACTTCGAATAATAAATCGTGTGACATGTGCACCTGCTGCAGCTCATGTAACATGGTGGCTTGGTGGGCTGCTGGCATAATCAATAAGTATATTTAATATACTTATTTATTAAATAAGTATATTAAATATACTTATTTAATATGCCAGCAGCCCACCAAGCCACCATGTGACATGAGCTGCAGCAGGCGCTGGGCCGGGTGCCTGGGGGTGTGACCACGCCTACTTTACACAAGGCCACACCCACTTTACCCATGACCACGCCCCTTCCTTTATGTGTACCGATTTCTGGCCTTCAAATGTTGCAGGGTATGACCTTCTCTCCTGCTTAGCTCCAATGAGAGATCTGGTTATTACCTGCTACAAAGTTGTTCCAACAGATTATGGAAGAATCAGAAATATGAATACAGGACCCACACCCATAATGGGGGTTTATCAAGTTAAAAAGTGCACAGAATTATACAATCTGGAAATTTGCTATGGAGATGCAAGTGAAGCATGAAAGGTTGTGAAAGACTATGGTAGATCCGGGTGGGAATCCTTCTCAGATGATCTAGAGAGGGCCATGGGCACTACTGGTTTAATTGTGGGTCACCATATGTATTTTTTACATGGGAAGATGCCAGCAAAATACATGTGGACAGCACTACAGGTAGCATACAAAGATGAAGGTCATACGAGAATAAATTAGAGACGTGTATTGCATAACACAAATTTGAGTGAATTCAGTAGTATGAGTAATCACATAGACAACATTTGGAGTGCAAGTATATGATAAAGAGACTGCTACAGCAATGTAACAGAACTTGACATCTGAGTTCTTCTTGTTTGTGGCTTCTTTGTTGTGGCATTTGAAGCAAACATAGAATAGCTTACCACAGACACAGAGCAAAGTTCTTAATGTGTGTCCTGTGTCCAAGTGCTGAGACTACTGCATTGCATACTTAAAGTGTAACATTCAGAAAATTCAAGTTCAGCTGCTATAATTATCACAAGAGAGGTCACAACGCATTTGAGTTCTACCAGAACAGTTTGAATCTTATGCAAAGCAAGAAATGCAAGGACAAAGATGAATAAGCCCTAATTGTTATAGATAGCCATGGAAAGATTGCTGGTATATTGATTTGGGAACATCAAGGCATTTCAGCTGCAATGAGGAGAGGTTCACCACATTAAACAATTGTGACCCTATTACCATTAAAGGGATTTTCCAACAAGTACTTACAGCTGCAAAACTTGAAAAAGATTGCATATTACAATAGACTGAAAATCAAACAAGTTTAGGTAAATATCTCAATAGAAAGGTTGAGCAATTCAAAAGAAAATATGTAAAACCGCATTAGTGAAAGGGCAGTCTGTATACTAGAGAGAGCTAGGTAGATGGTAAAGGATGAAGCCGTGTCCACAGTAGTTTATCTCAAGAATCGTTTTTCTACAGTTGCCTTAACGGACATTACATCTATTAAAGTTCTATAAAATAAAGAAACCAGTGTAAAACATTTCCAAGTTTTTGGAAGCAAAGGTTACAGATTGTGAAATCCAAACATTAAAAAAAGACTACCAGCCTGGAAGTTCAACTACAGAACAGGTCAAACAGTGGCAAGCTACCTAAGAGGTATGATAAAGAATTTGCAAACATTGCAGCCAATGACCTTCAGGACATCCAGAAGCCGGAGTCAATATCCGGTTGGTGTGAATGGCAGTCCAAAATATATTTTAAAGGGCTTAAGAATAGTGACTATGAGCCCACCATTCTGAAGAATTATCTGACTTGCAAGTAGCTGTCCAGACACATAGCAATCTGATCATTATTGCCAGACTTATGTTCTTCCTTTCAGTAACTTTCTTTGCCAGTGTACTGTAGGATGGTGGATCAATAAGTACAGCACTTGTGTTTGAAGACAGGTGGCGTTGCTGAGGAAAGTTGGTAATACTATTGTGCACTACTATCTTTCAAACAACGCCATACCATATTTCAGATAGATTCATACTGTAGTTTATTTTTTTTTTTCCACCACAACAATGCGCCAGCTCCCTCATCTGGAATTGATGTGGCCAAATTGCATGAATTGCGCTATGAACCGTACTCGCCTGACTTGGCTCCCTGCGACTTCTTTTTGTTCCCTAACCTGAAAACATGGCTCGCGGGAAAAAAATTCAGCTCAAACGAGGAGGTAATCGTCAGGACAGAAGCCTACGTGAGTTTAACAAATCATATTTTTTAGAGGGTTTAAAGAAATGGCAAGGACGTTGGGAAAAGTGTTTTGCTGTGAAAGGAGATTATGTTGAAAAATACGTAAAAATTTTTGTGAAAATTTTCATCTTCATTCTTAGCACAGGTGCAATAAAAATTAATAAATCAAATGGTACTTGTTTCCTAGCAGGGCGCCCAGATTTCCTATGTACGCTCACATACCCTCCAACTGTACCGTTTTAGCCGGTACAGTACCGTTTTTTAATGGTCTGTACCAGCTAAAATAAACTGTACCGATTGTACCGTTTTTTTAAACATCAGCTCTGGCTGACTGAGGGACTCTGGGAGCTGTAGTTTATAACACTGCCGACTGCTCCCCAGGGAGCGTGGGGGAGCCGCCGGCCAAAACTACATCTCCCAGGGTGCACGGCGAAGGTACATAGCAGCCCCGCCTCCCCCTGCTCAGGTGGAGACTGCTGTGCTGTTGGGGGAGACAAGTCACAGTGTACTGTACTGTGTGGCCAAGCCGCCAAACTGATTTCTCTTCCAACAGCGCACTCTGCTGTTACAGCGCAAGCCGCCGCTGGGTTGAAAGAGTGGGCGGCGTGACGTCACCAGCAGGCGGCCAAATGTGCAACAGCATGGGCAACCCGGCGGCAGGCAGCGGGGACTAACAGCGGCCAATCTTCCTGGAAGATCCTGCACAGCTGGCGGGACTGACTGACACTTAAAGAAATTGGTATGATATGTAATAAAACAGTTGAGGCCACTCCCCCTTTACCTATGACCAAGCCCCTCTGTCTATGGCCAGACACCCCTGTACCGATTTTCCTGTTGGAAATGTTGGAGGGTATGTGCTCAGTAGTTAATTTAGTTAAATTATTCACTGCACCCTGAGTGAAATCGCATTGCATGGTCCTTTTTTGTGGCGTGAGATGTGAGATGAGATGAGATCTCAGTAGTTCATATGGTAAAACACCTAAAACAGCATCACTCTCCACGTCACCCCGAAGCGTGTATCTGTAGTTACAAGTGTGGGTGTGAGGAATTATTTATTTGCATTGTTGCATTCCTGGGAGATCAGTGGAGGATTGCTCCCATATTCTTCCACTCAACTCCCTGGTGCATACCTCCCAACTTCTGTCCGAGCGTCCGAAAAGGGGGTGGGGCGTATGTAAATGAGGGCGCGGCTTATGCTAATTAGCCGCAACCTCATTTTCATACGAGAATAGACGCTGTGCGCATGCACACAGCGTCTATTCTACTAGATTGGGGGTCTCCCAACTGTCACCCCCCCCGCAGCGGGACAATGCCTGCCGCGGGTGGGACAGCGGGACAGGACCCGAAAATCGGGACTGTCCCTCTAAAATCGTGACAGTTGGGAGGTATGCTGGTGTTTCTGACCTATGTAGGGGTTACTTATTTTAAAAATGGACGTTGGCCTGCTGGAGGATCCCTTCCTGTGAAGGACAGCCCTGCCACATTTTGCTTAGAGTTAGGGTTGGGATCGTGGCCCGTCCTTCCTGGGGGTTGGGATCATTTGGTCTATTGCATTATGGTAGAAAGTCATTAGGTCGAATCCATTAGGTCGACATGCTAAAAGGTCGACATGATTCTAGGTCGACATGGGAAAAGGTCAACATGATTCTAGGTCGAAAGGTCATTAGTTCGACAGGTCATTAGTTCGACAAGGTCATTAGTTCGACATTGTCTATGTCGACATTCACAAGGTCGACATGGGGTTTTTCACTGTTTTTTTACCTGAATGTCAACACAGTCGACATGGACACAGTTTAAAGTGCACTGCATCCCCTCGCATCGCTCGCTGCGCTCGCTATGCGTCGGGCACGGTGCCTCGCTACGCTCGGCACACTATTTTATTCTCCCACCACGCCCTAGTGGATGGTAGGGCATGAAATACCGCCTGTCAGCACATGTTGGCTCAAAAAACAGTGAAAAACTCCATGTCGACCTTGTGAATGTCGACATAGACAATGTCGAACTAATAACCTTGTCGAACTAATGACCTGTCGAACTAATGACCTTTCGAACTAGAATCATGTCGACCTAGAGTCATGTCGACCTTTTAGCATGTCGACCTAATGGATTCGACCTAATGACTGTCGACCATAATGCAGTAGACCAAATGACCGCATCCCCTTCCGGGTAACCTCTTTTCTGGAATCCCATCATAGCATACCTCCCAACAGTCCCGATTTTATCGGGACAGTCCCGATTGTCAGGGCCTGTCCCGATGTCCCACCCGCGGGCGGCAGTGTCCCGCGGTGTGGGGGGCTGTTGGGAGTCCCCCCTGTCAGCTGCTAAGCAGCGGGGAATAAACGCTGTGCGCATGCGCACAGCGTCTATTCCCGCAGCCAGGGGGCTGGGGGCATGGCTAGAGGCTCACAGAGCCTCTGGGTCATGCCCCCATAGCGGCAAAATGGGGGCGTGGCCTCGTGGGAGAGCCGCGAGTATAGGCCACGCCCCCCCCCCCCCCCCCCCCTCCCGCGCAGGAGCATCTTCCCAACTGCAGAACTTGAAAAGTTGGGAGGTATGTCATAGTCCTAACATAATCACCGGACATACAACAAAAAAACAAACTAAATGGAGTATTTTTCTTATTTGGAACATTCCAGGTCAGTTCATTCCAGACTGCTCTGGTCCGGTTCTTTCTAGTTTGTGTCTTGTCTTTTTGTAGTTGTTTAGTCTGTGATCTTGCACAGCTTTACCATGCAGGCCATGCAAGAGTCACTAGCAGCTCTAAATTTGGCTTTCTCTGCCTTAAAACCTGGGCTGTTAGAGGTTCTGCAGCAGTCCCTAGTGCAGTTGCAAGAACTCTTAACCAAAAATGTTCTGATCCTCCCAGAGGTCATTGGGGTTGATTCAGCCCCTAATGAGACCCTGGCTAAAAATGTATTAGTCAGCGAGTCCTCAGACCAGGAGGCCCAGGAAAAGCACAGAAGTGTTCTACAGCCGAAGCTTTCACTGGAGGAGCGTCAGCGGTAAAGAAACTTAAATCTATGTTTATATGGTGGAGGTTCAGGCCACTATCTCCAGGCTTGTGAATTACGCAATCCTGGTGGTGGCGACAAGGTTCTTCGCCCGGCCAAACCGAGCAAGGTCGTACGATCTTTGGGTGTCTCCACTATGGCGGACGAACTTGCCTCTGGATCATCCATAAAAGTAGTAGAGGCGATGTGAACCGCTGCGGTGCAATGCGCAGTACATGATACTGTTTTCCCAAGAACTACCCCAATACTGCTGCTGCACCCCATTGCAAGGACAGCGCTCATTTATGCTTCAGTAGTTTGGTAGAATTGATTGAATTTTAAGATATATACAAAAATCAACTGTACTGTAAAGTTCAGTATCAACTGTATAGGAGTCGGGGGGGGGGGGGTGTGGAGAGTTTTGGTCAAAAGGTCGACAGTAGCAATGAGGAGATTCATAAATTTGGCACTACAATGTCGAATATTGATCGCTATCAAGAGAAGGTAAGTCGCCGCTGGGCCGCCAGGAGGAAATGTCAGCAATCTAACATGTCAAGATGTCATCACTGTCTACATGATGAATGTCAACATCAGGAGTAGGGAGGCCAATCCTGGGATCGGGATCAGCGGGATTCCGGGATTTTGGCCTAAAATCATCGGGACTGGAATCCCGGGATTAAAGCTTCCAATCCCGGGATTAGTACCCCCCATACAAAAATTAACTTTTTGTTTAAAGCCGGGCAGCGCTGAGCACCTTAGAATATGGCTCAGACACTACCTGACTACTGCTCCGTACACCGATGCTGTTATAGGGACAGTGTGCTGTGCTGAGTCTGACAAGCATGGCTGCGCCCAGGCTGTGTAGCGTGACCCCTGACATCACGTCATGCTGTGCAGCCTGGCCGCCGCTATGCCTGTCAGACTTAGCACAGTCACTGCCCCAAACCCGGACAGAGCCTGCTGTGCCGCCCCCCAGGAGACCCTCAAACGGTCCTGCTCCCCACTGCCGCAGTGAGTGACAGGACAAGGCAGGGGGGTTGGGGGAGGATTGCGGAGAGGGGGGTGCAATTTTTTAATAGTGACATTTGGGGGAGGGGACTTTTTTTTTTTATTAGGGAGGCCAATCCTAGGAATCCCGGGATTGAGCATTTCTCAATCCCGAATCCCGGGATTGAAAAAGTGCCCCGGGATTGGCCTCCCTAATCAGGGGTCAGATGTACAGTATTAAGGGTAGAATAGCAACCAACACATTTGTAAGCAATTCTAAATGTATTTCTATGTGCACACTGGTGCCGATATGTACCCAATTAACTGTCCAAATTATCGCGGTGACAAGGATACAATGTTGGCATTTTGTAACCAAGTGTAATCTGATTTTCATTGACTGTGTCAGCGACATATAATATAAATGTGGTTTTATGGCTCCCAGTACACGGGTATCCATCCCACAGTTTACATATAGATATATATACACCAGGTCTATGCCACACACTTCTTATTATTCAGTTTCCCTCTGTATGGATCCAATTCCTCTTTCCGCTGGTATTCTGTTTATTTTGATTCGGAAAGACAAGCTGCAGTATATACATCTGAGTCTGGCATTACAATAGACAGACACAAGACAGTGAGTACAGCCAATGATGGAAGAGATGTTTACGTTTGATAATGCAGATTATTTACATTGCCATTGGGTACGGTGGTTTCTTATGGGGCACTATCCTGAAAACGAGGAAACATTTGCATCTCAGACTGAACTTTCTTCCACGGACGGACAGACTCCTAAGTACAGTTTTGCTGCTATAAATCTATTCCTACTGCTCTGAGGGGGAGATGTATGAAGCAGTGATAAGGGAGGAGAAGTGATAAAGTGCCTGGTACTTTATCACCGGCCAATCAGCTCCTGACTGTCCCTTTTTAAACCCAGCCTGTAACTTAACAGTCAGGAGCTGATTGGCCGGTGATAAAGTACCAGACACTTTATCACTTCTCCGTTATCACTGCTTCATACATCTACCCCTGTATTACAGCATTTTTAACACCATCGCGTTTCGCACATTGTAACATTTTAACATGGATTACTTACTTATGCGGGACCCCAAATATTCCATGGAAATATTCGCCCATTCCGGTCAACTCAAACTCGGCGGCCATCTTGGTTAACGATATTATGCATCCCTGTTGGAGTTTAAACATGGAATATGTTCAGTAGCGCTCTCCAACTTCAACAACCTATAGGTTCTTGAGATGTATCCAGTAGGTTACAGCTGCCCACCCCCGGCACACCTCGTCCCACCCGCATTGCATATCACCGGTGTCTTTCGCAGTCGGGGGTTTGCGTCAGTGCACAAGCGCAAACCCTGACCATCGGGACAGGGCCCGTATTCGGTTAATTGCGAATGAACTGGAATCGGCCCCTACGTGCGCTGTGTGCGGTCGGGGACTACTTTGTACGGCGCAGATCGCAGATATCCGCGGGATCCGTCTGCATTTCCTCCGGCATCAGAATCAAGTCGTGTATCAGTTAACTTAAAAACAAATATAAAAGTAAAACAGTAAAACGTGTGTGTCTGTTCCCAGTGTAAAATGCACTAAAAAGAGAAAAGTTGGAATTTGTTCTAAAGACTCGATAAATAATTAGTATTTTTATTTTTGCAGAAACCGTCCATTATTCTGTAACATAACTCCCCAGCGATCATCAGAGCACGGTGTGCAGACCCAGCTGCTGGTCACGAGGTCCCTGGCCGTTCTCTTCTCGGTGTAAGCTTCTCAGTGTCAGGAGGCCAGCGATGGAGGTGATGACGTGTGACGTGTGTACATAAATCATCTGCATCATCTGGGGTGAGAATTATTCCTTCCCTGCAGCACAATAAATGGCATGTGCTGTGAATGTGCAGTTCTCTGCCAAACTACTTTCCCCCAAAAAAGCCAATAGAAAAATGTAAGTTTCTTAGGCCCCAAGCAGCTCGGTCCACGGAGCCCATTGGCTGAGCATTGTGGGTAAATGCCCTTCCATAGCACAACGATCTCATGAATTAGGGAATCACGCTTGGTTGCAGCTCATTATAAAATGTTGGGGGTCTATGTAGCTCTGCACAAATCCCCACTCCATTTTCCCGAAGTACTAAAATCACTGGGAAAATGGCCACCATGCGCACTAGACTCTGCCTCATCGCTAGGGTCTCCTAACGACCCAAGTGCTTAGGGGGGAAATTTACTAAGATGGGAGTTCCATTTCACACGGGATTGTTGCTATGGGCAACCAATCAGATTCTATATACAGTATCATCTTCAAGAAAGTTCTAAATAAATATGAAGTAGATTCTGATTGGTTGCCCATAGCAACATCACATCTTAGTAATTTATAGCCAGAGACTGCACCTGGGGCCCCTGCTCTCTTAATACACCCCTGCCCAGGCCCCACAGATATCCACACAGCCCTGGTAGTAATGAATAAAGAATAGTGGGGGAAGATGCGGCCTAGCACTGGGGTTGTTCTAGAGGTGGTCCCCGTGAAGTGGTGTTCTGTCTTCCGATCTCCTGAATGCTCCCCAGCAGTGGCGTAGCTACGTTTTGGGCGCCCCCCCGCCGTTAGGGGGGGGGGCGCCCCCCCCGCCGAGCACCCCTACCCCGCCGCCCATGCAAACCCCCCTCAATCCCCCACAGCCTTACCTATCGCGCTGGTCCAGGCGGCTCCGTTTTTCTGCTGAGGACCACCAGAAAATGGCCGCCCCCATGCAGCAGACAGTTTCAGAGAACTGTGTGCTATATGGGGGCGGCCATTTTGTGGTGGTCCTCAGCAGAAGAACGGAGCCGCCGGGACCAGCGCGATAGGTAAGCCTGCGGGGGATTGAGGGGGGGTTTAACTATAGCACCGCAGCCCCCGGCGCCCCCACATGCACAGCGCCCCCCCCCGCGCGGTGGCGGGGGCTGCGGTGCTATAGTTACGCCCCTGGTCCCCAGTTGGAATTAGGTCCGAATTTTTGGAGTCCCAGGTTCAGAGTAGGGTTACCTGGCTTTGTAATCTGCGGTCCACAGTACAGTATGGATGGGGGTGTCAATGCCTAACGCGTTGAAAAAGCTGGGAGCCCCGCTAGAGGAGATCATTCAGGAGATCGGAAGACGATCTTCAAGGGGACCACCTATATATGTGAACGTAATTGACTGCTTCTCTCTCCCCCCCCCCCTCATTCACAGTGTCCAAGGAGTAATACCAACAGGATCCACACACCAAAGGGATAAGTGGGGTGCACTATCCCAAAAAAACCTTGCCCAGAATCTAGTGGGGCTAATAAATCACCTGCAATTTGCACATTTGCACTACCAGCCAGCCATGTATTGGCATTCTTAAGTAAAATAATTGTATTATGTTTACATTAATCATGTTTATTATGTTTTTATAGGAATGTATTTTTATTGGTTAATAAATTGTTGAATATTATACAGTGAATTATTTCCTCACATAGCGCAGTTATCTAACCTTTCCTTTTTTATGCAGCATTTTGGAGCTGTTACTGAACTCATTAATGGCAAATAACCTGTTTTACATTTCTGTTCCTACTCAATGCTGAACTGAACTCACATGTGAGCACATAAGAGCCAAGTTTTCCAAATATGCCTGGCCAAACCCAACCCCTGTCCCAAGGACCATTTCCATTTTGTTGCCAGGTTTTTGAGATTTGATGACTACACTTAATTATAACACATGACTGAATATGGTGTTAATAAATAAATGATTTCCTTTCCAAAGTAGCTGTGAAGAAATCTAGTGCTATAGCCCACCCAAGGACACCCAAGAGCAAGGCGTAGCTACCATAGGTGCAGGGGGTGCAGCTGCTATGGGGCCCAGAGCTGAGAGGGGCCACCTTCCCTGTCACAGTTACATGTGTTATATACAGGGGTGTAGCTACTATAGGTGCAGGGGGTGCAGCTGCTATGGGCCCAGAGCTGAGAGGGGCCACCTTCCCTGTCACAGTTACATGTGTTATATACAGGGGTGTAACTACCATAGGTGCAGGGGGTGCAGCTGCTATGGGGCCCAGAGCTGAGAGGGGCCACCTTCCTGTCACAGTTACATGTGTTATATACAGGGGCGTAGCTACCATAGGTGCAGGGGGTGCAGCTGCTATGGGGCCCAGAGCTGAGAGGGGCCACCTTCCCTGTCACAGTTACATGTGTTATATACAGGGGTGTAGCTACTATAGGTGCAGGGGGTGCAGCTGCTATGGGCCCAGAGCTGAGAAGGGCCACCTTCCCTGTCACAGTTACATGTGTTATATACAGGGTGTAGCTACCATAGGTGCAGGGAGTGCAGCTGCTATGGGGCCCAGAGCTGAGAGGGGCCACCCTCCCTGTCACAGTTACATGTTATATACAGGGGTGTAACTACCATAGGTGCAGGGGTGCAGCTGCTATGGGACCAGAGCTGAGAGGGGCCACCTTCCCTGTCACAGTTACATGTGTTATATACAGGGGTGTAACTACCATAGGTGCAGGTGGTGGAGCTGCTATAGGGCCCAGAGCTTATAGGGGCCACCTTACCTGTCACAGTTACATGTGCTATATACATTTTTCACCAGTAAGTGCAGATGTACTGTGTAGTACTGAGCAATGCTAATCAGAGTACTAATACACCCTGCAATCTAATATAAAACAATACTGAGGCGCTTAGCATCATTTTCAGCCAAAAATATAGGCCCAACCACTGCCTGGCCTTATTTGGCCGAAGGTTCAAGTCCAAGGCTGGACACCCCAAGCCAGCCATGCCCCCAGCCCCTCTGTCTCCGGGAACAGCGCCAGGCAGGGGGGTCTCCCAACTGCCCCCACAGCAGGACACTGCCGGCCCCGGGTGGGATTCCCAGAAGACAATAATCGGGACAGTTGGGGGATATGATCATATTAGTGAGAAGTGTTACATAAGTAAGAAGCAGCAGCTTCCCTATGTGATAACAGTGTTACATACAGTAGGTGAGAATAAGAGTTACATAGGTGCAAAGATTGCTCTGGGTACAATTGCCCCCTGCCTCCCCCTGGAAAGCGTGGACACGCAGCTGCGCGGGGACTTCAGTGTGTCCTGCTCTTTCTATTTAGGTGCCTGAACGATAAGCAGCCTGGTTTACGACACACGCATTCCATACAGCGAAACGCCAGGCGCCTCATAACCCTCTCTGGGACATATTACAGCCAGCTCCTCAGGAAGCACTAAATAACGTTTTATCGACATGTCAGCTCTCTGCCTAATGCATGCGGGCAGCAGGCTGCACAGCGACGTTCTGTGATACTGACACATGAAGTTATACCTGCCAATGATGAGCGATACATACCAGCTGCCGGCGGGGCGAGCAGCGAGAATGCTGGCGTCACAGTTCAATAATACAATTTCTGTGAGGAGAATCCTGGTTTTGAGTAATGGTGGTCATACACTGGTGCGATGAGATGCGACGCAACAGGGCGATGCCACATCGGGTGCTGGAAGAGGGCGGGCGGCGGTGTAGCGGAGCAGGCAGCAGGGGGGCTGGCGGCGGCGCTAGTCAGCAACAGGCGGCTGAATTTTAAAAACATTTCAAAACACTGGGCGGCCCTCAGTCTTTTGAAATGTTTTTCCAAATTCTGCCTCCCGACGCTGACTAACGCCGCACGCCAGCCCTTCTGCCACCCGCCAATTGCATTGCGACCGATTGCATGTGGTTAAAAACCACATGCAATCGCTCATGCAATTCGATAAATATTAAATGCAACACATAATACTTATCGACCGACGGGCCCGCAAATCGCGTCGTGTGGCGCATTCAATATGCATACAATCATGTGATATCACCTAGAGTTTGGGCTCCATTACACTTGTCCCAAGTATATTAGGTAATTCATATGTTACATATAGAGGTGTTTTGGGGGCTTTCGGTAATCTCTGAGCTTTTTAAATGTGCCACCTTTTCAATGAATCCAAACGATGCCCTTTCTGGGGCGGGTTCCCCCAGACGAATGGCCTCACCACTTCTTCAAAAGAAAGTTTACTAAAGATTTGTGATTTGGCATCGATACAAATGTGTGCTGGTACATCATGTGATTGACTGCTTAAACTCTGTGACGCATTTCATGGGACCGTTGCCGACAGTATGCCTATTGTTTTATCTTATTGCTGCTAAAAATAATTTTTATCCTCACCAAGTACCAATCCCTGTGAAAAATGAACCTCTGTGGCTTCCCAACACTCCATTACCCCGACCGCCATAGCTACCATCAGGCTGCTAATTAGCATCGTAAGCCCCGCCCACAGGATCCCCATTCCTTTTATACACCCATCCCAGACCAATCACGCTCATGTAATGCACATGTGTGAAGATTCCTTCCTGAAGGTAACAGCAGGATTCTTAACCCTGTCTGCCCCATGTCATAGGGAGCGGGTCCTGTTCTGTACATGGCTGGCAACTCTTAAGCTCTGATTGGCAGTGATATATTTTGGTGCCTCTTTTACACTAAATTTTTGCTTAACCCTTTGAGGTCCGCACCACAAAAAAAAAGAAAAGGAAAAACATTTTCTTTGCATTTTTTATTCATTGAGGATAATACTAATAACAACAAACAACAATCAATAGTTTTTTAAAATGAGACCCCACAGTTTTTGAGATATATGCCTCAAACGGTTGAGAAATCAGTTTGAAATAAACTTTTTTTTTTGGTGCGGACCTCAAAGGGTTAAAGACCACAATTCCCTGATCATCATTGTACACAAACCACTGCATATCGCCTCAGCATGGATGTTCTGCTCGAGGTCCCACCTGGATGTGGTGTACAGTCGTGGAAAGAGCTTCCACGCAATCAACGCCTTGTGTCACGTGTCCTGTGAGGCCTTCTTCTTACATAGGAACTAGGGTGGCCAATCCCGGGATCGGGATCGGCGGGATCCCGGGATTTGGCCCCCAAAACGCCGGGATTTCAATCCCGGGATTGGAGTTTCCAATCCCGGGATTTCGGGATTAGACTGCGCATGCGCGCAGTCTAATGCAGGCAGAGGTCGCGCCCGGCATTGTAATGCCGCGCCGCCCACCCGCCCAGCCAGCGTGCCCACCCGCCCAGCACAAGCGTCCACCCAGCCAGCCTGCGCGCCCACCCGCTCACCCGCTCACCCAGCCAGCATGCCAGCGGCATGGACGACCAGTCCCCCCACCAGGCAACCATCAAATGTAAGAAATTACATTGTAATTACTGGGGCAGTAATTGTGGGGCAGTCTTTTTATTAGGAAAGCCAATCCCGGGATCCCGGGAATCGAGCATTTTTCAATCCCGAATCCCGGGATTGAAAAAATGCCCCGGGATTGGCTTCCCTAATAGGAACTGTCTTGTGACCTCAATTCTTTCTTCACCTCTCATGATGTACTAACCCTCTCCGATGACATCCTCTGCATAGTCAGCATTTCGTGATACCTTATGGCCTTCAAGATTTCTATGCTTAGCAGGTCCACCAGAGGCCCCCTGGGCGTGAAGCTACCATACGGCGGGTTAAGGATTCCCTATTTTGGCCTTCTATGGCTGCTGACATTGAGTGGGTTGTCTCTGCCTGTCCCCACTGCAATGCTTTCATGTCAAGCACCTGCTAGGTCTCCATGAGGCTCCTGACCTCACTTGGTCCATCTTTGCTACTCACTGACAGTTCCATCAGTTCATGAGTGGTGAGGTCTAGACTTTAACCACCTCACATGTCACCAGCAGTCCCCAGTATCCACAGTCCAACAGATTAGCTGAAAGGGATGTACCTTCTGCAAAGTACCTGGGTAACAAATGTTCTAGAGGTGGTTTTTACATGTTTCTAGTGCTCCTCAATTTGAGAAATACTCCGAAAGATGGACTTCCTTGTCCTGCTCAATGCCTTCTGTCCAGCCGCCCCCACACCATCATTACCATCAAACTTAGACCACAAGCTGAGAACAACATACAAGATGCGCTGCAGAACTCCAGATCGCATGATAAATATCCCATT
Organism: Crinia signifera; assembly: GCF_055691185.1. Taxonomy (NCBI): domain Eukaryota; kingdom Metazoa; phylum Chordata; class Amphibia; order Anura; family Myobatrachidae; genus Crinia; species Crinia signifera. Next base: position 325,150,308 of record NC_139219.1, on the reverse strand, counting down.
TCTTACGACCGCTGTCTCTGGCACAGACAGTCCGCATTTAGACCCCGGTCTGGTTTAACAGAGTTAGGAGTCTTTGGCGGGGCGGCATTAAGGTGTTCCCTCGGCAGTCGAATGTACACTGTCTAGCGAGCCAAACTGAATCAGGTCCCTAACTTGTAATGCAAAGGGAACAGTAGGGCTATATTGTATGTCAGAGCAATACAAATAACCAATGATATAAATACTGTGAAAAGCTTTGATCTCAAGATGGAAAACTCCTACACCATACCGTATTACATCTGGCTCCTGCTATACAGCCATGGCCATGGTTATTCAATAACAGTACAATATTCTATCATAACAAAACAAAGCATGAAGAGGTAGCTATGTCAAGCCTCCAAAAGAGTGAAGAAGTTGTCCAGACCAGCCATTCAGTTGTTAACTATCATTCTGTGGCATGTAACTGAAATGCCAGCCAGCAGCTGATTGGCTGATATGGGTCCGCTTCTCCACCCTTTAGGAGGCTTGATACATAATTCAGTAGAACAGTTAATAATGGTATGCAAATAAAAGCATGCAGCCATGACAGTCCACTGACTGATGTTGATCCCGTCATTGTAGGGCTCGCCAGAGGAGATGTTTTCCACTTCAGGAGCATTATCTCTTAAGCCAAATAACTTGTTGAGCGGCCTCTCTGTCAGTGTCAGTTACTTATGGCCACTCAATCCAATGATGAGTTTTATCTTAATCCTGCACACAAGTGTTAGACTTAGACTGTAAATTCCATTTTATTGACTTATCCTGCATTAAGACTGATCCTACATGGGTGGGAGCCAAGACCACAGCAGTCTCTCCTAATTTCTAGATGGGATTATACCAGTATCGTGTAACCTGCTCTGTACTAACCTTGCTCTAAAAGGGCTCAATGCGTAAAAAAAGAAAAAAAAAGGTGTCCGAGACTTGACGTGTTTTCCAGATTGCACTATAACGGGATGGTATCGTATTATTTTGACAAAATGTTTGGCACAATGACAAAAGTCTCTGGAACGAAGCTGTTGACATGCAGACAAGTGGGGTGACCTCAGTTTCGGTTACAGTTGGTGATGTCATGAGAATATATCAACGCAACTGTGCAGAGGAAAATGTGGAAAAAAAAAACCAACAGATTTTTCCATTCATACAAAATCATTTATGGGTGCGGATCATTGGATAGACAACAGCTAGGTCGACACCACTAAGTCAACATGCATTATGGTCGACAGTTATTTTATTTATTATTTATTTATTAACAGTTTCTTATATAGCGCATACATATTCCGCAGACATGACTGAAGGTTGACATGGGGTTAGGTCGACATGTCATAAGGACGACACAAGCATTAGGTCGACATGGGCAAGGTCAACAGTCAAAAGGTCGACATGGGTTTTTTTACCCGAATGTCAACACAGTCAACATGGACACCGAAACGTAACACCGCGTCCCCTCGCATGGCTCATTATGCTTCGGGCACGGTGCCTCGCTACGCTTAGCACACTATTTTATTGTCCCACCGCACCCTAGTGAAATCCCCAAGTCGAACTTTTGACTGTCAACCTTCCCCATGTCAACCTAATGTTTGTGTCGACCTAGTGGCCGTATCACCATTGAAAGGTCTAAAAAAAAATGTAAACTCCCAATTTTATGATACAAATGTCGTGGACCCCTACTGACCATTTTAGACAACACTCCCCCCACCGTAAATACTAATTGGACAATTGGAAGTTTTCAATAAGCCTAATTGGTCCAATAGTTCCATGTCATTATCAATATTAAATCACCCCAAAATAAATAAAATTTATGCACCCCAAATACCATTAAAGTATTTGTTTAAAACAAATGTAATTGCTTGAACTTTTTTTGACAAAAAAAAAAAATGTACTTTAAAATGGTGGCAATGTACCTCAAAATCACCTTTTTTTCTACTTTTTTGCATTTGTTTTCTTTTCCTTTTATTACTTAACAGTGATTATTTTTTTTAGAAAATGTGGGGTATAAGTTGTTTCTAATTTAACTTTTTTTTACATTTTCTGTGGGGTTTTGTTAAAAAAAAAATGTTGTGCCCATTTTTTTGCAATAGAAAACTGCTGGTATTGTGAACACACATATCCGAAATTGGGTAAGAGGTCCTTTGAAACTAGTTTAGCTGAAATGACACAACCATTTTTTGATATCCTGTTATCAGGGCTTAAATTGGTCCTGGTGCAACTCATTTCCCTGGCCACTATCCCACCCCCCATTAGGAGGAGACGTGCCAGTGCCAGGGATTTCTTCACTCCATGCAAACTACAAAATGTGTGCCCTACTAAGAAACCATACTTTATAAAGGGACAGTGGTCTCACAAGGAAGAGGTGTGGTCACAAGGTAGTATCCACAATTCAAATTATGTCACACAGTAGCACAATCATGTTCACATGAGACTGAATGTAGTGCCCCTGATTCATATTATACCACATAGTAGTGACATATATTCACATTATGCCACACAGTAGTACTCCTTATTCATTTGTGCCACACAGTAGTACTCCTTATTCAGTTGTGTCACAAAATGTCCACAGTAGTAGTGCCTCTTATATCTGTCTCTGTTCCCCAAGCAGCTCCACGCCCTGTGTCCCTCCAGCAGCTTCCTCTCCTCTTGGTATCTCTCCAGACCCCTCTCACCTTGTCTTAAGCATGCAAAGAACCTGCTCCTCTTAGTGGTGCTTCTTCACTGTGATCCCCCACGAGCCGCCCGGGACCTTCCCACCACATGGAGGAGGGTTCAAGGTTGAAGGTCGGACCTGCATGCCGATCTGCCCTCAGATCTGATGCACACGGGACCAGTCATCGGACCTGAGAGGAGAACACACGCACACAATTTGGTCTGATTTCTCAGTCTATTCTGTCGGGAACGGGTAAAACCGGCCCAAAACACGGTAGTGTATGAGGCCTTTAGTCTTGGGTCTGTCCCAAGATTTGGAACACATTTCCAAAATGGTTCAAACTAGGACTGGCCCCATTTTCATCAAGGCTCTGATCCAGATTATTCCCAGGTTAGAGCTGTTTACACTGCACTGTACAGTAGCGTCAGGAGTCCTCTTTGTAGCGGCAACATTAGCCCCAGCATAGAAACCTGTTACGTCCCTCTGATGTCCCAAGATAAATCATCTTGGGACTGGGAGAGACGTCATCTTGGGACTGGGAGGTACATCATCTTGGGACTGGGAGATACATCATCTGGGGACTGGGAGATACATCATCTGGGGACTGGGAGATACATCATCTTGGTACTTTGAGATACATCATCTTGGGACTGGGAGAGACGTCATCTGGGGACTGGGAGATACATCATCTTGGTACTCTGAGATACATCATCTTGGTACTTTGAGATACATCATGTTGGGACTGGGAGATACATCATCTGGGGACTGAGAGATACATCATCTTGGTACTGGGAGATACATCATCTTGGGACTGGGAGATACATCATCTTGGGACTCTGAGATACATCATCTTGGTACTGGGAGATACATCATCTTGGGACTGGGAGATACATCATCTTGGGACTCTGAGATACATCATCTTGGGAATGGGAGATACATCATCTGGGGACTGGGAGAGACGTCATCTTGGTACTGGGAGATACATCATCTTGGGAATGGGAGATACATCATCTTGGTACTTTGAGATACATCATCTGGGGACTGGGAGATACATCATCTTGGTACTTTGAGATACATCATCTGGGGACTCTGAGATACATCATCTTGGTACTTTGAGATACATCATCTGGGGACTCTGAGATACATCATCTTGGTACTGTGAGATACATCATCTTGGGACTCTGAGATACATCATCTTGGTACTGGGAGATACATCATCTTGGGACTCTGAGATACATCACCTTGGGACTGGGAGAGACGTCAAACTTCACTCATTGTCAATGATTGGGACATGATCTGACATCAGTAATGGATGTGGTTCCAAAGGTCAACAGTAATTGACATTGTCTAGATTAACCCTAAAGGGTTGACATGGGATAAAGGCCAACACAGTTAAAACATCGACATGATTTATGATCTACTAAAAGTCCTCATGACGTCATCGCGGGACACTACTGGTCGTACCAGGTAAGACACCACTAGACCACCAGGGACGTGGTCAGTGTGGATATGCTGAGCATGTCAATATGCATTTCCACCATGTCAACAGTCTCATGTTGACACAAAATACACCACCCCCTCAAATCACTGTCACTGGAATTGCGTTGACGCTAACAGGTCGGTAATGCCTTTTAAGGTTGATAGGTGACCTACAGCGTCAGACGCGATACTGATCATTACTGTATTTATCAAACCCACTATCTGTATGATATAAGGCTGTAACTTCCATCATTAAATTATTTATTATATTTATTCTTGTACATCCTCTTCTCCATTGTGCACCCCTTGCAGAGCAAGTTATGTGACAAAAGCGGGCAGGGACTCTCCAGCAGAGCGATCGTACAGGCATCCGGTGCCTGGTATCTCCTAGGGCAGATATATGCAACCAAGATCTCTGTATTATCTGATTATTATATGTATATTTCTCATTCAGTGTGCAATAGGGATACAAACTGTTTTTTTTCCTAACCAGATTTACCCCTCCCTGTTGGCACCTGAATGACAGACCTCTGATTGAGCAGCTTACCAATAAAAGTGTTGATCTCCTAGGGCACCACAGATGGTGTAATGGTTAGCATTACTTCCTCACAGAGGTCATGGGTTCAATTCCCACCATGCCCTAACTGTGCGGAGTTTGTATATTCTCCTCGTGCTTGCGTTGGTTTCCTCCGGGTACTCTGGTTTCCTCCCACACTCCCAAAAATATACTGGTAGGTTATTGAGCTCCCAACAGAAATAACCCTAGAATGTCTGTGTGTGCGTGTACATGTGGTAGGGAATATAGATAGTAAGCTCCACTGGGGCAGGGACTGATGTGAATGCTCAAATACAGCGCTGCGGAATATGTGTGCGCTATATAAATAACTGAATAAATAGATATAACTGGCACGCTGGCATTTGCTTCCTGGATATGGTATAAACACTGTAAGTGCCCTGAAATCCGCACAGCTTGCCCACGCTTATCTCACAGCATGCCACTAATTATCCGTCACTAAGAAACCACTTGATATGGGCCCAAGTTTCACCGCAAATCGTGATTAATGGACGTTTTTATCAGCGTTTTACCATTTGCCTTAATCCGCCACTGAATACCGGTGCACTTACTGCAGATCTGCGCTGTTGTTACGTCAGGCCTGTATCAGCCTCTGCCTGTATGTCAGCTTACAGTATACAGTGTGTCTGTGCTGACCAGCATCATGTCCGTGGAGGAGAATAAATATATAACTCCTGAATCACCTTCCCATCAGATAACATCTGACAATTATTTCCCATAAAGGAGCAGGATTAAGTAATGTGGAATCCCTCAGAATTATAACCACATGTAGAATATCCTGGCTATGTGATAACAGGCTGCTACTAGGAGATGTCACGGGTGTGGGCGGAAGGGGGGGGGGCACCCCGAATAGTCTTCAGTGGACATTAGCCAACTTGTACCCTTATCATCCCTTACTAAGTGAGAACATCCTGTATTATGCGGAAACAAATCACTGATAGATTCCCGGAATGTCACAGTTGTTTTCAGTTTATTTCTCTATAACAACTGACCCTCCCTTAGGGCCTCATTCAGACCTGAGTGCAATGGGAATGCTTTTTAACTGGACACAAGACATCGCAGGCACCACGCAACCAAAGACTTACTCAGCGGAGTGATGGAAAAAGGCATATCCGTCCTGGAGCAGTCCCCCCTTCCCAGTCATCGCTCCTCGCGCAGGTCATCGGCAACTGTGTTAAAGCGGAATATGCTGCGTTATATAAGAAACTGTTAATAAATACATTAACTGTGTATGCATTTCCGATACGGTGCTGGGTATACATTGTTTATTGTGCACCCAGCTTAAATAAACTTCCTTGCTCCACCTGCTGTAGCACCTCTTTGGCTATGACTAATAGAAAATACAGTTTCTCAATTACTTTAATAAGATGTTCTCTAAATATACTCAATAACTTTCTCAACAGGACCGATAATGAAATAGCAATATATTATGATCCAGCAAGCTAGCAAAACTTCAGGCTGATCATTTGCATTGAGGCGAGTCATAGAAAACAACAGCTTTACTTCTCCAATAATAAGGCACAGTAAATACAGGCTTTAATAGCGCAATTATCTTCAGCACTCAGTAATATTTGTATATCAGTTGTTAGTGCACTTTTGTCAACTCTATCCTTAAAAATGTTTTGGGAAGACTTACTTTGAGAACTCATCGATGCCTGCAAGTTGCAGACAAATACATACACCCATCAGACTTTTGGCTTACACATAATCTAGAGCAAGGAGCAAGTGCAGTATGCCGATAATCGCTCAGTTATGCAAACATCGGCATTGCATGCAAACACAAAATAGGCTCTCAGTCTCTGGTAGATAAATCCATTTACACAGCAGCTCACCTAAAGCAGGGACATCTCCCACACTCAGCTCACATCAGCCTCCACGGATCCTCAAGTAGCCCTGAGTGCTGCCACACACTGTCTACACAAATCTGGCTCTCACTCTGCTGTGGGCCACATCACTCTGTTTAACTGGCACTAAGTGGCCCTGATGCTTGGCACCACCTCAGTGTCAGTATTCTCAAACCTGCGGCACCTCACCCTGCTCTCCAGCTCCGCTCCTCGGAGTAACTCTGGCTCAGTTGCTCATGTCAAACTAACGAGTGCTTTCTCTGTTGATAGAATCCCTTCCTTTGCGCTCTACAGCTCCACCAAGTGGTAGCCTCCGCAACTGCAACATCCAATGGCTTCTGTGGAAGACCACCATGTGCATCTACAGCTCTGTTGAGTCATTCCCAGTTAAACAGATAAAAAAAAAAAAAAAAAAAAACAGAACACAACATAAATATACGTAGGCACTCCCCAGAGACAAGACAATTTACATGCAATGATAACAAGGCTAGAAAGCTCTTTAATAAGGAATTTAGTTCTCAATTATTCATGCCAATTAGTGTGCTGGAAGTGTTTGGCCGAATGGTTTTCATTACAAATCACCGATCCTTCTCCTCTCTCTCTGCATTACTGTACTCTGTGTCAGGCTGGTGAGATCATCGCATGCTACCCGCTACGTGTGATATATGGCGTGTGAGATTTATGATTTGAAGGAGGTGCTTATTCCTTCATCCCTTGTGAGATGTCACATAATTAAACATATATGCTGTCTGAGGGTTTGAGGCATTCTCCTTAAGATAATGGAACTGGTTTGGCAGCCTGCTAAGGAAGAGACAGTGCAGCTGCATCGTGCAGCGCAGGCCGGCGCTCTCAGCGGGATGTCAGATGCTTCTCGTGTTTTGGGGCTCAAGCAAAGTGATTACAGATTCTGGCAATTGCGGATCCTCTGACTATTGCAGCAGACTTAACTGATGACCCTCAGAATGAATCCACTGGAGGTGACATTAATATTTTTTATAAACCGCAACATGGTTTTGTGTAAACTGTACCGTACCAAATTTTTTAATGCAACAGTGATTTGAGTCAAAATCAAACTGCGCAATGTCTGTGCCACAACTATCACCCCCGCCAATTGCCGCAGCCAACTTCCCTGTCTATTGCAGGACTGTCTCTGCCACAGATACCTCCTCGAAAAATTACGAGACTGTCTGTGTCGCAGCCACCTCACCCGCTAATTGCAGGACTATTTATGCTGCAGACACCTACCCGGCTAATTGCGGGACTGTCTGTGGCGCTGACACCTCCCCGACCTATTGCAGGACTGTCTGTGGCGCTGACACCTCCCCGACCTATTGCAGGATTGTCTGTGCCGCGTCCACCTCCCCGACCTATTGCAGGACTGTCTGTGCCACTGACACCTCCCCGACCTATTGCAGAACTGTCTGTGCCACAGCCACCTTCCCGCCCAATTACAGGACTGTCTGTGTCGCAGCCACCTCATGAGCCAATTGCAGGACTGTCTGTGCTGTAGCCACCCCACCGGCCAATTACAAGACTGATTGTGCTGTAGCCACCCCACCGGCCATTTACAAGACTGTCTGTGCTGTAGCCACCCCACCGGCAAATTGCAAGACTGTCTGTGCTGTAACCACTTCCCCTGTCAGTTGCAGTACTGCCTGTGCCGCTGCTACCTCACCGGCCAATTGCAGGACTATCTGTGCCGCCGCCACCTCTCTGACCCATTCCAGGACTGTCTGTTGCGCAAACACCTCCCCGACCTATTGCAGTACTGTCTGTGCTACCTCTCCTAATGTCAGAGTATGAGAAGCACCAGTGTAAAAGTGATGGGTCACACCTCTCCTGATGTCAGTGTATAGGGAGCACCGGTGTACCAGTGACGGGTCACACCTCGCCCGATGTCAGTGTATGGGAAGCACCGGTGTACCAGTGACGGGTCACACCTCTCCTGATGTCAGTGTATAGGGAGCACCGGTGTACCAGTGACGGGTCACACCTCTCCAGATGTCAGTTTATGGGAAGCACCGGTGTACCAGTGACGGGTCACACCTCTACCGATGTCAGTGTATAGGGAGCACCGGTGTACCAGTGACCGGGTCACACCTCTCCTGATGTCAGTGTATGGGAAGCACCGGTGTACCAGTGACGGGTCACACCTCTCCCGATGTCAGTGTATGGGAAGCACCGGTGTACCAGTGACGGGTCACACCTCTCCCGATGTCAGTGTATGGGAAGCACCGGTGTACCAGTGACGGGTCACACCTCTCCCGATGTCAGTGTATGGGAAGCACCGGTGTACCAGTGACGGGTCACACCTCTCCCGATGTCAGTGTATGGGGAGCACCGGTGTACCAGTGACCGGGTCACACCTCTCCCGATGTCAGTGTATGGGAAGCACCGGTGTACCAGTGACGGGTCACACCTCTCCTGATGTCAGTGTATGGGAAGCACCGGTGTACCAGTGACGGGTCACATCTCTACCGATGTCAGTGTATGGGAAGCACCGGTGTACCAGTGACGGGTCACACCTCTCCCGATGTCAGTGTATAGGGAGCACCGGTGTACCAGTGACGGGTCACACCTCTCCCGATGTCAGTGTATGGGAAGCACCGGTGTACCAGTGACGGGTCACACCTCTCCTGATGTCAGTGTATGGGAAGCACCGGTGTACCAGTGACGGGTCACACCTCTCCCGATGTCAGTGTATGGGAAGCACCGGTGTACCAGTGACGGGTCACATCTCTCCCGATGTCAGTGTATAGGGAGCACCGGTGTACCAGTGACGGGTCACACCTCTCCCAATGTCAGTGTATGGGAATCACCGTTGTACCAGTGACGGGTCACACCTCTCCCGATGTAAGTGTATGGGAATCACCGTTGTACCAGTGACGGGTCACACCTCTCCCGATGTAAGTGTATGGGAAGCACCGTTGTACCAGTGACGGGTCACACCTCTCCCGATGTCAGTGTATGGGGAGCACCGGTGTACCAGTGACGGGTCACATCTCTCCCGATGTCAGTGTATGGGAAGCACCGGTGTACCAGTGACGGGTCACACCTCTCCCGATGTCAGTGTATGGGGAGCACCGGTGTACCAGTGACGGGTCACACCTCTCCCGATGTCAGTGTATGGGAAGCACCGGTGTACCAGTGACGGGTCACACCTCTCCCGATGTCAGTGTATGGGGAGCACCGGTGTACCAGTGACCGGGTCACACCTCTCCCGATGTCAGTGTATGGGAAGCACCGGTGTACCAGTGACGGGTCACACCTCTCCTGATGTCAGTGTATGGGAAGCACCGGTGTACCAGTGACGGGTCACATCTCTACCGATGTCAGTGTATGGGAAGCACCGGTGTACCAGTGACGGGTCACACCTCTCCCGATGTCAGTGTATAGGGAGCACCGGTGTACCAGTGACGGGTCACACCTCTCCCGATGTCAGTGTATGGGAAGCACCGGTGTACCAGTGACGGGTCACACCTCTCCTGATGTCAGTGTATGGGAAGCACCGGTGTACCAGTGACGGGTCACACCTCTCCCGATGTCAGTGTATGGGAAGCACCGGTGTACCAGTGACGGGTCACATCTCTCCCGATGTCAGTGTATAGGGAGCACCGGTGTACCAGTGACGGGTCACACCTCTCCCAATGTCAGTGTATGGGAATCACCGTTGTACCAGTGACGGGTCACACCTCTCCCGATGTAAGTGTATGGGAATCACCGTTGTACCAGTGACGGGTCACACCTCTCCCGATGTAAGTGTATGGGAAGCACCGTTGTACCAGTGACGGGTCACACCTCTCCCGATGTCAGTGTATGGGGAGCACCGGTGTACCAGTGACGGGTCACATCTCTCCCGATGTCAGTGTATGGGAAGCACCGGTGTACCAGTGACGGGTCACACCTCTCCCGATGTCAGTGTATGGGGAGCACCGGTGTACCAGTGACGGGTCACATCTCTCCCGATGTCAGTGTATAGGGAGCACCGGTGTACCAGTGATGGGTCACACCTCTCCCGATGTCAGTGTATGGGAAGCACCGGTGTACCAGTGACGGGTCACACCTCTCCTGATGTCAGTGTATGGGAAGCACCGGTGTACCAGTGACGGGTCACACCTCTCCCGGTGTCAGTGTATGGGAAGCCCCGGTGTACCAGTGACGGGTCACACCTCTCCCGATGTCAGTGTATGGGGAGCACCGGTGTACCAGTGACGGGTCACACCTCTCCTGATGTCAGTGTATGGGAAGCACCGGTGTACCAGTGACGGGTCACATCTCTCCCGATGTCAGTGTATGGGAAGCACCGGTGTACCAGTGACGGGTCACACCTCTCCTGATGTCAGTGTATGGGGAGCACCGATGTACCAGTGACGGGTCACACCTCTCCCGATGTCAGTGTATGGGAAGCACCGGTGTACCAGTGACGGGTCACACCTCTCCCGGTGTCAGTGTATGGGAAGCCCCGGTGTACCAGTGACGGGTTACACCTCTCCTGATGTCAGTGTATGGGAAGCACCGGTGTACCAGTGACGGGTCACACCTCTCCCGGTGTCAGTGTATGGGAAGCCCCGGTGTACCAGTGACGGGTTACACCTCTCCTGATGTCAGTGTATGGGGAGCACCGGTGTACCAGTGATGGGTCACACCTCTCCCGATGTCAGTGTATGGGAAGCACCGGTGTACCAGTGACGGGTCACACCTCTCCTGATGTCAGTGTATGGGAAGCACCGGTGTACCAGTGACGGGTCACACCTCTCCCGGTGTCAGTGTATGGGAAGCACCGGTGTACCAGTGATGGGTCACATCTCTCCCGATGTCAGTGTATGGGAAGCACCGGTGTACCAGTGACGGGTCACACCTCTCCCGATGTCAGTGTATGGGAAGCACCGGTGTACCAGTGACGGGTCACACCTCTCCTGATGTCAGTGTATAGGGAGCACCGATGTACCAGTGACGGGTCACACCTCTCCTGATGTCAGTGTATAGGGAGCACCAGTGTACCAGTGACGGGTCACACCTCTCCCGATGCCAGTGTATGGGAAGCACCGGTGTACCAGTGACGGGTCACACCTCTCCCGATGTCAGTGTATGGGAAGCACCGGTGTACCAGTGACGGGTCACACCTCTCCTGATGTCAGTGTATAGGGAGCACCGATGTACCAGTGACGGGTCACACCTCTCCCGATGTCAGTGTATGGGAAGCACCGGTGTACCAGTGACGGGTCACACCTCTCCCGATGTCAGTGTATGGGAAGCACCGGTGTACCAGTGACGGGTCACACCTCTCCTGATGTCAGTGTATGGGAAGCACCGGTGTACCAGTGACGGGTCACACCTCTCCTGATGTCAGTGTATAGGGAGCACCGATGTACCAGTGACGGGTCACACCTCTCCCGATGTCAGTGTATGGGAAGCACCGGTGTACCAGTGACGGGTCACACCTCTCCCGATGTCAGTGTATGGGAAGCACCGGTGTACCAGTGACGGGTCACACCTCTCCTGATGTCAGTGTATGGGAAGCACCGGTGTACCAGTGACGGGTCACACCTCTCCCGATGTCAGTGTATAGGGAGCACCGGTGTACCAGTGACGGGTCACATCTCTCCCGATGTCAGTGTATAGGGAGCACCGGTGTACCAGTGACGGGTCACATCTCTCCTGATGTCAGTGTATAGGGAGCACCGGTGTACCAGTGATGGGTCACACCTCTCCCGATGTCAGTGTATGGGAAGCACCGGTGTACCAGTGACGGGTCACACCTCTCCCGATGTCAGTGTATGGGAAGCACCAATGTAAAAGTGATGGGTCACACCTCTCCCAATGTCAGTGTATGGGAAGCACCAGTGTGAAAGTGATGGGTCACACCTCTCCCGATGTCAGTGTATGGGAAGCAACGGTGTACCAGTGACGGATCACACCTCTCCCAATGTCAGTGTATGGGAAGCACCGGTGTACCAGTGACGGGTCACACCTCTCCCAATGTCAGTGTATGGGAAGCACCAGTGTAAAAGTGACGGGTCACACCTCTCCTGATGTCAGTGTATGGGGAGCACCGGTGTACCAGTGACGGGTCACACCTCTCCCAATGTCAGTGTATGGGAAGCACCGGTGTACCAGTGATGGGTCACACCTCTCCCAATGTCAGTGTATGGGAAGCACCGGTGTACCAGTGATGGGTCACACTTCTCCCAATGTCAGTGTATGGGAAGCACCAGTGTAAAAGTGATGGGTCACACCTCTCCTGATGTCAGTGTATGGGGAGCACCGAAGCTCCTTGGGTGGGTTTTGGGTGGGTTTCCTCCCCTGGGTCTAACCAGCCCCCCTCCCCTGGGTCTAACCAGCCCTGGGGGCCCTCGTATTTGGAGCCAGCAATGGGCTCCAACAGCCAGCAGTGTCATGCCACTACCATGATCACCCTGGCTGGTCAGCCCTGAACTGGGTACCAGGGGGATTGGGGACCACATCCTGGCCTGAAGCTGGAGGCTGTCCCCGGCACCCATTGACGGTGGGTGCCGTGCTTATTAATTTGTGAAAAGAAAAAAAATTGGTTTTCACTGTCGAACTACAAGTCCCAGCAGACCACCCCGCATGCTGGAACTTGGCGAATCACAAGTCCCAGCATGCAGGGCATTAATGGGCCTGTTGGTTCTTGTAGTTCACGCTGAGAAAGCAAGAGATACAGACTTTGGGATACCACAACAAAAAAGCTCATAACGCCAAGATATGTTATATTCCAAAAGCAGCACCACCTACAATAAAGTTGAAACAAATACTCCAAGAGAAGATAGTTGCATTGTCGATGCCAGCCACATAAAGTGTGTCTGGCTCCCGCGACCCCCCCCCCCCCGGCACCCCCGACTCCCCCTCATGTAATCTGTCTGTCTCCCCTTCCTACTAGATTGTAAGCTCCTCCGAGCAGGGCCCTCTTCCCTCCTGTTGTCTTAGCCCATTTCTCTTCCCATGTCACTCACAGCTCTCCTATACTCCAACACTCAGTGACCATCTTTGTCCGCATTCTCATCTCCATCATTGGCCTCAAGCCTCTAGTTGTATGTTATTGAGTCCTCACTACTTATATCCAAGCTGTAATGTGTATTGATCTGTGACGCTCTTTATTTGTACTGTATTTTTGTTATTTATACAATGTAATACTGAGTTTTGTCTCCCTGTACTGTTCCTTTGTACGGCGCTGCGAAACACTTGTGGCGCCTTATAAATAAAATTATAATAATAATAATAAAAAAGAGCTGATGGTCAAAAAAAGTCCAATACGAACAACCAGGTAGAAGTCCTTTGAGACATAATAAAGGGAAACCACCGAGATATGATAAAGGATTTGCAAACATCATGTGAACCACAAAGTTTTCAAGAAGCAAAATCATGGTCAGATCCAGGTATTTGGTGTTTCCGGAATAGACTCTGGTGGAGCAGTGGCGGTAGTCTGTTGGAGGAAACCCTGAGGCTTGAGGTAGTTCTTGCACATGGAAAGTAATAACAATTACCAGTAGTTGTCGAATACCCAAACCATGGCTCCGACATGCAGGACGCTGCCCCCTGGTTGGGTCTACTGGTACTACACTGGAGAGGAAATGAACTGGATGGAAATAGAGAGGAGACCCTCTTGGATAGTAATGGACAGGGACCAGACTGATAGCAAAGCTGGTCACTGGAGAACGTCGTATCGGATTGGGTCCGATGATACCGGTAATATTGGGCTGAGACCGATGATGTTTTTTATACTGGACTGGATCCAATGATGTTTACAATATTGGGTTAGAACTGATGGTGCTTTCTATATCGGGCTGGGGGTTGGGATCATTTGGTCTAGAGCATGATGGTCGACAGTCATTAGGTAGACACCATTAGGTTGACATGGGTCTAGGTCGACATGGTTCTAGGTCAAAAGGTCATTAGTTCGACAGGTCGTTAGTTCGGCAGTGTCTAGGTTGACATTCAAAAGGTCGACATGGGGTTTTTCACTGTTTTTTGACCTGAATGTAAAATTTTATTCTCCCACCACGCCCTATTGGATGGTAGGGCATGAAATACCACCTGTCGGCACATGTCGGCTCAAAAAACAGTGAAAAACCCAATGTCAACCTTTTAACTGTCGACCTAGACACTGTTAAACTAATGACCTGTCAAACTAATGGCCTGTCGACCTAGAACCATGTCAACCTTTTCCTATGTCGACCTAGACCCATGTTGACCTTTTGCCATGTCGACCTAATGCCAACGGATTCTGAGAACACGTCCCCTAAAACTGCATGTCGACCTAATGACCGGATACTAGCGATCGTTCCCTATAATCCCCCCGGTCGTTTCGGGTAACTCCGAATAGCTCGGTTACAGTAAATGTTCCATCTGTTTATCTGCAACTTGAAGTATGATTTGCATGTGTTTGTCTCTTATACACTTCAATCCACTAAACGTTCCTGGCGCTCGGCGTGCTATGTGTATCATTATAGAAATGTACTGTTCTGCCGCTGATCAACATGCAAATCATCTGTACGAAAGCTGGGTGCACACTTATACCAAAGTCAGCTCGTTCGTGCCCGCTGCTGAACGCTGTAATAATGACTGACGGGCATCCAGACCTCTGCTGGGCCCCACCACATCGGCGAACAGAGCCGGCATCAACTCCAGATCCGGCACCGCCGCTAAGTGGCGATACTCAATCGGCCCCGCCCACAGCATTTGAGAGACAGAGGCAGTCAGTGCCGCGCGTTGCAGATCATCAGCGCCGATTGGTCGCTCAAATTAAACAAGTTTCAAAACCTGATTTAGTGATAACGGTCACTTTTGGATTGGAATCGACATACTTCTGCAATTTTTTGGGACAATCATCTTCAAAACACAAGAGTTGCCCCAATTAATTATAGGTGAAAGTGAGCCTTTAGCCATACTTGTCTACTTTTGAAAAATAGTTTCAGGGAGATTATAGTTGGTAGCAGAATTTTGCACAGTGCCCCATTGATGGGGCGTGTCATGCTCCACTCAAAGGGCGTGTCCAGTTCCTTATATGAAGAGATAGTGAAAAGAGATTGTGACCGTGGCACCTAGAAGCGTGGGTGTGTACTGCTACATCTAAAAGGAATCTTTTAAATTACTTATATCCAAATGTAGATGAGCCCCAAAGCAGTTAGGCCCTTATTCTGATCGGTGCGGATATTCCCGCATTCTTACGGAGCGGTCCGCACGCTACGGTGTTTTGCCGCATGCGGCCATCGTCCGTAGAAACGCCCACGTGTCCTCCGCATTCGGACGGACTCACTCTTTAAGAACAGGGCGTGTTTACGGACGACATACAAACCATGCGTGTGCGGGAGAAACACTCCGATTCGGCACGGTATTACAGAGTATTACAGAGTATGCTCGGAAATACCGCATCCGACCGGGAGCCAAGCGGTGCTACCGCCCAAAAATGTGTGGTTTCATGAGTACATGTCTAATACACATGTGTATTGATAGTATTAATATTCAGTCATGTCCATTGTTAGCAGTTTTTAAGTGTGGGACAAGTACAGCATATGTGGGGGATTACTAAGGTTTCCTTGAAGCAGCAATGGTTTCAATTAAAGCACTGACAAGCGGCCTATTAGTGAGTAATGAGTAAAGGAGTAGATTCTATTGGGTTCAGGTGTTAATGGTTGTAGTCATTAGGCGTACGTTCGCCTACCGCATGAACGAGTGGTGTCCGCAAAGCAATAGTACACTTGTGGACACCGCACATTTCTGCCCTTTTTGATCGCGTGCATTCGGAGTGGTTTCCGAATGTACGCCCCCCAACATAAGTGTACTCCCCCGTGTCCGCCCATGTTTCCGCCCCGTTTTGCCCACTTTGAAACTACGCCCATGTGTCATTCCGCATGACGCCCATAATACGCCACTATTTCCCGACTGATAGCGGTGAACAGTTTTGGACGGGATTTGGCCGAACTGGTACCGAGTCAAGGCGTGGCACATGCGCGTAGCGTTCTCCACGCATGCGCAGACGCCGTAAAGACGCGATCCGTAAGTACGCGGTAAAGTCCGCGTCAATCAGAATAAGGGCCTTAGTGAGAGCTACTATACTTGGTAAAGTGCTGGGAAATGGTGCTGATGATTCAATGTAAATGTATCTGTCTCTCATTCCTTTTTTCCCCAAAAATGCAATAGTTTAATGTGGGCTAAGTGACATGATGGAGATTGCTAGACTAATGAGGGAGATAGGGAGATTGCTGCTATGTCAGGGAGTCTCCTGCAGAATGCAGGAGGGGAGGTAACTATGATGTAACAATGTAATGTAGGCTAGGTGACATGAGGGAGATTGCTAGACTAATGAGGGAGATAGGGAGATTTCTGCTATGTCAGAGAGTCTCCTGCAGAATGCAGGAGGGAAGGTAACTATGATGTAACAGTGTAATGTAGGCTAGGTGACATGAGGGAGATTGCTAGACTAATGAGGGAGATAGGGAGATTGCTGCTATGTCAGGGAGTCTCCTGCAGAATGCAGGAGGGGAGGTAACTATGATGTAACAGTGTAATGTGGGCTAGGTGACATGAGGGAGATTGCTAGACTAATGAGGGAGAGAGGGAGATTGCTGCTGTCAGGGAGTCCCCTGCAGAATGCAGGAGGGGAGGTAACTATGATGTAACAATGTAATGTGGGCTAGGTGACATGAGGGAGATTGCTAGACTAATGAAGGAGAGAGGGAGATTGCTGATATGTCAGAGAGTCTACTGCAGAATGCAGGAGGGGAGGTAACTATGATGTAACAATGTAATGTGGGCTAGGTGACATGAGGGAGATTGCTAGACTAATGAAGGAGAGAGGGAGATTGCTGATATGTCAGAGAGTCTACTGCAGAATGCAGGAGGGGAGGTAACTATGATGTAACAATGTAATGTGGGCTAGGTGACATGAGGGAGATTGCTAGACTAATGAGGGAGAGAGGGAGATTGCTGCTATGTCAGGGAGTCTTCTGCAGAATGCAGGAGGGGAGGTAACTATGATGTAACAGTGTAATGTGGGCTAGGTGACATGGGGAGATTGCTAGACTAATGAGGGAGAGAGGGAGATTGCTGCTATGTCAGGGAGTCTTCTGCAGAATGCAGGAGGGGAGGTAACTTTGATGTAACAGTGTAATGTGGGCTAGGTGACATGAGGGAGATTGCTGGACTAATGAGGGAGAGAGGGAGATTGCTGGGTACTTATGTAGTATCTGGGCTGCCGATTTTTTGATTGTATGCCTTAAGTTAAGGCATACAATCAGATGCGATGCGATGCGATATCGCATCGCATCGCATACGATGCGATGCGATGCGATGCGATGACCCGATTTTTCCATAGGATTCAATGTTAAAATGGACTGAGTCCATTTTAACATGGAATTCAATGGGAAAAAGGGGTCCTTTTCATACCCCTACTATCCAAGTGGGCATGGAGTTGGATATAAACCTGTGGCGAGCGTAGCGAGCCACCGAGCCCGAAGCGTGGCGAGCGAAGCGAGCCCCGCGAGGGGACGGTATTCTGTGTCCCCTCGCGGGGCTCGCTACGCTCGCCACGCTTCGGGCTCGGTGGCTCGCTACGCTCGCCACAGGTTTATATCCAACTCCATGCCCACTTGGATAGTAGGGGTATGAAAAGGACCCCTTTTTCCCATTGAATTCCATGTTAAAATGGACTCAGTCCATTTTAACATTGAATCCTATGGAAAAATCGGGTCCATCGCATCGCATCGCATCGCATCGCATGCGATTTGGTCGGGTGCGATGCGATGCGATGGACCCGATTTCAAAATCGGCAGCCCAGTTACTACATAAGTACCGATTGCTGCTATGTCAGGGAGTCTCCTGCAGAATGCAGGAGGGTAGGCAACTATGATGTAACAGTGTAATGTGGGCTAGGTGACATGGGGAGATTGCTAGACTAATGAGGGAGAGAGGGAGATTGCTGCTATGTCAGGGAGTCTCCTGCAGAATGCAGGAGGGGAGGTAACTATGGTGTAACAGTGTAATGTGGGCTAGGTGACATGAGGGAGATTGCTAGACTAATGAGGGAGAGAGGGAGATTGCTGCTATATCAGGGAGTCTTCTGCAGAATGCAGGAGGGGAGGTAACTATGATGTAACAATGTAATGTGGGCTAGGTGACATGAGGGAGATTGCTAGACTAATGAGGGAGAGAGGGAGATTGCTGCTATGTCATGGAGTCTTCTGAAGAATGCAGGAGGGTAGGCAACTATGATGTAACAGTGTAATGTGGGCTAGGTGACATGAGGGAGATTGCTAGACTAATGAGGGAGAGAGGGAGATTTCTGCTATGTCAGGGAGTCTCCTGCAGAATGCAGGAGGGGAGGCAACTATGCCTTTTGCTATGTTGAGCTGCACAATTAGTGGTAAAAATGACAAGAGTTGATGTTTCCCATAGCAACCAATCAGATCCTGTCCATTGGCGTATGTATAAATTTTCTGTGCCTCCCCTCATACATTTATTATAATTTTTCAACCGAAATACTCCTTGCCAGGGGTTTCATGCTTATTGACAGGAGTTACATGCTCATTACCAGGGGTTCCATGCTCGTTGCTAGGGGTTACATGCTTGTTACCAGGGGCTTCATGCTCATTGCTAGGGGTTACATGCTTATTGACAGGAGTTACATACTCTTTACCAGGGGTTTCATGCTTGTTGCTAGGGGTTTTATGCTTGACAGGCGTAACATGCTCGTTGCCAGGGGTTTTATGCTTTTATGCTCGAAGCCAGGGTTTTCTTTTTCATCATCAGTGGTTTTTACCATATGCTGGTTTCCAGGGGCAATATATAAATATTTCAGGTGAAATATATGATACCCAGCAGTAGGACCTCTAGCATCTGTCTCCTCCAAGGCGGTGGCCATTTTTGGAGAGACACATTTTCAGCACATTCCATATGGCCGACCAGACACATTGGAATCTGCAGAGACCGTGTGCCTCATATGTGCAGCTCCTCCTACCGATGTGCATGGGACCGCCCATCGGGTCGGAGTGGATGACAGACACATGCACTCTGGCCCAATTTCACCCAACTTCTTGGCAGTATCTGTCGGAATCAGGTGAAATTGGGCAAATCACCCTAGTGTATGGGGGTCTTCAGATGCGTTACTAAATGTCCTCTATACTGCTTGGGATCTCATATAACTTAGTAATATAAGTGTCACTGTCAGCATTGGGTGAGGTATATTATGTCGACAATGTCTGGTTCGAAAAATGTTCAACACCAAAAGGTGAACGCTGGCGAAACACACAAAAATGCCGACATCAGTGTAGAGGATGCTAAGAAAGTATGGAAAAGTTTTTTAAAATGAAAACCATCCCCCAAAACTCAAGTTGACCTTTCTATGCGTCGATCATAGCCAATGTCGACCTTTTGCTATATCCTAATGGTGACCTCTGTTGGCGTTAGCAATCGCAGATAAGACACAATAAAATCATTTTTCCGATCATTATAATTGCTCCAGATCGGGAGCTGAGAACCGCTGCGGCCTTCGGAGTTACCCCGACTGGTGAGAATTAGCCCGCGATACGTGAGACCGCTGCAGATTTACAGGAGAGATGTACCAAGCCTTGGCGAGTGGTCAAGCGCAGCGGGATAAAGTACCAGCCAATCAGCTCCTAACTGCCACTTTATATGATGTGGTTTGGATGCTGGCGTTCCATATACCGACGATGCCGTCCCCGGAGATGGAACAGTGAAAAAGATTAGGATGCCGACGCTGGAATACCGACATGCGACATCCCGATCAGTAAGTATGCGGGTGGGATAGTGTGTGGCCGGGGAAGCGAGGGTTAGGCTGCAGGGGGGTTAGGCTGCGGCGCAGGGGGTTGGGTTAGATTTCAGTACTTACGAGGTAATATGAGGGGGTTAGGGTTAGGCTGCGGGGCAGGGTATGGGGGTTATGGGGGTAGGTGGAGAGGGATAGGGTATCCGGGCCGCCGCGATACCATATGTATCCCATTACAGATTGCATCTGACAGTTAGGAGCTGGTTGGTTGGTTCTTTATCTCTCACCTAGCCTTAGTACATCTGCCCCAGAGAGGCCCATTCCTGGCATGTGGCAGAGGGACTGACACACACACACACACACACACACAGCACCCTCAGGGCCATGTTACCAATGCACAGGAGCAGCAGACTCTGTAAATAGACTGTACAGAGTCTAGACACACAGTATGGCCTATAGGGGGCGGCAGAGGATCAGACACCCAGACAGACATACAGAAACCCATGAGGATCACACAGACACAAACCTAGGATTACAGATAAACACAGACGGTCGGGTACAGGGAGACGCGTGGGGTGCAGGAGCTGGGGGAGACTGGGGTGCATCTGATCCGGGAACACACAGATATAATATACTGTATGGGGATGCATTAAGTGCAGGGGGGCACCGAGGAGACATTGCAATACAAACCCCCCTTCTGGGCAGCTGCAGCGTGCCAGGTCTGCAGAGCCAGGCTGGCTACTAAGTGCATGCATCCTAGACGCCACCACTGAGGACTGACTGTCTGGGCACCGGGGATGGCAAGCAGAGGAGCACAGATCTGATCACCTGGGCATCTGCAGGTGAGACCCTACTGGGGGCAGTGTATGGGGGTGAGTGGGGGGTAACAGTCAGTGCATGGCTACATCATTCATGGTTAACTTGCATCCATCCAGCTTGGTGTGATGCCTCCCCAAGCACATGCCACAAGATTGCAAGCTCTTGTGCCCAGCACCCTGCCTTCTGCAATCTGCATGCCTCTGTGTTGCATCCCTGTGCTGTAAAAGTTGTATTGCTCAGCAGCGGGATGTATAAGTGATTGTAATGGGGATGGTGGCACCATGCAGGAGGCATGCCCACACGTGCTGCAGGGCGACCTCCAAATGACACAGAAGCCCTGTACTGTACACAGCACCCCTGTACTGTACACAGCACCCCTGTACTGTACACAGCAGCCCTGTACTGTACACAGCAGCCCTGTACTGTACACAGCACCCCTGTACTGTACACAGCACCCCTGTACTGTACACTGCAGCCCTGTACTGTACACTCTACCCCTGTACTGTACCCCTGTGTTACTGCACCCCTGTACTGTACACTGCACACCCTGTACTGTACACTGCAGCCCTGTACTTTACCCCTGTACTGTACACTGCAGCCATGTACTGTACACTGTACCCCTGTATTGTACAAGCAGCCCTGTACTGTACACTGCACCCCTGTACTGTACACTGTACCCCTGTAATGTACACTGTACCCCTGTACTGTACACTGCACCCCTGTACTGTACACTGCACCCCTGTACTGTACACTGCACCCCTGTACTGTACACTGTACCCCTGTACTGTAAACTGTACCCCTGTATTGTACACTGCACCCCTGTACTGTACACTGCACCCCTGTACTGCACCCCTGTACTGTACACTGTACCACTGTACACTGCACCCCTGTATTGTACACTGTACCCCTGTATTGTACACTGTACCCCTGTACTGTACACTGCACCCCTGTACTGTACCTCTGTACTGTACACTGTACCTCTGTACTGTACACTGCACCCCTGTACTGTACACTGCACCCCTGTACTGTACACTGCACCCCTGTACTGTACACTGTACTGTACCCCTGTACTGTACACTGTACTGTACCCCTGTACTGTACACTGTACCCCTGTACTGTACACTGTACCCCTGTACTGCACCCATGTACTGTACACTGCACCCCTGTACTGTACACTGTACCCCTGTACTGTACACTGTACCCATGTACTGTACACTGTACCCCTGTACTGCACCCCTGTACTGTACACTGCACCCCTGTACTGTACACTGCACCCCTGTACTGTACACTGCACCCCTGTACTGTACACTGTACCCCTGTAATGTACACTGTACCCCTGTACTGTACACTGCAGTCCTGTAATGTACATTGTACTGTACCCCTGTACTGTACACGTTACTGTAAGGGGGCTATAATATATAATCTCTTTTACATTCCTATTCTGCTGCAAGCACAAGTCACAAGCCTAGATCTCCACAAGAATGGGACAGTGTGTTGTTATAGTGCGTCCTGTATTGTGTTGTGTACAGTGTGTTATTTGTGTGCATATGGTACTGTGTCCTGCATTGTGTTGTGTACAGTGTGTTACTTGTGTGCATGTGATACTGTGACCTGCATTGTGTTGTGTACAGTGTGTAATTTGTGTGCATGTGATACTGTATCCTGCATTGTGTTGTGTACAGTGTGTTATTTGTGTGCATGTGATACTGTATCCTGTGTTGTGTTGTGCACAGTGTGTTATTTGTGTGCATGTCATACTGTGCCCTGCATTGTGTTGTGTACAGTGTGTTACTTGTGTGCATGTGATACTGTGTCCTGCATTGTGTTGTGCACAGTGTGTTATTTGTGTGCATATGGTACTGTATCCTGTGTTGTGTTGTGTACAGTGTGTTATTTATGTGCATGTGATACTGTATCCTGTGTTGTGTTTTGCACAGTGTGTTACTTGTGTGCATGTGATACTGTGCACTGCATTGTGTTGTGCACAGTGTGTTATTTGTGTGCATGTGATACTGTATCCTGTGTTGTGTTGTGCACAGTGTGTTACTTGTGTGCATGTGATACTGTGTCCTGCATTGTGTTGTGCACAATGTGTTATTTGTGTGCATGTGATACTGTGCCCTGTGTTGTGTACTGTGTAGGAGTTTGGAGAGTGTTTTTGCACCAGGGCAGGTGTAACTGGGCAGGAAGGACTGGGCTGAAGAGCTGAACATCTGTATGGGTGTATATAGAACACAATGGGGCATCCTGTATCTATACGTTGGTGGTGAAATGTTTGGGGTTAAACTCACCTAGAGATAATGAAATCTGGAGATAATAATGTTATGTGATCGGCCAGACATAGGGGTCTGTTTGTCAAACGCTTGGGGCCCTACAACTGGATTTAGGGCTTTTACCTATTTATGACAGCCACACCTGGTGCATATTATCACCCCCATAGCGGTTACAGGGGGCATTCTGTGACGCACCCACAAGCCACGCATGAGGGAGGCAATATATCACAGATACCGTAGCTGTCCTGCAATTGCCTAATCCAGCTGGCTGGTACCCACAGGGAGAGATGCATTAAAAGCAATATTCTATGTATTATTATTATTATTATTTAATTCACATTTTTTCCAAACTGAATTTTTAAGTTCTTACTGCAAACTTGTCGCGGGGGAGGGGGGAGGGAAGGACTGAACATTGCTCCACCGTGTCAACAAATTTAGTTTTTTTTAAACTAAAAATTGCAATTGATGATTTTCCCAGAGAGGTAATAATAATAAATAATCCTCATTGTCAGGCGTCTTCATTCGTTTACCCAAAGAGTAAATTCCAATCCATTGAGAGGCTTGTGCCATCCTTGCGATGTTGGTTGCAATCAGCTCCTAACTGGCAGGTTACAGTTAGGGACCTATTTTAAAAGACTTGGACAAGAGATAACGTGGAGAATGATAGGGTACATGCCAGTTAGCTCCGAGCTGTAATTTTTCGGGCTGTTTGAAAAATGAGAGCTAGCAGCCTATTGGCCTTATCTCTCTCCACTTTATCTTCCCCCAAGGCTTAGTTCACCGTGCGCTTTACCACTCAGACAACTCCTTTGCACATCGATGGCACCTGTGGAATAATCATGTTAGCAGGAACAGACCCTTGGATGTCTCTGTGATTGTTGTCAGGGTTACCGCAGTGTCACTTGTCACCCTATTATGGATGCTACCATTCTCCTATTTGTTACTACGGGGGGAGGGGCATCACACCTACTGTAGGTGGGAGATAAGCCCTGTACACACGCTTAGATTTTTCCCTGTTTTCGATTCGATTTTGCTTATAGAAGCAAAATCGAATCCACATCGAATGGTTTTTAGGACACTTTGGATCTGCATTCGATTCGATGCGCGCTCCCGTTTTCTCAAAATCGAATAGAAAAATCTACTGTGCAGCCAAGGAAATCTCAAATTCGATCCAGTAAATCGAATGAGTACATTGTGCCTACACTGTGAAGTCGAAATCGAATCGAATGCAAAAGTACAGATCTAATGCCAAATCTAATAGAAAATCTAACATCAAATCTAAAGCAAATCTAAGCGTGTGTACAGGGCTTTAAAGTGGAGAATTTGCCCAAAGCAGCCAGTTAGCTACTAACTGTCATTAATAATGACAGTAGCTGATTCCCTGGGGCTATCATTTCTCTATTGCACAGGTTCTCAAAGTCGGTCCTCGGGACCCCACACAGTGCATGGTTTGCAGGTCTCCTCACAGAATAAAGTGAAATAATTAGCTCCACCTGTGGATTTTTTAAAATGTGTCAATAATGAGTGCACCTGCCGGGTGACCTGGAAAACGTGCACTGCGTGGGGTCCTGAGGACCGACTTTGAGAAACACTGCTCTATTGCATCCTAGACATTTTTATTCATCCTAATGACCTGTAATGTCACCTTATAGAGGGATTACAATGTTTTTTTTACACAACATTTTTTTTATTTGAATTTATATAACAAATGTAAGCGTCGCCAGCATTTGCATGGTTAATAATCGCATATCCATTACCATATTTGATTAGTAACGCTGCTGCCGCCCGGCCTGGGTTCCGCCTCCTCCTCTCTGTACCTGGAAGATGTGCAGGGAGGAGGAGGTCACTGGTCTGAGCAGCACAGCAGGAGGCTGTGAGGGGGGGGGGGGGGGGGGGGCCCTGCAGGGGTCTCGGGTGACGCGAAGGGAATTTGATGGTCGCATTTGATGGTCTTTGAAGCTTGCTGGATGATGGAAAAGCTTGCCTGGAAAGCACAGAAGCCAGGGAGCCCACGAAAGCCCTTTATTTGGTCATGTTGGAATCAGAGCGTGTGCAATGCAATAAATGACCATCCTCTAGAAGCGCAAAGCTTCATTACTCACCCGCTTCCATACATCTTACCCCCGATAGCATTGCTGTGGGTGATTTACCTCCGTGTCAGCCAGATGACAAGCCGATAGCATTTCTAATAATGGAAGTTGCGAGATTCACAGTCACGTTTATCAGGTTATAACAAGTTGTGAAAAGATCCAAAACCATTTACAAAATCACAGCTTAATCATGCAGATGTATGAGGGACGCTCGGAGGCGGTGGGACGTAAAAGCGCCTGAATGGGCGCAATATGTCGCTGCATCTATTCCGTCTGACTCGGGGAGAGAGGTGAGGATTGTCGCCGTGTACTGCGAATGCTGTGTGCGCCCCAATCTCATGGTTCCTCGGTCACTGAACATAGAGGGGAGAGCAACGCTGTGCAGATAAGATACTGAGATTTACAGGCAGCACCCTGAACCAAGGTAGTGGCACTGCGCTCAGTACATAGATACTGAGATTTCCAGGCAGCACCCTGAACCAAGGTAGCGGCACTGTGCTCAGTACAATAGATACTGAGATTTACAGGAAGCACCCTGAACCAAGGTAGTGGCACTGCGCTCAGTACAACAGATACTGAGATTTACAGCAAGCACCCTGAACCAAGGTAGTGGCACTGCGCTCAGTACAACAGATACTGAGATTTACAGCCAGCACCCTGAACCAAGGTAGTGGCACTGCGCTCAGTACATAGATACTGAGATTTACAGGCAGCACCCTGAACCAAGGTAGTGGCACTGCGCTCAGTACAACAGATACTGAGATTTACAGCCAGCACCCTGAACCAAGGTAGTGGCACTGCGCTCAGTACAATAGATACTGAGATTTACAGCCAGCACCCTGAACCAAGGCAGTGGCACTGCGCTCAGTACAACAGATACTGAGATTTACAACCAGCACCCTGAACCAAGGTAGTGGCACTGCGCTCAGTACAACAGATACTGAGATTTACAGCCAGCACCCTGAACCAAGGTAGTGGCACTGCGCTCAGTACAATAGATACTGAGATTTACAGCCAGCACCCTGAATCAAGGCAGTGGCACTGCGCTTAGTACAATAGATATGGAGATTTACAGCCAGCACCCTGAACCAAGGTAGTGGCACTGCGCTCAGTACAATAGATACTGAGATTTACAGCAAGCACCCTGAACCAAGGTAGTGGCACTGCGCTCATTACAACAGATACTGAGATTTACAGCCAGCACCCTGAACCAAGGTAGTGGCACTGCGCTCAGTACAACAGATACTGAGATTTACAGCAAGCACCCTGAACCAAGGTAGTGGCACTGCGCTCAGTACAACAGATACTGAGATTTACAGCCAGCACCCTGAACCAAGGTAGTGGCACTGCGCTCATTACAACAGATACTGAGATTTACAGCAAGCACCCTGAACCAAGGTCGTGGAACTGTGCTCAGTAGAATAGATACTGAGATTTACAGGCAGCACCCTGAACCAAGGTAGTGGCACTGCGTTCAGTACAACAGATGCTGAGATTTACAGGAAGCACCCTGAACCAAGGTAGTGGCACTGCGCTTAGTACAACAGATACTGAGATTTACAGCAAGCACCCTGAACCAAGGTAGTGGCACTATGCTCAGTACAACAGAACTGAGATTTACAGCAAGCACCCTGAACCATGGTAGTGGCACTGCGCTCAGTACAACAGATACTGAGATTCACATCCAGCACCCTGAACCAAGGTAGTGGCACTGCGCTCAGTACAACAGATACTGAGATTTACAGGAAGCACCCTGAACCAAGGTAGTGAAACTGTGCTCAGTACAACAGATACTGAGATTTACAGCAAGCACCCTGAACCAAGGTAGTGGCACTGCTCTCAGTACAACAGAGTACGCACAGTGGCACTGTGCGCCCTTACGCTGCCCCCCACCACACTGACGTGCTGCTGAGAACTTTCGGTGTGTGCCATCATGTGTAATGGTTATTACTGTGTATGTCATAATGTGTAATGGGCATTATGGTGTGTGGTGTAATGTGTAAGAGGCATTACAGTGTGTGCCATAAGGTGTCATTGTCATTACGACAGAATATGTAATGGGCATAGCAGAGTATGACAATGATTAATGGGCTTAACCCTAGTGCAGTGTGCAATTTTATTTATATATATATATATATATATATATATATATATATATATATATATATATATGTTTTTGTTTCTAATGTAAATTTCTAATATAAAATGTGCCCTCCCAATTGAAAAAAATGTGCCCTCCCTGGTGGTCAGCACCCTGCCCTAAAAAAATCCTTGAGTGCACATTAGATAAGCATAGTGTTCAATTCTAGCACCCGTTATCTTTGAAAACCCATGCAGTTCCTCTTCCCTGGGGTGTCGCTGTCTGCTGTAGTGCTTCTAGCACAGTGTGGTCTGTATATCAGCACTGATGTGCAAACCAGACCTGTGCTAGAAACACCACAGCAGATAGTGACACCCCAGGCATGGAACAGGAACTGCATGGGTTTTCAAAGATAGTGGGTGCTAGAATGAACACTATAAGCAGGAGCATTGAGCAATGAATGTTGGCATGGGATGTGTGCCAGCTATTGCACTTCCATGTTTGTACAGGGCTGTAGGAGCCATGCTGGTTTATGATGAGTTTGAAGAAACTCAGGGAGCCCGAGGTGTGCTCCCACCACCACCAGTGCTGTGCCTAAACACGTGCAAAGGGGGCAGCCGTACTAACGTGTGGGCCCTCTCCCAAAGGAGAAAGGCCCCATGGTTCCCCTAACCCCCCTCAACCATAAGGCCGAGGAAGGGAAAAAAGGGATCGGTGGGTCCTCTTCGCCGAAGCTCAGAGAGACCCGCGTTTCCTCCACCCCCGGAAGGGTTTTGGACGGTGGGTCCTCCGCACCCGAAGGTTTGGAGAGACCCGCATAGGCTTCCCTCCGCCTTGCGGCTCGGGGTTGCCCTCGAGGGGACCGGGACTCTCCCCAAAAGGTGAAGAGTCCCAGCCACGTTTGGGGAACGGAAGGCCTGTTAGGGACAGCCGCACTACCCAAATAAAAAAAAACGTGACAAACTAACGAAAAAACGTGAAGTGCTCAAAAGTGCAAATCAAAGAAATAAATAAAAAGAGGCCCTAGCCAGAAGGCCGGGGTGGGGGTGTAAAAAATTGTCCTACCCCATCCAAAAGGACGAGGTAAGGACGTGTAGCCTAACCTAGAGGGAAGTGCGCGGTGCAATTGCCATTCAGTGCATGGTGCTGGACATCACCAGTGCAAATCAGGCACCCCCGAGTTACCCCGGGGGCACAGTGCAGCCTCGGGCTCCAGGCAGCCCACCAGTCAGCGTCCGACCAAGTGTTTCTCCGTCTCACCAGCAGGTACTTTCCAGCCCCTGGCATGGGAATGGGTACTCCACTGGGCTTTTCGAAAGACTCCCTTAGGGGCTGCACCCCCCTCGGAAGAGCAATCTACTCGGTCCCAGTGTTTCTCCGCTCCCAGGGTTAAGATACTAGTCTGAGCTTTTCGCTGTGCCCAGGCTGGGGCCCTACCCAACCTGGACCAATCTACTCGGTCTCAGCTTTTCTCCGCTCCCTGGGAATGGATACTAGACTGAGCCTTTCGCTGTCTCATCCTTCGGGGGCTACGAACCCCGTCAAGAGAGTCAAACTACTAGGCCCAGTGTTTCTCCCCCCCTCTTACCAGTGGGTTTACGGAAACAACACCTCCTACCACTGGCAGAGGTGAAGGTACTCAGCTAGCCCTTTCACTGCTCCCGGGAAAAAACAGAGGGGTCCCACACATCCCGAAAATACACAATAAGAGTTGGTATTGGGCAGATCATTGGCGTTAGAAGTGGGATTCAGAAATCCGGAGTGACCGGTTCATTGAGCTTCAAGCCCTCCTGGGGACTTTATTCAGATCTGATCACAGTACAAATTTGTTTGGAAAATGGGCAAAACCATGTGCACTGCAGGTGGGGCAGATGTAACATGTGCAGAGAGAGTTAGAATTGTGTGAGTTAAGGGGGCAGAGGTACGCTTGGGTAGGTAAGGGGGCAGAGGCACATTTGGGTAGGTAAGGGGGCAGAGACACACTTGGGTAGGTAAGGGGGCAGAGGCACACTTGGGTAGGTAAGGGGGCAGAGGTATGCTTGGGTAGGTAAGGGGGCAGAGGCACACTTGGGTAGGTAAGGGGGGCAGAGGCACATTTGGGTAGGTAAGGGGGCAGAGACACACTTGGGTAGGTAAGGGGGCAGAGGCACACTTAGGTAGGTAAGGGGGCAGAGGCGCACTTGGGTAGGTAAGGGGGCAGAGACACACTTGGGTAGGTAAGGGGGCAGAGGCACACTTGGGTAGGTAAGGGGACAGAGGCACACTTGGGTAGGTAATGGGGCAGAGACACACTTGGGTAGGTAAGGGAGCAGAGGCACACTTGGGTAGGTAAGGGGGCAGAGGTATACTTGGGTAGGTAAGGGGGCAGAGGTATGCTTGGGTAGGTAAGGGGGCAGAGGTATGCTTGGGTAGGTAAGAGGGCAGAGGCACGCTTGGGTAGGTAAGAGGGCAGAGGCACGCTTGGGTAGGTAAGGGGGGCAGAGGCGGACTTGGGTAGGTAAGGGACAGAGGCACACTTGGGTAGGTAAGGGGGGCAGAGGCAGACTTGGGTAGGTAAGGGGGGAAGAGGCGGACTTGGGTAGGTAAGGGGCAGAGACACACTTGGGTAGGTAAGGGGGGCAGAGGCGGACTTGGGTAGGTAAGGGGGCAGAGGCGCACTTGGGTAGGTAAGGGAAGCAGAGGCGCACTTGGGTAGGTAAGGGAAGCAGAGGCACACTTGGGTAGGTAAGGGGGCAGAGGCAGACTTGGGTAGGTAAGGGAAGCAGAGGCACACTTGGGTAGGTAAGGGGGCAGAGGCATCCTTGGGTAGGTAAGGGGGCAGAGGCACACTTGGGTAGGTAAGGGGCAGAGGCAGACTTGGGTAGGTAAGGGGCAGAGGCAGACTTGGGTAGGTAAGGGGCAGAGGCAGACTTGGGTAGGTAAGGGGCAGAGGCGCACTTGGGTAGGTAAGGGAAGCAGAGGCACACTTGGGTAGGTAAAGGGGCAGTGGCTGACTGGCAGTATGGCGGGCAGGAGAAGAAAGGAAGTGATTTGTGGGTGGGGGTATAGCAGGCACTAACCTCCAGGTTCTATCTGTCCGTATCTGCCGCTGTTCTCTATTCCGGAACCTGGCACAATGTATCTATATGTTCTGTGTACAGGCCAGAGACTCGCTGTTCTGGAATGTGGAATGAGAATCATTATTCCTCGCCGTCACCTCATTCTATCCCTGGCGTTCTGCACTTTATTCATGTCTATACGTTCTCGCACAATTAACCCCTTCTCACCCGCTTCCCCAGGCACCTCTGAAACACACCGTCACCTAGAACACGAGGGGTCCGGAGGGAGGGAGGGAAGGAGGGGGGGGGGGGGCACGCTGGGTTCCAGGGCAGAACTATGTAGACTGTGTGCATGCAGGACAGCCAGATGTCCCAGACTCGGCCACCGGGCGACTGGACAATTCGATCTGTGTTCCCGGGAGACGCACGGCCATCTGGTCCACATGGATATTAATGCGGTGTATCAAAGGTTCAACAGGTTCTAGATTGACATTGAGTCAACACCTAAAGGTCGACATTGACAAAAGATCAACAGGAATTTCTCACGGTTTTTGGTGTTAATGTCGACTTTATGTATAATTAGTAATCAGGGATTTCTATTGGACGACACTTCCGTTAAATGCAATGTTTCAGGTAATTTTGCCAGATTGTATGAGCCCCAGAAGATGCTCCGGATGGGATTCTGCCGTCGGTGTAGTTTTGCTTTAACACAATATGACCTGTTCTAATATAGGGGCCAATTCGGCGAGCAATCGGTTTAACCTGCTAGCTAGCTTGCGAAAACACGCAGCCTAGCAAGCAGGTCTGAAATCAGGCCGATAAACAGAACATACATGCCAGTACCTATCCTACCCTAGAGAAGACCACAAAAACCTTGTCCAGTACAGAAATATAGAGCAGGCGAGATTGGAAGGCCTCCTCAGCACCACCTGCTGGTCATAACTTGTAACCCACCTCCTGTGTAGTACTTCTTCACTAGTGGTGATATGAACATGGGTCCTATTTATCAATTATTGAGTTTTTGACCAGATAATTATAATTTCTTATGGGATGGATATATTAATGAACACATGCAGGGACAGCGGTGGCAATGGGGGCCCGGCACTTCCATGTGTAAAACGGGATTAACCAGTGGCAGATGGGGAGGGTGAATGGGGCGGTGCATAAGTGGCAGGTGAGCAAGTGACTGGGGCGGTGCATGATCAGTGGCAGGTGGGGAGGGTCACTGGGATGGTGCATCAGTGGCAGGTAGAGAGGGTGACTGGGGTGATGCATCAGTGGCCGGTGGGGAGGTGACTGGGGAGGTACATCAGTGGCAGGTGGGGAGGGTGACTGGGACGGTGCATCAGTGGCTGATGGGGAGGTGACTGGGGCGGTGCTTCAGTGGTAGGTAGGGAGGGTGACTGAGGCAGTGCATCAGTGGCAGATAGGGAGGGTGACTGGGGCGGTGCATCAGTGGCAGGTAGAGACGGTGACTGGGGCGGTGCATCAGTGGCAGGTGGGGAGGTGACTAGGATGGTGCATCAGTGGCAGGTCGGGAGGTGACCGTGGTGGTGCATCAGTGGCAGGTGGGTAGGGTGACCTGAGACGGTGCATCAGTGGCAGGTGGGGAGGGTGACTGGGCGGTGCATCAGTGGCAGATGGGGAGGTGACTGGGGCGGTGCATCAATGGTAGGTGGGGAGGGTGACTGGGGCAGTGCATCAGTGGCAGGTGGGGAGGGTGACTGGGATGGTGCATCAGTGGTAGGTGGGGAGGGTGACTGGGGCGGTGCACCAATGGCAGGTGGGGAAGGTGACTGGGGCGGTGCATCAGTGGTAGGCGGGGAGAGCGACTTGGGCGGTGCATCAGTGGTAGGTGGGGAGGGTGACTGAGGTGGTGCATCACTGGCAGGTGGGGAGGGTGACTGGGGCGGTGCATCACTGGCAGGTGGGGAGGGTGACTGGGACGAAGCATCAGTGGCAGGTGGGGAGGGTGACTGGGGCGGTGCATCACTGGCAGGTGGGGAGGGTGACTGGGACGGAGCATCAGTGGCAGGTGGGGAAGGTGACTGGGGCGGTGCATCAGTGGTAGGTGGGGAGGGTGACTGGGGCGGTGCATCAGTGGCAGGTGGGGAGGGTGACTGAGACGGAGCATCAGTGGCAGGTGGGGAAGGTGACTGGGGTGGTGCATCAGTGGCAGGTGGGGAGGGTGACTGAGACGGAGCATCAGTGGCAGGTGGGGAGGGTGACTGAGACGGTGCATCAGTGGCAGGTGGGGAGGGTGACTGGGACGGAGCATCAGTGGCAGGTGGGGAAGGTGACTGGGGCGGTGCATCAGTGGTAGGTGGGGAGGGTGACTGGGGCGGTGCATCAGTGGCAGGTGGGGAGGGTGATTGAGACGGAGCATCAGTGGCAGGTGGGAAAGGGGACTGGGGCGGTGCATCAGTGGTAGGTGGGGAGGGTGACTGGGGCGGTGCATCAGTGGCAGGTGGGGAGGGTGACTGGGACGGTGCATCAGTGGCAGATGGGGAGGTGACTGGGACGGTGCATCAGTGGCAGATGGGGAGGTGACTGGGACGGAGCATCAGTGGCAGGTGGGGAGGGTGACTGGGGCTGTGCATCAGTGGCAGGTGGGGAGGTGACTCGGACGGAGCATCAGTGGCAGGTGGGGAGGTGCCTGGGGCGGTGCATCAGTGGCAGGTGGGGAGGTGACTCGGACGGAGCATCAGTGGCAGGTGGGGAGGTGACTGGGGCGGTGCATCAGTGGCAGGTGGGGAGGTGACTGGGGCGGTGCATCAGTGGCAGGTGGGGAGGGTGACTGGGGCGGTGCATCAGTGGCAGGTGGGGAGGGTGACTGGGGCGGTGCATCAGTGGCAGGTGGGGAGGGTGACTGGGGCGGTGCATCAGTGGCAGGTGGGGAAGGTGATTGGGACGGTGCATCAGTGGCAGGTGGAGTCCTTGTGTCCCAAGGCAAGTTCAGGGAGGACAGAGATACCTCCGTGGGGAAGAAGGGCTGTTGTGGAGCATTTTGCGTCCGTGGCCAGGCAGGTGAGGGTGGTGTGTGCCTGGGAAGGCGCCTGCGCTCACCACAGGTTACTATTTCCCAAGCCTAGTCCACAAGGAAAGCAAAAGTATTAAAACCATGACCGCCCCCCCCCCCCCCCCCCCCCCAAAAAAAGTAATTAATCATTCACTGTCTATCTTGTTGACCCTTGTATGGGTGATGTGTTAGGTATGCACTAGGGATGAGAGCTGGGTCTTTACAACATGTAAATAAAGGTGCCGGGTAATCGGTGAAGGGGGGTTTCCGAAACTCTCCCAAATATGCAAATATAAGTTGCAGGAGTCCATGCAATTAACCCTTATCATAGATGAAGGTGATAACAGTATACAAAGCAGTATAAGCATAATACATAATTGTACTTCTGATAACATCAGCTGTAGCAGTCAGGAATGAGATAACGCTATGTGGCAATAGTGCGATAGAATGCGTAACCAGGGTGTTACTATGTCACTATACAGAATATACATCTCTTATACCTGTATACACCATAACACATGACCCACAACATTACAGACCTGTACGCTAACAGGTAAATACCAGTCTGGCGGTTTACACTCATCTCTCAGCTTAGGGCTATATGTGCGCAATTGCGTTGTAATGGGGCCCTCGCACATAGGGGCCCCGAACCAGGTAGGTCTACAACGTCAAGTGCAGTGAAAGTTGGGGCAGGGGGTAGAGGTGGGGGGCTGTAATATAGGGTCTGTCTACTCTAGGCCCACCCCATGTGGTTGACATGGTTGACAGAGACAATAGGTTGAAAGGGTCAATATGTCGACATGACAATAGACAGTGTATACATATCAGTTGAAACGTCAACATATATATACAGTATATCCCCTCCTGACATCTCTCCCTCCTGATTGAATAATGTCCATGCAGTGTATACATCGCCGTTAACCACGTCATCTCTGCCAGATGTGCGCACCGCGTGCAGTGATAGATTATCACTAAAAGCACCTTCATATAACTTTAATTGCCCGCGCTGAGAGCTATTTACGATTGGAAAAGCTGTAACTTAGAATTACTGCACATTCCATTGTAAGTCGTCTCCGATGGGAACAAAAATAAAATAAATTACGTTAATCCGTGTATAAAAGTCGTTTACATTTTCATTTACTTAGGACATTTAAAAAAAAAAAAAAAAAAACTTTAACCAATCAACTCGAAAAATGATCTTATTAAATTGGAATGTTAAGTAGAGCAAGCGGAGGTATTCCCATTATCTGTCCATCACTCAGCTCCCGTCACATTGTGATATATACGGACGTTCTCCCGCCAGCACCAAGAACATTTCATTCCCCAGTGATTGACACCTTAAAGGAGAACAGCACCTATATTTTAACATGTCATTTTAGGTTAAAATTAAGGGAGTTAAGATAAAACACAAAATTTGATTTACAGTTGGGGCGCCCTTCTCCAACCCCACTGAGTCCCTGATAGCTCTTTAGGGGGTGTGGAGCAGTTGCCCATAGCAACCACGGTCTCTGGATTATAGTTCAACATTGCCTAGGTAAACAGTCAACATCATATGGTCGACAGATAAAAAATCGACATGCATTAAAGTCAACAGGATCTGAACTGACTTTTATTTCCTTCGGTGTCCACTGAAGACTGGCGTCATGTGATGTCAGATGCCCGCCCCCTGGCAGGCATAGTGGTCCGCCTACGTTCCCAGGGGAATGCCCAGAATTCTCATGAGGATGCCCCTAAAAACCGCTGACAGTTCCCCATCAGACGCTCCCTGCCCGCCCACCGCTCTCCCTACCCATAAGAACCGCTCAGCGACTGTGATAGCCGCCAAAGGCGCTCGTACAGCAGTACTGAATTGGGCCCTTGGCAAGTATAACGCCTGCGATCTAATACAAGATTAGGGCGCACGGAACACTCGTTATTTAAACCATAAAGCCTTCTTCCTCCTCTGTTCGGGAATGGTGATTAGTGTTTACCATTTATTTGTTTTTCTTTTAAACTATTATACTGTATTGTAATTTGCAGCGAAACGAGCGTTATAATGGGCCGCCGCAGAGCACGCGGGTGGAATCACCCTCTAGAGCCTGCTTTTGTAATTTGCATAATGTTAATCATCCCTTTCAAGCAAGTCAGAGTCCTAGAGCTGATCTCACCACGCTGTAAGCAGAAGCCGCCGGTAAGCGGATATTTCCTTCCTTCTTGCCGATCCCTCTATAGAAGCGAAGAGATAATTCCAGCGATATTAACGCTTTATTAGCCAATAAAAGAGAAGGGAGTGTGAAAGGATCCTGCAGGCACGGCTGGGGAGACTGACCCAAATACGATGCATTATTAAGGCCGATAAAACACTCAGCCGAACGCTGATGGGCGTAATGATTCCTAATGGGTTTTTAAACTCTCCTGTCAGATCATTGGCTCGTGACAACAGAGGCTCTCTTAATGGAAATCCTCCAATTTCTTGAAAGCTTTAAAAAAGTGCCAAACACGCTAAGCTAACATGGATTCCGGAACATTTATCAGCCACTTTGTACTCCGAGAGTAACTGTAGTGTACTTAATGCCGAGTATGCAACGTACATGTAATGGCAGCAGTATAGATGCGCTCATTATCCACCGCCATATGGGCGCAAGGGTTATTTACAGACTGCCGCCGCCATCTCGTCCAACGTGTGAAATCTAGTCAGCAATTACACCGGGGATTTTGCTTAAAGTGAAGGAACTTTTTTATTAATGCATTAACAAGCACACCGCCATTATTCTGGTATGCTTCCTTATAAAACAATGAAATAGAAAATGATTCTACGGTAACAGTGGTCGCTGGCGGGTTACATACAGGCACGCAACAAGAAGGGTTATCTGTATTTGTAATACAAGACATTAATATTGTTAGATATTAATAATTAAGCATGTCCGGGTATTTCCCATGTTCTCTTGCTTTATTTCTTTAAGCATTTGTTAATGAATGTGCACAGCAGTATGGACTACCATGGAAACCACAGTCACAGGGCACATGATTTTGTGAGCAGAGGGGCTTTGGGGTGCTCCTCTGGGCTCTATCTATCGTGGGTGCTGTACTCTATGCTCCTCCTCTCCTTTTGACATGTCCCGTGAAAATTTTCTAAGGTCGGTGTCTTACTTGCCAAAAATGTGCCTTCGATGCAAACTGATGCGACTTGGATGTACGAGGAGACTCTGCTGATTAATGGGTTACCGTTATATGACACATGTGTGGATGTTTCAAAAAAGGATTAAGTATCCTGGAGCTGACCCATTGGGAGACGTTCCAACAGATTTACAAAACTCATCTACTGTATACTGTAATTCCCTTTCTCTCCTGTGCCCCCGCCTGGTGTGTTTCCATAGCCTTGTAGTAGGTACCATCGCATTCTGCGGTGAATAATGTTGTTCTCATACTGTGATCATTAATCCATAATGACCAAGTGAACTTTGTCCCAAGATGACAGGTCAGGGATATTACACGCAGGACAATTGATCTTCTACAAAGGATCAATAAACACAAAACACCTTCATTACTCTTATCCCTGGATGCAGACTTTATATCGGATATCGCGGACCGTTGTGTTCTCTACTCGGGGCATTTTGCAATAGGTGTTTGGAAAGGCGTTAAGAGGCTATTCAATAATTAGGCAGTAATGTAATTAGGTACAGTATCTGGCTTTCTGCAAATTGGGTTGGGTGATAACAAACTAAATTTGTTCTCAAAATGGGCAAAGTGTCAGGGCTGTGAGGACAGTGGGAGATGCCAGTGATAACTCCTGCATTATCTATGTCAGGCTTTGGGAACCCTCCAGCTGTCGTGAACTACACATCCCAGCATGCCCTGCTACAGTTCTGCTATTTGGCCATGCTGAAAATGTTGCAGGGCATGCTGGGATTTGTAGTTCAACAACAGCTGGCGGGCCAAAGGTTCCCCATGCCTAATCTATGTAATGAATATGCCCGCTTACTTAATCAAATGTAGTGTTCTGGTCGGCTGAAGACGTGATTTGCCCTGAATCGATTTTTTGTGGCCCTCACCCCCATTTCACAATGCCTGTAATCGTAGTATTGGTGGTGGCATCACAACGATGCAATCAAGCCGCGATGCCCATCGGACCACAGCGTTACCGCGACCCGCCACCCAGCTGTGCCAATCTGACTGCCCCCTCCTCCCCGCGCGGTGGCGTTTGCCTGATCGCTGGGCTCCTAACACTGGCAGCACAGCGATCCGATCTGAATCGGGCCCATAGTGTGCAGTTCCCAGTGAAGGAGGAAGGTCATACAATCTCAAATATTATTTCATTGCTTATAAAGCCGCCCCGTGTAATTCATCCCATCCAGGTGTTCACTTAATCCTTGCAGTGCAGTCAGAATGAGCTTCCCGCTGGCGGAGGAGACGAGCCCGCCTCTAAAATTAGCTGGAAGTAAACAGTTATTACGTATTGTGAACTGCTCCCCCCCTGGCGCTGGATGCCAGGGCACCTGTCTTGTGTACATAATAAATAGTGGCACTGTGATTATACCTCGCCCAGGCTGGCAGCCAGCTATAGTGGTGACTGCATTGTGAGTAAATATGGGTTACACAGGATTACATTACACAGTGGGAACATTAGAAAGCTCAATTGTTCCAAGACACTTAAACCCAGTGATTGCCAAGCCGAGCATTATATTGTGGCAAGGGGACTGGCATTTTATTGACTTACTTTTCCCGGTGATTATTGCATGGAATTTCTTTTTAATTCTGTCATTTGTGCAACCTGGTAAACATTGGGGGTTACTGCATTACAGAGCGCGGGGGGAATGAAGCCACATTATAGAATGGGATGTCCTGACATGGAGCAATTCGGTGACGCAACGTTCCAGAGCGGGAACTGCAGCTCTGCTCCCAGGGACTGATGGACAAGGCAGCACGGATGGCGTAGCGGTTAGCATTGCTGCCTCACAGCACTCATGGGATTGATTCCCACCACAGGCCTAACTGCTACCTGCCCCCGGCACCCCCCAAGCTGTCACCCAATGCCGGCACTGTGTCAGCAAAGTAGACTCCAGTCATTTAAAATGAGGGATTTTTTATTGTCCTGAATTTCGACGTATCAGTGTACCGCGGCCCATTGCAACCATCTCCATACCCTAGTGGATGGTAGGGTATGAAATACCACCTGTCGGCACAAATCGGCTCAAAAAATTTGAAATACTCATGTCGACTGTTTTGACTGTCAACCTTCTCATTGTTGAATGCTTGACCGGCCGACCCTGTAGACCTTCATAGTGTCGACCTAGGGACCGTATCCCCATAAGAGAGGGGCCACAACTGGTGCCTTGGCCCCTAACCCGACTCAGTCAACCCCCAGACGCTGAGATGTCTAGGTTTGTTATTTTCCGTTTTAAAACAATTTGCGCTAATGAAACATTTTCAGAACATCATTTTGTGTCTCGTTCCTTTTCTTCTTCTCCCCGAGTATCTCAGCACCACGAGCGTAACATGAAAATACAGATTTAGCAGCCTTTATACAAGCTATAGATTATACGAGATTACCTGTTGGCTCAATCTTTCCAAATCCTGTGTTTTCCTGTGAAGCTGAAGGAGTTTGGGGTTTTCCCTGAGCCTCCGTGATTACCTCCACTAAGCTAATCGCTAAGCGTACACAAATCAACCGCCTGGTGCTGGGGCTCTCATAAAACTTGACCTTTGCACCCCAGTGCCCACCGCCTGTCCTACAGTATGTTCCCGTCACCGTACATGAGGCCTAATGGGACAGCAGCCCACTCATCATGTGGCCTTCTCTGCAAATGGTGCTGTTAGCCACACAGTACTTGGGCCAGATGCACTAAGCTTCAAAAGTGATAAAATGTAGAGTGATAAACAGGCAGCCAATCAGCTCCTACCTGCCATGTCACAGGCTGTGTTTGAAAAATGTCAGGCAGGAGCTGATTGGTTGGTTGTTTATCACTCTCTTTTATCACTTTTGAAGCTTAGTGCATCTCGCCCCTTGTCCCTTAAAGCAAAAAATATATCCCCCATCCCCTCTTCTGTTGAAGATGGGATGTTGTTATGGGCAACCAATCAGATTCTATTATCTTCTAGGAGGTGCTAAATAAATAAGCATCATTCTGATTGGTTGCTATTTGAAACATCCTATCTTCAATAGAAATCCCATCTTTGTAAATATACCCCTTAGAGCAGGCATGTCCAAACTGCGGCCCTCCAGCTGTTGTGAAATGACACATCCCAGCATGCCTTGCAATAGTTTCAGCTTTAACTAATAACAAAACTGTGGCAAGGCATGCTGGGACTTGTAGTTTCACAACAGCTCAAGGACCATAGTTTGGACATGCCTGCCTTAGAGGGTTTAGGCAAGTTGTGGTGTAGCAAACACCAGATTCTAGCTATGCTGCTGCCTTCTCGAAAATGATAAGAGACTGGTTGCTATGGACAACAGCTCCAAGTGTCTGTTTTAGTAGCTTTCAGAAATCACCTCTGAAAATTTTATTTACAATATATATTTTTTTACTATTAAAATCTCACAAATGTCCATAAATTATTATTATATTTATTATTATCATGTGTTAAGTTATTCATCATTGGTCATTCATATTGGCGCATGAAGGGGCGGGGCTACTAGCATGAGACGGCATAGGTTCGCCTTCCATTGCGGCTCTTCCTTTGTGGAATTCAGGGTGACGCAGTTATTGTGGGCGATTGCCGCGTTTGGCTTTTTGACTTAATTGTTAATTTCTCCACCAGCATAAAACAGATAAAAAAACTAAACAAAATGCCAACCGCGAGCTGTGACGCCTGGGGCATCCGCAACCACAACTCCAGCATTTAGCTTTGGCCGACAACACTGGCTGCCGGCCTGAAACAACATCTTAATCCTATTAACCAGGCAAATAAAGAAAACAAAATCTTATAATTAAGCCAGTGTGGAAACAAACCACTAATTCTCAGTCAAATTAAAGAGCACCCGTTGCCTGTCTACATATATTGGAGGCGGCCATTTTGTGGACCAATATGGCAATGCAACCAATCAATTTACTAGGAATACATGACATCATTTAGGTACGCACCAACCAGGCCCAGTATTCCTTGCTGAAACCCAGTCAACAAGCATTTATCAATCCAAGGAGGACAAGTAGAGGTGTTCCCATAGCAACCAATCACATGCTTGCTGTCATTTATCTAGTACATTCAATAAAATGATTGGTTGCTGAGGTAACACATTCACTTGTCCTCTTTAGAAGGTTTAACTAGTCTCTCCCAAAATCAGTGGCATCACCAGGGCCAGTGTCACTTGTTAAACAGATAGACCGTACGGGTGCTTCCCCCAAAGGGACCATCTTCAAGCTACTTGCCACAATACAAGTTTGTACAATACGTTATATTGAATTCATAAGGTAATGGAGAGTAGTCTGTAAAATAGTCCCTTTCTGATAGCCGTGCGGCTAAGCTGGAGCCAACCAAACACATTCTGAGGAGAGTGGCAGTTGGTTGGACTAGGGGTGGACGTGGGAGGCATGAAAAGTAAAAATGCGGTTTGACTGCATTTTCCTGTAAACACCAATTGCCGGAACGTGACA
Source organism: Crinia signifera (assembly GCF_055691185.1). Taxonomy (NCBI): domain Eukaryota; kingdom Metazoa; phylum Chordata; class Amphibia; order Anura; family Myobatrachidae; genus Crinia; species Crinia signifera. The sequence goes on along the minus strand of NC_139219.1, from coordinate 325,109,121 downwards.
CATTTTAGTGCTTGGTCCCGGTAGCCAGCGCTATGTGTAGATAACATTGTCTAATTGAAGCGTAGGGCTTCTTTCTGTAATGTGCAGCAAGAGGGTTCCAATCGGATCCCTTCTAGCATCCCCCGTAGCATGAGTTGTAAACCTGGAAGTACCTGTATGTGAACTGGGTGTACTACAATGTGTGTACACACACACACACATACACGTACACAGAGGGAGGAAGAGGATTTTACAGTATTCAGAATGAAGAGGCTCAGAGGGGCATCCCAAAGCCTCTCTGCTTACTGCATCATGTGACTGAATTTGCCATAGTAGCATACCCCCAACTGATCAGGAAGTTCTCATGCACCTGTTAAGCACAGGTAATGCTGTGTCAGTAAGCCACGCTGGGGGCATGCACAGCGCATAGCATCTATTTGCCCACAAGAGGGCACTATTCCATTTGTGTTTATTATTTATGTGTAGTGGTGCAACAAAACTGTTACTAAATGTATATTTCCAGATAAGTGCCGCTTATGCTGGTAAAGTGCAGAGATGGATTGGTATGGCACGAGGGCCTCATTGGGAGACCCATTTCTCATTGTTGAAGCCCGAGATGGATAAAGGGGTGGGAACAGAGGGTGAGCTCCTGGCCGCTCTCTCAGGCCCCTGGTTGGAGCGCTTCAGGCCTGTCCTGCTGTCCGCTATATATCAGTGAAGGGGTACCGGCACGTTGGGCAGGGAAATTGCTGCTTCTCGGTGGCAGGAGTATCCAGGGACCCCCCACTCCCGCCCCTCACCAATGTCACCTCTCTGCTTGGCTATTGCATCGGTAATTCCTCACTGCTATACAGCACCCAGCACTACTGGACGGGTAAGAACTGTTACTGCTGTGGAACCACTGTCACGGTCCAGCGTTACCTATCCAGGGGCTGTAATGCTGCTTGCTCAGCTGGCTGGCAGGTCGTGGTCTTCCTGAGCGAAGCGCTGGGTTCCTTCATAGTTAGTGTTTGGATCCTGGGAGTACAGCAGATTCATTCGCCGCCATCTTGCCTTGCTCATGTGATTCAGTTCTGACCAATTCTAGTCAGTCCTAAGCTCAAGTGACCTCAGGAACCTATCACAGCTAGTCAGAGGGTATATAAGTGGATTCTGGAACTCAGGTGTCGCTAGTGCAATGTCGCTCTCCGCCTGTGCTGTGTGCTGTGCCTGTGCTCCCTGGAATCGGCATGGGGGTTACCTCTACGAGCAGTCCAGTCTTGTCTAAATCAGTTCCTGATGAAAACCAGTGGCATTGTAGACCGCTCGCTCTGGGGTGTGGTATAGTGCCCAACAGATCATGTGCTAGTGTGTACGGAACTTTAGAGGGGCAAATGTATTAAGCCTGGTGAAGAGATAATGTAGATTGTGATAATGCACCAGCCAATCAACTCCTCCTAACTGTCATTTTTCAAACATAGCTGATTGGCTGGTGCGTTATTGCTTTCTACTTTATTTCCACTTTATCTCTACACCAGGCTTAATACATCTGCCTCATATTGTGGACCTGCATTGTTTTTCTGTGTGGCACTACAAGTCTCAGCATGACAAGGCCTCTTATTGTGTTTAGAATTAGGGTGTGCAGTCTCCTGTCCCTCCCATATAATATGACCCTACACCCCTGCCGGTTTGGTAATACAGAGATAGTTTTGGTGCCCTCTCTACAGAGGAAATTTACTTAAAATAAATTTTGGACTAAATCAATTTCAAACATAACAGTCATCATGTCAGCGCCGGCGGCTGTGCGCGCCCGGATGGAGCAACACTCAAATTGCTCAAATAGGCACCATCTAATGGCCGCCGGCATGCAAAACACTTGAATCTCCCCTATAGAGGTGAGGAGCCTTTTATTATAAGATGTGTGTTTTGGTCCTGGAAGTACATCACTGTTCCTTTTGTACGGCGCTGCAAAACACTTGTGGCGCCTTATAAATAAAATAATAATAATAAATCGAAAATGGACCTTTATTAAATCTATACCTAGTTAATACTATTTAGCAGCAAATGACTTTTTTCTGTGCTTTATTCTGTTTCAGGGGGGTTTAGACCCTCCGGAGAAGCCTCCCAGAGACTCCAGTCCATCAGCTGGAGCATTGTCCGCTCTCCTGAGCTGTGTTTATTTTTATTGCATTGAGCGGATAAAGTGGAGTTTTACAGATGTTTTTAAAGGATTTTTTAAAGGCCTTTCTAGGATAAATCATGAAACACTGGTGGCAGGTCTGGGATATAGAGTCTCTCCCACAGTTATCAGGAAAACATTCCATACCTCCAGAACGGCACGGCCAAAGTACACACACTGCTGCGGACCCTGCGCAAGATCCATTTATTTATTTCAATTGCTTAATCAGATCTGATCATTACAGCCACGTATTTGCTGCAATGAGAAGTAATATCGCCCTGGTACTCATACTGTCTCATGTACCCCTGCAAGCCAGACTCAGCAATTGTGTGGCAATTTCTGAAGCCCCTTTGCGCCATACTTATTGTTCTAGCAGTGGCGTACTCAGGGGAGGGGAGGGGTAGGTTCTGATTAGCAATAATCTGATTTGACGACCGCCCCACATTTCTCTGAGGGGAGAGAGAGGACAACAGATGGATACTGCCCAGAACCCCCCCCCCCCCCCAGAGTCCGCCACTGCTAGATTTGACTGCTGTCACAGTGGCACGTGGAAGATCAAGACTATATAATATCAGGCAGGTGGTCATAATTAGCTTGGCTCATGGATTGTCATTTTTGTTTTGGAATATTAATATATAAATGTGGAAACTAGTACTTTTTTTTCTGGGCCCTGAAATACCCTACCTTTTGTCATCAGTTCCCTCACAGAGATACAGTCATCTGCCCGCACCCCCCCGTGCCAGCTCGACGGCATCGCAGCACAGCAGGTGTTAATGTGTCAAAAGGCTGCCAAGTGTGAGAGTCCTGGATCTGAAGAGGGGTCACAAGTGCCTGATTCAGTGACACGCCTTATCAGAATCCCGTGGATAATTCTGTTTATTAATGACATGCGTGTGGGATTGTCTCAGACTGTTTTTTGGAGGTTTTTTTTGCTACTATTTATTAACCGTTTCTTAATTAGCGCACACATATTCCGCAGCGCTTTACAGAGAATATTTGAAAATACACATCAGTCACTGCCCCAGTGGAGCTTACAATCTATATTCCCTACCACATGTACACGCACAGGGGCAAACGCAGGATTTTCAGAAGGGGGTTTCCAGAGGGGCGGGGCAAAGCACGGAGATGGACACTTAGGTGACCCAGTATATGCCGGGTCAGTTAAAGTATTATAGATAGACCAAATGTATATAAATAAATATCTATATATAAATATATATATATATATAACAAAAAGATGATAGGCACTCCCTTTCAATATAAATGAAAATAATGCCCTGGTGCACAATGCTGGACTGGAATGTATCCAGGCTGTAATATACAGTGCGGGAACCACCGGCACTCACGGGACTTGTAATAAATGATGCAAAAAGTCAAGCTTGATGCGGCAACGTTTCGAGCTTTATTGCTCGTCTTCTGGCTCAAAATACAACTGTACAAGCACTCACCTAAATAGAGAACACCACCACCGTGCACGGGATCCCACGCTCCCATCCCGGTGTCCAGCACCTATGACGTCACACCCTCTGCGGCGCATATCGGTGTCTCCGGACAGACGGGCGGTTGCCAGGCAACCCCTGTAAACAAAAGTGACATAACATTTAAAAACAGTCAAAACGAATAAAGAATGCATGTAGTAACATGTCAGTAATGAGAATAACAAGGAGAGCAGGCAATAAGCAATCAATCAGACATGTCAGAGGCTGTCACCGGAACAAACACTGTGACGGCAAAATTGAAGGGAAATTTCCTGGGGTGAACCAATAAAGGAAATATCACAAATAGCAGGTAAATCTACAATATTCATTAAGACCCGCTGGATGGACCGTAGTCAGTCGGTGAACCCAACGAGCCTCCCGTTTTAGCCTCCTCTAACATTGGCTGGTATATGGTCTATGATTTTATACCGTAGGGTAGCTAGGTTATGGCCCTGTTCCCTAAAGTGCCTAGGTACGGGTTGTTCTATGCCAGAAATCTTGCCCTCCAAGGAATGTCTGATGGTCGACCTGTGGGTGGCCATCCTTTCTTTCAAGGTGCAGGTGGTCTTCCCAACATATAAAAGACCGCATGGGCAGCTAATGATATAGATAATATAGGTGCTGGTACAGGTCAGTACGTGTTTTATCGGGATTTTAGCTCCCGAATGGGGATGGCAAAAGAAACTTCCCGTTTCTAGATAGCTGCATGTGGTGCAGTTAATGCACCGATAGCACCCGGGTTTTTTTAAATGTGAAGGTCTTTGTTTTTTAAATCCTGTAATGTCTTTGCAGACAAGCCAATGAGTAAGATTGCGTTGTCTTTGGAAGCTGGGTAAGATGGAGCTTTTGGCAAAGGTTTTTAAGGCTGGGTTCCTCTGGACCATGGGCCATAACTGCCTGGCAGTTTTAACTATTTGCTGGCTAGCGTGGTTGTACTTCTGGACAAAGGGAATTTTTACAACTGAAGATGGATTTTTCTGGCTTTTGGGTTTCAAGGTATTAGCTCTATAGGTGGACATGGCTTTATTTTTGGCCTGTTGTAAATCATTGTGATTGTAACCCCGGACTAAGAACTTGCTAATCATCAGGTCTATTTCTTTTTCAGCATCTGCGATATTATCGCAAATGCGTCTTACCCGCAGAAATTGTGAGTAGGGTAAACCCCTCACCGTGGCAATGGGGTGAAGACTGGAGCTGTGTAACATCGTGTTACGGTCTGTGGGTTTTTTGTACAGACTGGTTCTAAGTTGGCCATCTATCAGTTGTATATTAACGTCCAGATAGTGTACAGTGGTTTGGCTTATTTCGTATGTGAACTTGATGGTACTATCAAGACCGTTCACGTACTCCATCAGGTCAATGAATTCCTGCCGGTGACCTGTCCGGATCACCAGCAGGTCATCTATATACCTGGTGAAGAAGAACCAGTTTTTGGAAACTGCACGATTAGAAAAGAAAAAATCACGCTCCACATCAAACATGTAGGCATTCGCAAACGCCGGAGCTACGCAAGAACCCATTGCGCAGCCCCGGCGCTGCAAATACCAGCTGCCATCAAAAAGATAATGTCAATGACAACAATTGTAAAAAGAACTATAATTCTGGTCCCGTATAGAGACTGCTAGAAGCAAGTAGTCTGTTGACTGCTTCCACCTTTTTTTTTTAACAATCTGTACTGGCAAATAAAAACTGTACCGAATGTACCGTTTTTTGTCTTTGTCCCCCGACTCCTCCTTGCTCCGGGCTGTCACTGACTGTGGTCTCCCTGTATATGCTGCAGCGGTGCATGCCGGTCCTCCCAGTGTGACAGGGGGACATTAGCATCTCTCCCCCCACCAACCCCAGCAGTAAACCGGCAGGAAAAGATGCCTTCATTCCGGCCTTTCCTGTGCGATAAGCGGCTCAGCTGCACCCGAGCATCTGGGGAGGCGGCGGCAGAGGAAGGGACGAGCTATGGACAAACTGGCGGGGCCGGAGACAGTGGTTGCAGGGAGAGCTGGAGGCAGTAGTCCAGCTCATGCTTCAGCAACGCAAACTCGTCTCCAAAGCCACGTCCGATCCACTCAACGGCCTTGGGTCCTCCCAGGTTGCGAAGTGTAAACATCGCTGTGTTGCGGGACCGAGAGCAGGAGCCTATGGTGCGGCATGAGGCGTGTGAGGAGGACTGGCGAAAGTCTCTGAGTCTATGTGTTTTAAATGTTTTAAATTGCCTTAAGTGTTGCCATCTGTGCCCCTCAGACAGCTCGGTGCGTGGGAGTATAATTGTTAATATATGAGTGTGACTGGCATGCCTTGCTGGGGCTTGTAGTCCCACGACAGCTGGAAACCGTGGGAAAGGAGTCTTGACCACGCCCCCTTTCCAATTGTGTACCGAATTCTTCCCCTCAAATGTTGGAGGGTATGAGGTATTATATCAACCGCTCAGCATGTAGGGCCTGGATCAATAATTTCCACTAATTACCCCTTTACTGCACAGATGGTGGGAGATGGGGTGGGAGAAGGGGGCATTGGGCTGAATGAAGGGGCCCTGATACATAACTTCCAGGGTGGTAGAGGATGATTAATAAGCAGAGGAGGGGTGTATAGTGGAGGGGGCTTATTAGTCATAATTTTCTGGTGGGAGGACAGCTTGCTTGACTGCAGATATCTCCAGTTCCCGGAAATAGATTTCTTAGATTTTAATGGAATTAAAAACTAGAGAATCCCACCTACCAAATGTTACTGGGGACTAGGGGATCAGAGTTCAGGAGGCAGAGCAATCTGCCAATGAGTATATAAAACTACATCCCAGGTGTGTGGAGCTGGAGCAGTAACCAGCTGCTGGAAGGCTGATATCTCCGGTTCTGGGAACAGTAGAGACAAGCTGCTAGTCATTTAAAGGGGGAGAGTCCCAGCTTTTGGAATATACCCTCAGAAAAACTCTAAGTCAGATAGAACCTGAAATATCTGACTGGGAAGAGCAATTGACAGGCTTGGATGGGGACCACTGCTTTGAAGTCAGATATCTCCGGTTCCCAAAGGCCGATTTTTTAATTCTTGTACCCATGGAAAGAGGGGACCCTCAGCTTTCAGCCACTGATGCACACAGACATTCTAGGGTTAATTTTGTTAGGAGCCAATTAGCCTTCTATTTTTGGATATTATACGTTTTTAAGACCACTGGGAGGGTCTATTGCTAATGGGGTGGGAAATTTATTTTATAATGGGGCAGGAGGGGGATATACAATATTTGAATATATTTAATCCCATGACTGGGAATGTAGGCCTCACGGTTCATGGTGACAGTAGCACCCCCCCCCCCCCCCCCCCCCCCCCGGTTCCAATACTGAGGTGAACCTTGGGAAGCACAGTGGGATTGTGGACCTCGTGGTTCATGGTGATAGTACCACATCCCCTGTGGGAATGTAGGGTCTGCGATTCACAGTGATAGTACCACACTTCCAACTGCAGTGAATTTGCGGGTGGCATAGTGGCATGCCTTTAGTGCAAGTGACTTCTGAGGTCACCGGTGGCCAGGGATTGTGCATACAAAAACAGTAAAGTTTTTTCCTTTTCAATTATGCACTGGTACCAAGGTTACTTGGCACCATAGGCAAAAGGGTCCCGCTAATCAGTTCCACGGCACGGGGCTGCGGGCGCCTCCCACTAATCAGTTCCACGCCACAGGGCTGCGGGGGGTGCGGGCGCCTCCCGCTAATCGGTTCCACAGCACAGGGCTGCGGGGGGTGCGGGCGCCAGTTCTACGGCACGGGGGTGTGGACGCTTCCCGCCAATCAGATCCATGGGTGGGCGGGGGTGTTGCTCACAAGGGCGGGCGGTGGGAGGAGGGGTACAGGCCGGCTCACCTTCTGGGATAAATAGCTGCTGGTACTTGGCAGCCTCCTCCTCCAACTCCGACGGGTGGTTGCAGCCAGTACCGCCCTCCAGTGGCCAGCGCCCTAGGCAAATGCCTGAAGCTTCCTAGTGGTGGCGCCAGCCCTGACTGGTACCGTTGGGAAGTTTTGGCGCCGGTCAAAGCAGCTGCAAGAGGGAAAATGCACTGAGTTCTATATAACCTGTTCATGTGCATTGCAGTAGCATTACAAATGCAAGCGTAACACAAATCCATTAACACCAGTGGCTGCGAGCGCTCGTGGTATATTATATTTTCTTCTTGGCGTCAGATCCGCTGTGAAGCATTGGCTGCTGAGGAGTTTTGACAAGAAGATTAAAACATTCTGTTGTTGATAAAGAAGTTTTATCACATTTTACGCCCAAATCTGCTATTAGTCCAAATATTTCCCAATCTGATCTCTGCCAAGGAATGGGATGTAATATAAAGCAGGAATCTATACATGATCTGACTGCATTCCCTGTACAGTAGGGTCCCGCCCGCGGACTCTGGCAGGTGTATTTATGTTGGGCGGTGAGGATTCCGGGACAACGTAGCAGAGTTTGGATGTGCACCAACGTAAATGAGCACATGCACATTATACGGGATCGGCCCGCAGCGTGCAGTCCCGGGAACGCTATAGCAATATTACATTTACATCAACAGAAGAATGTCAGCTTGGGTGCAATGCTAGCCCCATTGACATTCACCACGTCGACATTGATGAAATGTTGACATAATTAAAATGTCGACTAAAAATCCTCGGTAGTCTAGTGTTGACTTACCTGGTATGGTGGCTACAGCGGTGTCTTCTGGGTCCGTTGTGAACACGTTCAACTGATTTGTCCAGGCCCCTCAGTGCTAGGGCCCAAGGCCGCTCTCAGCGCACCTGTCTAGTGATAAGATGCCGCCATTGTCGAGATTGCCCTATGTGGCCCTACGTGGCCCTGGGCGCAGGATGTCAGCTGCTTGAGGTGGGAAATACAAACACTCAGGGGTAAATTTGACCAACGCTTCTAAAAATGAAAACAAGTGGTATTGTCCATAGCAACCAATCAGATTCTGTCTATCATTTGTCAATTGCATCCTAGAAAATGATAGACAATATCAGATTTGTTGCTATGGGCAACAGCACCTCTTAATTTTAGAAATTTTAGTAAATTCACCCTTAATACTAATAGTTGATTAATGAATCTGCAATAAGAGATCATTGTAATCAGTACTATTTAATAACCCAATAATAAGAAATGCGCCAATTTGTCTATTAGCCGGCACACCTGCAATCTGAGCTTGATTCAGACCTGATCGCAAAGCCGCAGATTTGCCAGCCGGACGGTTATCGGTAGACTGCGCTTGCGTATGTGTGAGGCCGTCCTGTGATTAGATCCCGCTACTTTTTTTTTTTTTAGCGCTGGCCATTCGCAAGGTGATTGATAGGTAGCCGGCGTTTGTGGGTGGTAACCAGTGGCGGTTTTTACCTATTGTCTGCTGGGCTGCAATCCCCCCTCCCCCAGGTAAAATCCGCCACTGTACTGCACTGGCTTCACTGTAACTGGCAGTGACTTCCTATTGGAAGCCCGACCTGCCAGTCACCAAGGTAGTCCCATTGGGAGGTGTTCCATCCCTCTGGGACGCCTCTCTACGGGCTGCCGAGCGAAATCCGAAGCAGCCCATAGAACCTGACATACGCACTACAGAGGTACAGATGGAGCCCCTCTCATGCTTGCTGGGCTCTCGCCAGAACGTCCACGCTGGCGAGAGGGACTCCATCAAACTGGGACGCGCGTGCGGCTGGGCGGCGGGACCCTGACCGTCTCCTCTTCAGGGAGACGAGTTGGGGGGGGGGGTTTGTGGCGGCGATGGGGACCGTCGGTGGAGGCGGCGGGGAGCTCCGTCACCACGGGGGTGCGCAAGCATCTCGTGCTCGCGCGCCTCCTGACAACTGAATGAGCGGCGCTACATCTGTATCCAGTTCCGGCGCCTGTCATCATAGCACAGGTACCGGAAACGCTGCAGGGACCAGGAAGAGCGGCAGTGGCAGTGGTGGGGGGGGTTTTGCCTGCATTGCGGTACCCCCGCGGTGGCTGTGGTCAGCGGCAGCCCCTCAAAAGGTACAAACGGCCACTGGTGGTAACCGTCCATTACATGGGATTGCCGAAGAAAGCGCTAGGCGTGTCAGGTAAAACTCAGGCGTGCCGAAGCATTTATGGGAAGGGTGCGCGGCGTCAGCTCTCTGACACAGTTACCAACAGACACCGCTCCAGTTCATGACGCAAAGTCCACGAGCCTCCTCCGTGACCTATACTCAAACCATACTCAATCTTCACCAGCCCATTAACTTTGATGAACAGTAAGAAAAAAAAAAGTTTTTGGTATTTTAATTAGATGCTGACATATTACCATTAATAATTATTCTCAAATATTTCATTAAGTACAAGTTGGCAAGCTCAGTGGAAAACCCCACGCAGACCCGATGAGTTGCACTTGCTGTCTTGCGGCAGAGGTTTTCTTTCCGAATAACGCTCTGCCTTATGTCTGATATCGGTTCACGAGGGAAACAATATTTACGCAGTCAAACATTGGCCCTTATTCTGGTTGGTGCGGTAATATCCGCGTGCGTTCGTGCCGCCGATGTTTTGTGTCTGCGCATGTGCAGAGGCGTCTCTGCGCATGTGCGAGCGGGACGCACGGCCACATTCCGCATGAAATGTGTACACTACGAACAGGGGGTGGAGAGGGGTGTGAAGGGCTGTTTGGGCTCATTACCATATGTTTATGGGCGTTCCCATGCAAACGCTGGGCGTACGTATGGTAATGCGGCCGTGACGCACATGTAGGGGGCGGACATATGACATTGCCGGATGTCAGCTGCCCGCCCAGATCCCTACTTTTGCACGGAGAAATGCCCGTGTGGTCTGAGGTTGCGGGAGCTGCCTGGTCACTCGGTCCTGCATTCGATGGTCTGCGACCATCGAATGATGGGGGAGGTTCCCTGAGATGGAGGAGGTGTATACATGAGAAATACACGTGCGGTCCGTTCGGACAGCTTCTTACTGCGTACGGACGGAGTTGGCGATCCGTATGGAAGGCGGGGTTTAGGACGCACGGTGCTGGACGCATATTCGGATCCGGCCGCACCGATCAGAATAAGGGCCACTGTCTTGTAGAGGGTCGCGGTTTTATAATCGGTGGTTATATTGTGATCATGTGCAGTCAATCAATAGAATTGCGAATTACCGCAACAGCTTTCAGATATGAATAACCCCCTCGGCCCGTAGATTTATAAAAGAAAAATATTGGCATTCTAATTGGTCGGTTTGTTTTCAAAGTTCTGTGGCAAATCGTCCGCCTGTCACTTGTAATGCAACACCATTGTGCTCTGGATTTTGTGACAGAACTCTTTCCTGTGCATCTGACGGGAGACCTGACAAGTGGTCTTGAAACTGTGACAGTTATTTGCAACAACCCACTAAGCAGGGATTTTTTTCAAAATTTGACTCCTTAAGGGGTAAAAAAAGGTAGCATAAGTTTAGATGGTAAAGGGGGCAAATCGTAATATTATTCAGGTGATTTATACTGAGTTACGGACATATCTTTGACCCTGGATCTGTGCGTGGCTAGTAGGGACAGCCGGTGCACGTGGACTATGTCCACGTGTGAATTTGTCTGAGATATAAGCATAGATGTGATCAGTCGGAGAAGTGCTGGGTTTGTTGTGTGTAATGCACCGAGCGGAAGTGCAGATCTCCTCAGCTGCTGATGTGAGGGGATGTAAATATTTTACACAGCGATGAAGCCATACGAGCCGGCCATCTGGACCACCTAAGCGGTGGCTTTCCCAATGCTCCGGGAAGCAGCGCAGGACGTGTTTGGTGAAAGGATTTAGCGCACGGGTTTATGAGTTCTTCTACGGTGTAATCACCCTCTGTTCCAGGACACTGGCGGTAACCTCTTCTCATGTGTATATGCAGGCAGCATGGGGCAGCTGCAAGGGGCCACAGACCCAGCAGTGTCCACGCTGAAATATTCTACGGTACTCTTTACCTAGAAGGGCGCCCGTCGTGGTGATCGCGGGTACATTTATGTCTGGCCGCGACGCGACCGACGCGATGCCCGCGATTTCCCATTGAAACCCATGTTAAACATGGAAATCGCATCGGTCGCGTCGCGGCCGGCCATAAATGTACCCGCAATGCCCGCGACGCGATGCACCCGATTTCCCATAGGAATCAATGTTAAATGGCCCGACCGACGCGATTTTACTGTTAAATGCCTCAATGGACCCGATGTGGGCATAGGAAACAATGTTAAATGGGCCACAGAGGCCAAATAGGCAACCTTGACTGGGAAATGGCCCCCCCAATTGTTACCGCCACCCCACGATCAACGTCAACCCGAAGCGTGGCGAGCGCAGCGAGCCCCCGAGGGGCGTCGGTACGCGTCCTCCGACCTTTTCATGCCCTACTATCCACGTCGGCGTGGAGTTGAGAATAGAATAGTGTGGCGAGCGCAGCAAGCCACCGAGCCCGAAGCGTGGCGAGCGCAGCGAGCCCCGCGAGGGGACGTGGATACCTTCACAGGTAAACGCGTCCCCTCGCGGGCTTCACAGGTGTCCGCGTCGCCACGGACACCTGTGAAGCCCGCGAGGGGAGGCGTATAACTGTCAAGGTATCCGCGTCCCCTCGCGGGGCTCGCCACGCTTCGGGCTCGGTGGCTCGCTGCGCTCGCCACACTATTCTATTCTCAACTCCACGCCGACGTGGATAGTAGGGCATGAAAAGGTCGGAGGACGCGTACCGCCGCCCCTCGCGGGCTCGCTGCGCTCGCCACGCTTCGGGTTGGCGTGGATCGTGGGGTGGCGTTAAAAATTTGGGGGGACATTTAAGGGTTAATTGTGCCTATTTGGGCTCTGTAGCCCATTTAACATTGATTCCTATGGCCAAATCGCAGGCATTGAGGCATTTTACATGAAAATCGCGGTCAATCAGCCTTTTTAACATTGTTCCCTATGGGAAAATCGCGGTCATCGCGGGCAGCAGATTTTTATGTACCCGCGATTTACCCGCGATGCCCGCGATGACCGCGATTTTTTACCCCCGACGCCCGCGATTCCAATCGCTGGCGCCCTTCTAGGTAAAGAGTACCTATTCTACTTATTGCAACTGTCTTAGTTCTGGTTGCTAGATCTACACAGTGTCAATAGGCCTACTCCAAGCGGTCGCCAGGGTGAAAAGGTCGACCTGAAAAAAGGTCAACACATGACCAGGTAATTTTTTTTTTTTTAAACCAGCTTGTTCTGACTTCACCATCCATGTCGGTATATAATAGTGTGCCGAGAGTAGCAAGTCATCCGAGGGTACGTGTTACACTAATTGGGAGTCCATGTTGACAGTTGGCGACATGGGAACGCCCATGGAACGCTGGGGGTTCCCATGGGCGTGACCACTTTCCGCAGCCCCACACCCCCTGTGCGTTCTATGGGCGTTCCCAAGAAACCACTGGGTGTTCCCATGGAAATTCGGCGATGATGTGGGTGCGGGCGGTTGGCCGCTGACATCAGCGGGTGTCAGCTGCCCTCCCTCTTCCTGTACAGGGCGCCCACAGAGCTAGGAACCATAGAGGTGTCTGAGATCTGCATGCGTTTGCAAAAACATTCCATGGTCGCGCCCATCAAATGATATTTCCCGGTGCACAAGGCTGCGTAGGGATGTTTATGCTAAACATCTATTTGCATGTGGGTGTTCGGCGTAAAAGCGGGGGGCGGGCGTTCGTGAATCACCCCCAATGTTTGCTGCAGTGCTGGTGGCCCCAAATGTGGGTGGTCTCAGGCCGCAGTGTTTGATTGGTGCAGTGATGGGCTCAGTAGGGTGGTCTCAGGCCGCAGTGTGTGATTGGTGCGGTGATGGGCTCAGTAGGGTGGTCTCAGGCCGCAGTGTTTGATTGGTGCGGTGATGGGCTCAGTAGGGTGGACTCAGGCCGCAGTGTTTGATTGGTGCAGTGATGGGCTCAGTAGGGTGGACTCAGGCCGCAGTGTTTGATTGGTGCAGTGATGGGCTCAGTAGGGTGGTCTCAGGCCGCAGTGTTTGATTGGTGCAGTGATGGGCTCAGTAGGGTGGTCTCAGGCCGCAGTGTTTGATTGGTGCAGTGAAGGCCTCAGTAGGGTGGTCTCAGGCCGCAGTGTTTGATTGTTGCAGTGAAGGCCTCAGTAGGGTGGTCTCAGGCCGCAGTGTTTGATTGGTGCAGTGATGGGCTCAGTAGGGTGGTCTCAGGCCGCAGTGTTTGATTGGTGCAGTGATGGGCTCAGTAGGGTGGTCTCAGGCCGCAGTGTTTGATTGGTGCAGTGATGGGCTCAGTAGGGTGGTCTCAGGCCGCAGTGTTTGATTGGTGCAGTGATGGGCTCAGTAGGGTGGTCTCAGGCCACAGTGTTTGATTGGTGCGGTGATGGGCTCAGTAGGGTGGTCTCAGGCCGCAGTGTTTGATTGGTGCAGTGATGGGCTCAGTAGGGTGGTCTCAGGCCGCAGTGTTTGATTGGTGCAGTGATGGGCTCAGTAGGGTGGTCTCAGGCCGCAGTGTTTGATTGGTGCAGTGATGGGCTCAGTAGGGTGGTCTCAGGCCGCAGTGTTTGATTGGTGCAGTGAAGGCCTCAGTAGGGTGGTCTCAGGCCGCAGTGTTTGATTGGTGCAGTGAAGGCCTCAGTAGGGTGGTCTCAGGCCGCAGTGTTTGATTGGTGCAGTGATGGGCTCAGTAGGGTGGTCTCAGGCCGCAGTGTTTGATTGGTGCTGTGATGGGCTCAGTGGGGTGGTCTCAGGCCGCAGTGTTTGATTGGTGCAGTGAAGGCCTCAGTAGGGTGGTCTCAGGCCGCAGTGTTTGATTGGTGCAGTGATGGGCTCAGTAGGGTGGTCTCAGGCCGCAGTGTTTGATTGGTGCGGTGATGGGCTCAGTAGGGTGGTCTCAGGCCGCAGTGTTTGATTGGTGCAGTGATGGGCTCAGTAGGGTGGTCTCAGGCCGCAGTGTTTGATTGGTGCAGTGAAGGCCTCAGTAGGGTGGTCTCAGGCCGCAGTGTTTGATTGGTGCAGTGATGGGCTCAGTAGGGTGGTCTCAGGCCGCAGTGTTTGATTGGTGCGGTGATGGGCTCAGTAGGGTGGTATCAGGCCGCAGTGTTTGATTGGTGCAGTGATGGGCTCAGTAGGGTGGTCTCAGGCCGCAGTGTTTGATTGGTGCAGTGATGGGCTCAGTAGGGTGGTCTCAGGCCGCAGTCTTTGATTGGTGCAGTGATGGGCTCAGTAGGGTGGTCTCAGGCCGCAGTGTTTGATTGGTGCAGTGATGGGCTCAGTAGGGTGGTCTCAGGCCGCAGTGTTTGATTGGTGCAGTGATGGGCTCAGTAGGGTGGTCTCAGGCCGCAGTGTTTGATTGGTGCAGTGATGGGCTCAGTAGGGTGGTCTCAGGCCGCAGTGTTTGATTGGTGCAGTGAAGGCCTCAGTAGGGTGGTCTCAGGCCACAGTAGGGTGGTCTCAGGCCGCAGTGTTTGATTGGTGCAGTGATGGGCTCAGTAGGGTGGTCTCAGGCCGCAGTGTTTGATTGGTGCAGTGATGGGCTCAGTAGGGTGGTCTCAGGCCGCAGTGTTTGATTGGTACAGTGATGGGCTCAGTAGGGTGGTATCAGGCCGCAGTGTTTGATTGGTGCGGTGATGGGCTCAGTAGGGTGGTCTCAGGCCGCAGTGTTTGATTGGTGCAGTGATGGGCTCAGTAGGGTGGTCTCAGGCCGCAGTGTTTAATTGGTGCAGTGATGGGCTCAGTTGGGTGGTCTCAGGCCGCAGTGTTTGATTGGTGCAGTGATGGGCTCAGTAGGGTGGTCTCAGGCCGCAGTGTTTGATTGGTGCAGTGATGGGCTCAGTAGGGTGGTCTCAGGCCGCAGTGTTTGATTGGTGCAGTGATGGGCTCAGTAGGGTGGTCTCAGGCCGCAGTGTTTGATTGGTGCAGTGATGGGCTCAGTAGGGTGGTCTCAGGCCGCAGTGTTTGATTGGTGCAGTGATGGGCTCAGTAGGGTGGTCTCAGGCCGCAGTGTTTGATTGGTGCAGTGATGGGCTCAGTAGGGTGGTCTCAGGCCGCAGTGTTTGATTGGTGCAGTGATGGGCTCAGTAGGGTGGTCTCAGGCCGCAGTGTTTGATTGGTGCAGTGATGGGCTCAGTAGGGTGGTCTCAGGCCGCAGTGTTTGATTGGTGCAGTGATGGGCTCAGTAGGGTGGTCTCAGGCCGCAGTGTTTGATTGGTGCAGTGAAGGCCTCAGTAGGGTGGTCTCAGGCCGCAGTGTTTGATTGTTGCAGTGAAGGCCTCAGTAGGGTGGTCTCAGGCCGCAGTGTTTGATTGGTGCAGTGATGGGCTCAGTAGGGTGGTCTCAGGCCGCAGTGTTTGATTGGTGCAGTGATGGGCTCAGTAGGGTGGTCTCAGGCCGCAGTGTTTGATTGGTGCTGTGATGGGCTCAGTAGGGTGGTCTCAGGCCGCAGTGTTTGATTGGTGCAGTGATGGGCTCAGTAGGGTGGTCTCAGGCCGCAGTGTTTGATTGGTGCAGTGAAGGCCTCAGTAGGGTGGTCTCAGGCCGCAGTGTTTGATTGGTGCAGTGAAGGCCTCAGTGGGGTGGTCTCAGGCCGCAGTGTTTGATTGGTGCGGTGATGGGCTCAGTGGGGTGGTCTCAGGCCGCAGTGTTTGATTGGTGCGGTGATGGGCTCAGTAGGGTGGTCTCAGGCCGCAGTGTTTGATTGGTGCGGTGATGGGCTCAGTAGGGTGGTATCAGGCCGCAGTGTTTGATTGGTGCGGTGATGGGCTCAGTAGGGTGGTATCAGGCCGCAGTGTTTGATTGGTGCAGTGATGGGCTCAGTAGGGTGGTCTCAGGCCGCAGTGTTTGATTGGTGCGGTGATGGGCTCAGTAGGGTGGTCTCAGGCCGCAGTGTTTGATTGGTGCGGTGATGGGCTCAGTAGGGTGGTCTCAGGCCGCAGTGTTTGATTGGTGCGGTGATGGGCTCAGTAGGGTGGTCTCAGGCCGCAGTGTTTGATTGGTGCGGTGATGGGCTCAGTAGGGTGGTCTCAGGCCGCAGTGTTTGATTGGTGCGGTGATGGGCTCAGTAGGGTGGTATCAGGCCGCAGTGTTTGATTGGTGCAGTGATGGGCTCAGTTAGTTACCGGCCGCCATTCCTACGCTCATCATCATCATCCATTAGTAAGTTTACAACCGAAACCGAACTTGTTTTGCCTTTTAAATGATTGCCGCCTTAAAAGTACAAGCTGAGGGGCCTATTCAGACCTGTTCATTACGGGCCGATTCGTGTTGATAGGGGCGACATCAACTCTTTTCTAAGAGTCATTAAATTGCGGACGTCTGAAGACCAGCAGTGGATTCAATATAAATAAAGTGTTGGGTTCGGACTGTAAACACGATTATATGATCAGCGGTGTAATTACCTGAATCACCCATGTTAATGAGTCCACCTATTAACTGGATCACCCCACCCCCACACATAACGATTTATATTTCAAAGCGTCATAAACTTCCAATCACTCATTGAGTTGATTGAAAATGAATTCCTGAGGTTTTTATTTCCCTTGTGTGAAAGATTATTCATCCTGTATATTCTATTTGGCCACTTTTTCCATCTCCAGGACGTTTGTTTTTATTCTTATTTGATTAAAATTTAACTGATTCAGTAAAAGCAAAAAGATCTTTAATTGATCTGTGGGGGGGGGGGGGGGGAGGGGGGGGATCGGCGACCATCGAAAGATGTGGGTGTTCTCCGCAGGCCACCATTCGCAACGCGGGTTTGGTGGAATCAACCAGAAGAACCCCCCTAGTATGGAATACATGCAGTTCAAATTGTACCGTGTATGGGCACCTTAAGATGGGAGTTCTATTGAAGATGGGTTGTTGCTATAGGCAACCAATCAGATTCTGGGCCAGATGCACTAAGCTTCAAAAGTGATAAAATGGAGAGTGATAAACCTCCTACCAATCAGCTACTGTCTGACATTTTTCAAACACAGCCTGTGTCACGGCAGGTAGGAGCTGATTGGCTGGCTGATTATCACTCTCCATTTTATCACTTTTGTAGCTTAGTGCACCTGGCCCTCTGTCTAGTATCTTCTAGAAGGTGCTAAATAAATAAGTATAATCTGATTAAAATATAATAAATGACCATGGGGGCGGGGCATAGAAAGTGGCGCGTGATTGTATATCCCAACATTAATATATGCAAAGTTAGGGCAAAATAAGGCCCGTTCTGCTACGAATCAGCCCCAAATGCCATCTTTGGCCAAAAGACCAATCGTTTTAATGAATGCTGCTCCCCATTATTAATTAATTATAATGATTTGACTTTACAAACTGGTTCAAATAGGAATCGGTGATGATGTCACAAAGGAAAAACAGAATTAGACGTCCTGTCAATGTTTTCCCTATAGTCTTTACATTCAGTACAATGAGAAGACCGTTGCACAGTACTACTTCATACTGGTGTACGGCATTGGAGGAGTGGTACTGTGCATTTGTCCATTTGTTACTCTTTGTATTACATTTATGCATTTTCCGGTTCCGTCTCCTCAATGTCATTGTGAGATTCTGTACTTAATGTGTACACATAGGGCCATGTAACAGGTACTTGTCACATATAAATCATAAAACATACCTTTACCTCCCCTCCCGTTTATAGACTGACTCCTATTAAATATAACCCTCAAAAAGCTGATACCTGAGAAGTGAGTTGCTATGACATCACCAGCCCCGCCCCTGTGTGCAAATCCACCAATCCGCACAGAGTATTTTTACGTAGCAAGTCTACAAAGCTGTCACTCATTCATCGCCTGCTCTGCCGGAGAAGCACCTTCCTCCTAACACTGTAGCTTGCAGCAGAGGAGTGAGAAGGGATGCGGTCATTTGGTCTACAGCATGATGGTAGACAGTCATTAGGTCGACACGGGAAGAGGTCGACATGGGTCTAGGTCGACATGGTTCTAGGTGGAAAGGTCGTTAGTTTGACAGGTTATTAGTTTGACAGTGTCTAGGTCGAGATTCAAAAGGTCGACATGGGGTTTTCACTGTTTTTTGAGCCGACATGTGCCGACAGGCGGTATTTCATGCCCTACCATCCACTGGGGTGTGGTGGGAGAATAAAATAGTGTGCTGAGCGTAGCGAGGCACTGTGCCCGACGCATTGCGAGCGATGCGAGGGGATGCGATGCACTTTAAACTGTGTCCATGTCAACCGTGTTGACATTCAGGTCAAAACCCAGTGAAAAACCCCACGTCGACCTTTTGACTGTCGACCTAGACATTGTCGAACTAATGACCTGTCAAACTAATGACCTTTCAACGTAGAACCATGTCGACCTAATGGTGTTGAACTAATGACTGTCGACCATCATGCTGTAGACCACATGATCCAAACCCAGTGAGAAATGGCGCGGCAGACATAAACAATGTTATTTATCTCACCTACCTAGATTTTACCTTTAATGATGCGTATTCAGGGGCATCAGGACGGGTGGTGGTGGAGGCTACTGATTACCGGGGGCCAGGGCTTGCTGGAATGGATCAGCAGGGCCTGGGGGGCACATTGTACCTCTTTGCAACCCTAAGTAAAGTGCTAATTATATTCCTTTTCCCGTGTGCGGAGCCTCACTTCTTTGAGGCACCTGGCGAGGTCCCAGGTTAGCTGCTGAGGGTAACATTGCCCGCCTATGCAGCTTGGGGTGCCATGCATCGTATGCATCCCGTCTTTGGCCACGCCCCTCCCCAATACCCTAACCCGTGTGAAGTCTTGTAAGTGGGAGTCTCAGGCCTTGCACGTTCGGATGCACGGATGTACACCAGGGAAGGGCCTTTTAGCCGTATTTATATAATGTCACATTAGAGCGCGGCCAATAGACGCGGTTGCAGGTGCTTCTGCGCCTGACTCAAAATGAGCCCCTCTGCCTTGCATTTTGTCGTATCGCTCCTCAGCAGACAGTAGCACAGGCAGGTGCATTATTTTATCTGTGACTTTATACCCGGCACAAGCAGGGATACAGTATATCAGCCTCCCTGTCAGCGCCTTGTTTAGGGAATCTCTAGTGGGTCGTTACCTTCAGAAATATTTTGCTTTGTAACAACTTCAGGAGCGTTTCCTGGGTCATCCGTCACTTTTACTAACAGCGCAGCGACACTTGGCGAATAATCAGCATCTCGTTTATAAGCTCACATTATATGACGATGATCTGCGGGTTCCTATCGGACCTTATTACGGACGTCCTCTACTGTTCCAGGCAGCCGTTCTGTTCTTGGAGTCACCTTATCCCTGTGACCTATTATTAGGGTTTGAGGCTCTGAGACTGCACTCAGAGAGACTGATTTTCATTGGGCGATTCCAGGAGGTCACGGAGGGGGGTAGCTGGCCAGGCGCAGGCAAGTAGCGTTGACATCTGCAGTGGCTATGTTCGGATGGCGACATTGTACTGTTGCTGTGATTGACGTTGCGCCGAGATGGAATAGCGCCGCTGCTGTGCATCTCTCAATAAGACCCTCGGTGGGAAATTACTAAGATGGGAGTTCTATTTTACATGAGATGTTGCTATAGGCAACCAGGTGATTCGCTGCTGCAACTTTGTTTGCAGCAACCAATCACGAAAGCCGGAAGCGGACATCTTTCTACCTAAGACGCCTTATATATTTTTAGCACAGCCGCTGTGTAGAAATACGCCGCAGGTGTGCTGCTGTGTTCATCTCGGAATATGCCCCTCGGCCCCTGTAGCCCCTATTAGATTCTGTGGCAGGGGCAGTATGGCCTCCTGTGTGGCCGGTTCAGCTTTCTGCGACACGCCTGCGTCGGCTTAGCCCCCACTCCGTCACAGCCCAGGTACACCCCCTAAAATTCAGAGCCTGCATCTAATTCCCTGCTGTATATGTCATTTGATAACATCTCTTGTCATGCATGTAAGGACAGAGGCATCCTGGGAACCTGACTCCGTACTAGAGCTGTAGAATGCAAACAAATAATTGTATACAGGGGGTTTTCCGCTTGCGGTTGCTAATTGTGGCCCTTTAATGAATCACCTGTTTATGGTTGGGGTGGAGGTATGATTTAGGCACACAAGCGTTCTCTGAAGTCTAGGTGAATTCCGTACCCACCAGGGTGTAGCGCGCTTGGTGGCATATCTAGCTGGAACCACACAAATATACAAATAAAAAAATAGAAATGTATTAGTATTAAAGGGGGTATTCAGTCCGGAATCCCAACTTTCGGAACGTCCGCTTTCGCCGGTTTCCGACACTAATTTGACTGTTGGTATTCAATGTACTGACAGTCGAGTGCCGAAAAGACCTCAAATCTGAAAAAGCGGGGGTGAAGTCGAAAATCCACGGCCATTTCCTACAAAACAGATCCGATTGAAAAAAAAAAAGTCAGATCTGACAGCCTTCAGTGTTGTCGTTACCGACAGCATTAACTAGGCGATTGTCGGAAATATTGGCACGGATTGAATACTGCCCTAAGCATCCTTTAACAATTTTGGAAGACGTCCCTGTTAATCCTTTACTAATGACTTTAAAATAGTCATTATTTTCCCACTGACTACTTAATGTATGTTAATTAGTAATAACAAATGTGCTTGTTTTTTTTATCGTTTTGAACAAAACTTTGTTTTCATAACAAAGAACAAACACTGCTGGGCTGGTCACCCCCCCCCTACAAGGTGGTGATCAGACTTCGGCGCTCTGAGACAAATGAACACTGATCTGGAGGAGGGCCTGGGAAATGGGATATGTTGAGTCATGGGTGCATGTTTTTGCATCAATGTGATCACTGATATTTATGTTTGTGATATAATTGTGTATGGTGTCTGTCATGCACAAGCGCAGTAGGGGGAAACCGCAGCTGAACACTTGAACCTCTGGTTTTCCTTATTGTTTAGGCAGGAATATAAACCCTTGCGATGCTGGAAAAGGACGAGTTCTCCAAATAGGATATGGTCGCTAGGTTGACAAAGAAGATCGACGCAAGTTTTTTTTTTTTTTTTTAGACGATTTGTGCCGAAAAGTGGTATTTCATACCCTACCATACACTAGGGCAGTGGTTTTCAACCACAGTGCTATGGCACACTAGTGTACCTCCAGCTGTTCTCCAGTGTGCTCCCAGATCTGGAAATGTCCACACCAGTTTACAGCCACCGCCTCCAATTCAACTGTTATTTACTGGACTCTTGTTTTCATGTGAGGACCAGCGTATTGTAATTTTGTTACCTGTGGGGACCAGTGTGATTGTTTTTTTTTTTCATATGGGGGCCAATTGTTTTTTTATTTTTTCTCTCCCTGTGGGGGCCTATGTGTTTTTCCCTGTGGGGGTCTGATGGTGTGCCTTGGCAATTTTAGAATCTTATCTGGTGTGCCGGGAGCTAATAAGATTGAAAATCACTGCACTAGGGCATGGAGGAAGCATAATATAGTCCATGTCGACTTACGTCAAAATTTGGGTCAAAACAGTGAACAATTTATGTCGACCATCTCATTTTTGACCTAATGTTTGACCTTGCTTCGACCCTATGACCCATACACCTTCAAATAGGGCGGTGGTCTTGCCCAGGACTCCCAGGGCTCTACTAGTTATCACTGGGGCGTGAATATAAGTTTGGCGGTACTGTAGTTATTATGTAGGTCTTGAGTTTTCCTTTAAGACGTTGAATGAGCTGCTGCAGTTTTCCATTAGATGAGGAAAGTGGATTTGTTGCCTGAGATGACGCTCACAAGGTGTCTTCAGATTAGTTTTTTTATTCTTCACACTTTCAGTTAAAAGTGTAAGTGTGAAACTAGTTAATTTCAAAGTAGGGCAGCCATGCAAGACGTGCTTCCAGCCGTGCTACACTCAGGGGTCTTGTTTAATTTAGGTTTGTAATCAAATTCCTCTGTAGAACATCTGTCTTTTTCTTTTCGCTAACTGGGTTTGAGTTTGGGGAAATAGCCTATTTTTACACACCATGGTCGTCGCTTCCTACATCTTGTCCCGGCAGAGGATGTAGGCCGATACGTTAGATCTGAGGTAAGTTTCCTCCAAATTCTCTTGCTTGTCCTGGAGGCGGACATTTTGAGGGCTGAACTGGTGTCATGGGAATGTAGCCAATCGATTTGCAAGGAATCTGTGACATCACAGGAAGATGGTGGAGGGAGCCATTTTTTGTACTGGGCCAAACGTTTCCTAATGCACTTATTTATTGTCTCTGGCTAGGTGGTGTCAGGGTCTGATTGACAGATGTACACCAACCCAATGTTTTCACAGTTGAGTGATTATCGGCCAGCTGCGTGTCCATCTTATATCGCACTATGCAATTGCTGCGATGGGCTTAGAGATTACTTATTTACAGGGAGATTGACAGGCATAAACTGGGAGCGGTAACAGGGAGTGGTACCAAAGTAGGGGAAGTCCCACCAGTGACCACTAGAGGCCATTCAAAGACCAAATTACTCCTTTGTGTGCTTAAAGATGGCATGACAGAAAGGGAAAGCAATTTTTGCAGGGACACTGATCTGTTTCAAATTTGCTGGATATGGAGAGAGAGTTGTGAAGACATTGATTGGAGGTAGGAGCAGATAAACGGTCACAGCTCAAAGTGAAAGTAAAAACCTGTCGCAGCTCAAAGCGAAAGTACATTGCAAGAGCCGTCATTTTGATGTACTTTTAACTAGTTTACAGTCATTTTTATAACTTGTGGCTCATGCGAATGTTGCTACGGGCAACATCACTTTTTTATTTTTAAAAAGCTTCAGTAAATTTACCTCAGAATTGCCTAATGAGTGTTATGTCACAGTAAGCGTAAGCCTTTGCAGGCAAGCAGTTGCATAAGCAAACAATTACGTTGCTTGATCGATTGCCTTAAAAAAAACATCTAGCAGTTACATGTCTCCGACATAGGATCAGCAGTGAGAGCCATTGTGTACACCCACCGGAGAGCATGCTTCCTAATAGGTGCCAAATGCAGTTATACTGTGATTCCAAGAACTCCTATTAATCTCAATGCACCGGGGATCCAATTCTGGGAAAGCAAATTATATTACAGGTGATAAAAATCAGGACTGTCCTTGGATAACCGATAGACATAATACATACAGAATATATATGTCTATGTGTGTGTGTATATATATATATATATATATATATATATATATATATATATAATTTTTTTTTTTTTTTTTTATTGTGTCAGATACAGCATATTTCCACATGAGGATAATGTGGAAAATCCAGACCAGGTTTTAGAGCAGCAGCAAAAGGGAAATTAGATCCAGTCCAGTTCTCGGAACTGATGTGGGCTGATTAGCAGCACCTGTGCTCTCCTGATATGAGTGTTTCCAGAGCAGGAGGTCATGGCTTCTGATGGTGGAATAGGTGATAGGCCGAGGTGTGGGCTATGGTAGGGACCATTGGAACATACTGAGGAGTTTGTACTGTGCTGTGACATCTGTATGCTGCAATGCTGTAACCGTCCTGGCCTATGCGGTCTACCTGGTCTGCTGTGAGCTGCTCCGTAATAAAGACCAGGACTTCATCTCATCCAGCATATATATATATTAGTAAGCCCGCTCGAAGCAATAGCTTCGAAAGCTAGTTGCCTCTGTGAGAGAGAGAGAAAGAGATATAGTTCACTCGCGGCAACAAGCTTCATCCATCTCCGAGAAACATTTGAGGAATTTGTTGCACCTGAATGAGCCCACTTTTCTAGAGTGTAATAAACTTTGTAAGAGTCATTATAGATGTACAGTAGATAACATTGTGAGTCACACTCCTCTCCAGATAATGACTCACTGAGGATCCAATGCTGTACAGGGCCCCCATACATTAGGCCGACTTGTCCTAGGGACAAGTCGGACCCAATTCTCCTGCGAGCCATCCGGCAGCTCCCCGGGAGGCTTACATACAATTTGGCACTTGATGTGCATGTGATTCATCACAAGTAAAAAAAAAATGGGGAGCTGCAGGGCGGTGAGGAGCAGTGTGGGGGGCGGGCAGCGCCTTCTAGAATGAGCGAGGGACCGTTTCCTTTAGTTTTTCATGGGGGCCTAGAAATTATATTCTTGGGGTGGGGGTGGAACACATTTTGTTTTATGCTCACTTCTACCCCTTCTGTGTCACTCCTTCCTGTCTGCCCCTCCCCTTTAGAATGTAAGCTCTCACGAGCAGGGCCCTCTCTCCTCATGTTCCCTCTTGGATTCCGGGACTATCAACTCAGTAAGAAGACACCTGGTTTTGTTGACGTGACGTTTCGGGGGGTGCCGGACGGGTTCCCGACAGTCGGGATCCCGACAGTCATTTACTTGACGTCGGGATCTCAAAACGCCGACAGTCGGGTGCCCGACGGCCACCCGCTATTTTCCCTTGTGGGGGTCCACGACCCCCATAGAGGGAGAATACAATAGGTGGCTCGCGTAACGAGCCACCGTGCCCGCAAGGGGCTTTTTTGCGCTCGCCATGCTGTCTGACTCCGGGTAGTCGGGATAATGACTGTCGGGATCCCGACTGTCGGAGTCGCATACCACACCTGTTTCGGGAGGACAACTCAGTCTTCAGGACAGTCCTGTCCCGAAACGTAGGTGGCTGGCTTTACACACCCAGCAGACAGGAATAGCTCCCCGAAATCCAGCAGTCTGCAGTTGTGGTTCACATTGACATCATTCTTGTACACATGGGGAAATAGTTAATGTATTGTCTAATGAATGAGGAGCGTCAGATAATAGAGCGCTGGGAATAAATTACTGTAGAGTGGTTGATGATTCCCCTCGGCCTTGGCACATGATAACCCAACAAGAAGAGTAGTGGTTTACTGAATCCATTAGAACCAAAACAATGCTTCATTTGCATAATGTGATGCAGAAATCAATCGTTCCTCTATACGGTCACATACGTATACCGGCTGCAGATGTCATGGAATTCATTGTCAGGGCATCTCACCTGTATAGTGTCACCCTGCGTCTGCAGCAAAATATCTGTGTTGCGGTGAAGACGTGCGGAGGTCCCACGATGCGATGTTTCAGGCAGGGGTGGCGCTGAGCTTGGGGCAAAGCTTTAGCTAAGTGCTACTCCTTCCCCCCTCTGTAGACTGTAGTTGTAATCACCCTCTATCCATAACATCAAAGGGACCGCTACATAGTACTGACAGCATCACAGTGACCACTATATACAGTATACATAGCGCATCATACTGACCATACAGTTACCTCCATGTAATACAGATAGCATCACACCACACACTACAGAGAGCATCACGATGACCACCATACAATACTGACTGCTATACAGTACGTAGAGCATTGTATTATCGCAGGGACCACCATATAATACACAAAGGATCACAGTGACCAACATATACTGAGAGCATTGCAGTGACCATAGTACAATACATAAAGCATCGCAGCGGCCGCCATATAATCCAGAGAAAATAACAGTGACCGCCATATAATACCAAAAGAATCAGTGGCTGCCATATAATACCGAGAGGATCACAGTGACCACCATACAATACATATAGAGTCACAGTGACCACCATACAATACATATAGAATCACATTGACCACCATACAATACATATAGAATCACAGTGACCACCATACAATACATATAGAGTCACAATGACCACCATACAGTACATATAGAGTCACAATGACCACCATACAATACATATAGAGTCAGAATGACCACCATACAATACATATAGAATCACAGTGACCGCCATACAATACAGATAGAGTCATAATGACCACCATACAATACATATAGAGTCACAATGACCACCATACAATACATATACAATACATATAGAGTCACAATGACCACCATACAATACATACAGAATCACAGTGACCGCCATACAATACATATAGAATCACAGTGACCACCATACAATACATATAGAATCACAGTGACCGCCATGCAATACATATAGAATCACAGTGACCGCCATACAATACATATAGAATCACATTGACCACCATACAATACATATAGAATCACAGTGACCGCCATGCAATACATATAGAATCACAGTGACCGCCATACAATACATATAGAATCACAGTGAAAATACAAGTCTCCTCCGGCGAAGATCTGTCCTCTTTGATCCTGAAGTAGTCCAGGTCTTCAGAAAAAAAAAAACGCGAGTGTCCCGGTACCCTGTCGCGAACTAATAGGAGAGACGCTGAAGGTTTTCTGAAGACCTGGACTACTTCAGGATAGGGGCGAGATTTACTAAAGGGAAAATGCCGTAAAACCCCCGTTTTACAGCATTTTCCTATGTATCAATCCCCGTCCGCCCTGTTTTCGCAAGGCTGGGTATCGCCACCCCCTTGGTGGCGATACCCTATAGAAGCCTATGGGCTTCTTTCGCCCCCCCGCCCGTCCTCCAAAATCTCCTCCTCCCCCTGGTGTGACAGCCGGGAGGACATCCGGCTTCAGGGGGGAGGAGGAGACGCAGGGGGACGCTGGCAGCCGCCGGGAGGTGACGGAGACCCCCGCAGCCCACATCACAGGTATCGCGGGGGTCTCCGTCACCGCAACCCGATGCTGGCCGCATATGTTAGTACATATGCGGCAGCATCGCGGCGGCTGCAGTGCGAAGGGCGGCGATGTATGTTAATACATCCCGCCCTAGAAGAGGACAGATCTTCGCTGGAGGAGACTTTTAAGTATAATTTGCTTCCACAGGTCCCCCATGGATTTCTTCGGACCCCGGACCAGGACGCCGACCAGGACCAGGACACCGGACCAAGACCGAGGGCTACCTACGGGCTCAATATAGGTAAGTATCAGTATGTATGGGCTATGTATGTATTAAAGTTTTATTTTACTTATGTGTCAGTGTGATTTTATTTAACTATTGGATTTGCTGTGGAACTAAAAGTCACAGCAAGCCCATTAATGGGCCGCATGCTGGGACCTGTGATTCTCTAAGTCCCAGTATGCGTTCCAGGCTTGCTGGGACTCATAGTTCCACAGCAAAACCCAATGGTTTATTCTATTTTTTTTACACTTAATCAGCCCGGTGACCACAGCCCAGGGTCACCGGGGACAGCACCAGGCTTCAACCTGGTCAGGTAAATCCTGGAGGGGGGGGGCCTCTTTTTTGGGGGGGTCCCCACTCCCCCAGGACCCCTGGCTAGGCTGACTGGTCGGTAGGGTTATCCTGCTGGCTGGTTGGGCCTGGGGCTGGTTCTTAAAATACGGGGGACCCCTACTCATTTTGTAGAATCCGTATTTTCGGAACCGGCCCTGGAGCCTGCGGCTAGTTTTAAAAAATCGAGGAACCCGTATTTGGCCAGTTTCCTGATTTTTATATTACCATCCCGGCTATTTCAGCCTGGTGCTGGTTACAGCTGTGGGGGGGACCCCACGCTGTTTTTTAAATGTATTTATTTAATTTTCTATTTTTTTTTACACATTGCAGCTTGCAAGGATCTGATTGGCCGCTAATATGAATGAATACGACATCGGAGGGTTACAAAGCAGTCGTATTTGACTGCTTTGTAAATTACCCTCCGGAACACGAATTTGCTTACCGCTGAAACAGCCGTATGCATTCGAATTCATTCGTATTAAGAATACGAATACGAAATATCGTATTCGTACTCTTAGTAAATTGACCACCATACAATACATATAGAATCACAGAGACCGCAATACAATACATATAGAATCACAGTGACCACCATACAATACATATAGAATCACAATGACCGCCATACAATACATATAGAATCACAGTGACCGCCATACTATACATATAGAATCACAGTGACCACCATACAATACATATAGAATCACAGTGACTGCCATACAATACATATAGAATCACAGTAACCACCATACAATACATATAGAATCACAGTGACCGCCATACAATACATATAGAATCACAGTGACCACCATACAATACATATAGAATCACAGTGACCGCCATACAATACATATAGAATCACAGTGACCGCCATACTATACATATAGAATCACAGTGACCACCATACAATACATATAGAATCACAGTGACTGCCATACAATACATATAGAATCACAGTAACCACCATACAATACATATAGAATCACAATGACCGCCATACAATACATATAGAATCACAGTGACCGCCATACTATACATATAGAATCACAGTGACCACCATACAATACATATAGAATCACAGTGACTGCCATACAATACATATAGAATCACAGGCCATACAATACATATAGAATCACAGTAACCACCATACAATACATATAGAATCACAGTGACCGCCATACAATACATATAGAATCACAGTGACCGCAATACAATACATATAGAATCACAGTGACCACCATACAATACATATAGAGTCACAATGACCACCATACAATACATATAGAATCACAGTGACCGCCATACAATACATATAGAATCACAGTGACCGCCATACAATACATATAGAATCACAGTGACCGCCATACAATACATATAGAATCACAGTGACCGCCATACAATACATATAGAATCACAGTGACCGCCATACAATACATATAGAATCACAGTGACCGCCATACAATACATATAGAATCACAGTGACCGCCATACAATACATATAGAATCACAGTGGCCGCCATACAATACATATAGAATCACAGTGACCGCCATACAGTACATATAGAATCACAGTGACCACCATACAATACATATAGAATCACAGTGACCGCCATACAATAAATATAGAATCACAGTGACCGCCATACAATACATATAGAATCACAGTGACCACCATACAATACATATAGAATCACAGTGACCACCATACAATACATATAGAATCACAGTGACCGCCATACAATAAATATAGAATCACAGTGACCGCCATACAATACATATAGAATCACAGTGACCGCCATACAATACATATAGAATCACAGTGACCTCCATACAGTACATATAGAATCACAGTGACCTCCATACAGTACATATAGAATCACAGTGACCTCCATACAGTACATATAGAATCACAGTGACCACCATACAATACATATAGAATCACAGTGACCGCCATACAATACATATAGAATCACAGTGACCACCATACAGTACATATAGAATCACAGTGACCTCCATACAATACATATAGAATCACAGTGACCGCCATACAGTACATATAGAATCACAGTGACCGCCATACAATACATATAGAATCACAGTGACCACCATACCATACAATACATATAGAATCACAGTGACCACCATACAATACATATAGAATCACAGTGACCTCCATACAATACATATAGAATCACAGTGACCGCCATACAATACATATAGAATCACAGTGACCTCCATACAGTACATATAGAATCACAGTGACCTCCATACAGTACATATAGAATCACAGTGACCGCCATGCAATACATATAGAAGCACAGTTACCGCCATACAATACATATAGAATCACAGTGACCTCCATACAATACATATAGAATCACAGTCACGGCCATACAATACATATATAGTCACAATGACCACCATACAATACATATAGAATCACAGTGACCGCCATACAATACATATAGAATCACAGTGACCACCATACAATACATATAGAAGCACAGTTACCACCATACAATACATATAGAATCACAGTGACCGCCATACAATACATATAGAATCACAGTGACCGCCATACAATACATATAGAATCACAGTGACCTCCATACAGTACATATAGAATCACAGTGACCGCCATACAATACATATAGAATCACAGTGACCGCCATACAATACATATAGAATCACAGTGACCTCCATACAGTACATATAGAATCACAGTGACCTCCATACAGTACATATAGAATCACAGTGACCTCCATACAGTACATATAGAATCACAGTGACCACCATACAATACATATAGAATCACAGTGACCGCCATACAATACATATAGAATCACAGTGACCACCATACAGTACATATAGAATCACAGTGACCTCCATACAATACATATAGAATCACAGTGACCGCCATACAGTACATATAGAATCACAGTGACCGCCATACAATACATATAGAATCACAGTGACCACCATACCATACAATACATATAGAATCACAGTGACCACCATACAATACATATAGAATCACAGTGACCTCCATACAATACATATAGAATCACAGTGACCGCCATACAATACATATAGAATCACAGTGACCTCCATACAGTACATATAGAATCACAGTGACCTCCATACAGTACATATAGAATCACAGTGACCGCCATGCAATACATATAGAAGCACAGTTACCGCCATACAATACATATAGAATCACAGTGACCTCCATACAATACATATAGAATCACAGTGACGGCCATACAATACATATATAGTCACAATGACCACCATACAATACATATAGAATCACAGTGACCGCCATACAATACATATAGAATCACAGTGACCACCATACAATACATATAGAAGCACAGTTACCACCATACAATACATATAGAATCACAGTGACCACCATACAATACATATAGAATCACAGTGACCGCCATACAATACATATAGAATCACAGTGACCTCCATACAGTACATATAGAATCACAGTGACCGCCATACAATACATATAGAATCACAGTGACCTCCATACAATACATATAGAATCACAGTGACCTCCATACAGTACATATAGAATCACAGTGACCTCCATACAATACATATAGAATCACAGTGACCACCATACAATACATATAGAATCACAGTGACCGCCATGCAATACATATAGAAGCACAGTTACCGCCATACAATACATATAGAATCACAGTGACCTCCATACAGTACATATAGAATCACAGTGACCGCCATACAATACATATAGAATCACAGTGACCGCCATGCAATATATATAGAAGAACAGTTACCACCATACAATACATATAGAATCACAGTGACCACCATACAATACATATAGAATCACAGTGACCGCCATACAATACATATAGAATCACAGTGACCGCCATACAATACATATAGAATCACAGTGACCACCATACAATACATATAGAATCACAGTGACCGCCATACAATACATATAGAATCACAGTGACCTCCATACAATACATATAGAATCACAGTGACCGCCATACAGTACATATAGAATCACAGTGACCGCCATACAATACATATAGAATCACAGTGACCACCATACCATACAATACATATAGAATCACAGTGACCACCATACAATACATATAGAATCACAGTGACCTCCATACAATACATATAGAATCACAGTGACCGCCATACAATACATATAGAATCACAGTGACCTCCATACAGTACATATAGAATCACAGTGACCTCCATACAGTACATATAGAATCACAGTGACCGCCATGCAATACATATAGAAGCACAGTTACCGCCATACAATACATATAGAATCACAGTGACGGCCATACAATACATATATAGGGCGGGATGTTATAACATCCGCGGCCCCCCTTCGCCGGACATCGCATTTTTAATAACGGCATATGCTATAACATATGCCGTTATTCATGCAAGGGACAGCTCTTGCGGTAAGAGCTGTCCCTTGCGATGCGGTGCCGGCACTGGACTTCCGGGTCTGTGACCCGGGAGTCCATCTGCGCATGCGCAGACCCCGGCGCC
The DNA here is from genome assembly GCF_055691185.1 of Crinia signifera. NCBI lineage: Eukaryota > Metazoa > Chordata > Amphibia > Anura > Myobatrachidae > Crinia > Crinia signifera. The sequence continues at coordinate 325,076,953 of NC_139219.1, read as the reverse complement.
GGCCGCAGGGCACGCTGGGAGGGATCCGTGACGGATCCCTCAAACAGCGCTGCGGTAAGAAGCCCATAGGCTTCTGCAGGGATTCGCCAGCTTTAGCTGGCGATTCCCTCCGCAGCGCTGACACTGCGGAGGCGCCATATAGCATATAGAAATGCGGTAGAAACCCCGAAAACGGGGTTTTTACCGCATTTCTGCTATATAGCATCCCGCCCATAGTCACAATGACCACCATACAATACATATAGAATCACAGTGACCACCATACAATACATATAGAAGCACAGTTACCACCATACAATACATATAGAATCACAGTGACCGCCATACAATACATATAGAATCACAGTGACCGCCATACAATACATATAGAATCACAGTGACCTCCATACAGTACATATAGAATCACAGTGACCGCCATACAATACATATAGAATCACAGTGACCGCCATACAATACATATAGAATCACAGTGACCTCCATACAGTACATATAGAATCACAGTGACCTCCATACAATACATATAGAATCACAGTGACCACCATACAATACATATAGAATCACAGTGACCGCCATGCAATACATATAGAATAACAGTGACCTCCATACAGTACATATAGAAGCACAGTGACCGCCATACAATACATATAGAATCACAGTGACCGCCATAAAATACATATAGAAGCACAGTTACCGCCATACAATACATATAGAATCACAGTGACCTCCATACAGTACATATAGAAGCACAGTGACCGCCATGCAATATATATAGAAGAACAGTTACCACCATACAATACATATAGAATCACAGTGACCGCCATACAATACATATAGAATCACAGTGACCACCATACAATACATATAGAAGCACAGTTACCACCATACAATACATATAGAATCACAGTGACCGCCATACAATACATATAGAATCACAGTGACCGCCATACAATACATATAGAATCACAGTGACCTCCATACAGTACATATAGAATCACAGTGACCGCCATACAATACATATAGAATCACATTGACCTCCATACAGTACATATAGAATCACAGTGACCGCCATGCAATACATATAGAAGCACAGTTACCGCCATACAATACATATAGAATCACAGTGACCACCATACAATACATATAGAATCACAGTGACCGCCATACAGTACATATCGAATCACAGTGACCGCCATACAATACATATAGAATCACAGTGACCGCCATACAATACATATAGAATCACAGTGACCGCCATACAATACATATAGAATCACAGTGACCGCCATACAATACATATAGAATCACAGTGACCGCCATACAATACATATAGAATCACAGTGACCGCCATACAATACATATAGAATCACAGTGACCGCCATACAATACATATAGAATCACAGTGACCGCCATACAATACAAATAGAATCACAGTGACCGCCATACAGTACATATAGAATCACAGTGACCACCATACAATACATATAGAATCACAGTGACCGCCATACAATACATATAGAATCACAGTGACCGCCATACAATACATATAGAATCACAGTGACCGCCATACAATACATATAGAATCACAGTGACCGCCATACAATACATAGTACATTGACGAAAGCATAGCACTGGCCACACATTCATTATTTTGATAAATAGCGCCATGTTTCTCTACCTACATGATCGCAGCTGTAGGCAGATACACACGTAGGATCTGTACACCGGTGCCCAGGAAGTCTGTATCACACGACGCTGTCAAAATAGTGCTGCCCCTAAATGCATCAGCCTGTCAGTCATACTGCCGCTGACGGGGCTGCGTGCGACATCACAAGACCGTTCTGCACATGTACATAACGGGCCCCTCGCTGTACAGACCCACCATGGCATATGAATCAGGCCCTGTGAGCGCTGGGTAATGCCTTTGGCTTGTGAGAGACTCCTGCTGTTTCTCATGATGTTATTGATGAGGTTTTCTGGGGCCTGCACAGTGAGAGTGTAACATGTCCTCCAGATAAGCTATTCTCCCGACCATCGTACCCGTCAGCAGCATGTCAGAGTCATTTCCTCCAGCATTTGCCCGACACCGGCCTCAGAGCCAAGTGTGGACAGCAGTGAGGGAAAACAGAGAACAACCCTGGCAGCTGTGAGGTAATTCTCTGTATTTACTATCGGCCTTGTGCTTCCCCTATAACTGCAGCTGATAACGGGTTCCTCAGTCCGGGCAGAAGCAGCCAGCTCTGTGTAGTTATAGCTGCCATGTATATCACAGTTGCCGGATCGCCACTGGAAATGGAAATGTACCACCTGGAAATGTCCATCAGAGACAGATCAATGTGACGCCTGAAGGGCACACTTATTTATGTATTTATTTACAGTGTCTTATATATTGCAGCAGATTCCATTACAGCGTCTTATATAGGGCAGCAGATTCCGTTACAGCGTCTTATATAGCGCAGCAGATTCCGTTACAGTGTCTTATATAGCGCAGCAGATTCCGTTACAGTGTCTGATATAGCGCAGCAGATCCCGTTACATTGTCTTATATAGTGCAGCAGATTCCGTTACAGCGTCTTATATAGCGCAGCAGATTCCGTTACAGTGTCTTATATAGCGCAGCAGATTCCGTTACAGTGTCTGATATAGCGCAGCAGATCCCGTTACATTGTCTTATATAGCGCAGCAGATTCCGTTACAGAGTCTTGTATAGCGCAGCAGATTCCGTTACAGGGTCTTATATAGCGCAGCAGATTCCGTTACAGTGTCTGATATAGCGCAGCAGATTCCGTTACATTGTCTTATATAGTGCAGCAGATTCCGTTACAATTTCTTATATAGCGCAGCAGATTCCGATACAGTGTCTTATATAGCGCAGCAGGTTCCGTTACAGTGTCTTATATAGCGCAGCAGGTTCCGTTACAGTGTCTTATATAGCGCAGCAGATTCCGTTACAGTGTCTTATATAGTGTAGCAGCTTCCGTTACAGGGTCTTATATAGCGCAGCAGATTCCGTTAAAGTGTCTTATATAGTGTAGCAGCTTCCGTTACAGGGTCTTATATAGCGCAGCAGATTCCGTTACAGTGTCTTATATAGCACAGCAGATTCCGTTACAGTGTCTTATATAGCGCAGCAGATTCCGTTACAGCGTCTTATATAGCGCAGCAGATTCCGTTACAGCGTCTTATATAGCGCAGCAGATTCCGTTACAGTGTCTTATATAGCGCAGCAGATTACGTTACAGTGTCTTATATAGCAGCAGATTATGTTATAGTGTCTTATATAGCAACAGATTATGTTATAGTGTCTTATATAGCGCAGCAGATTCTGTTATAGTGTCTTATATAGCAGCAGATTATGTTACAGTGTCTTATATAGCGCAGAAGATTCCGTTACAGTGTCTTATATAGCGCAGCAGATTCCGTTACAGAGTCTTATATAGCGCAGCAGATTCCGTTACAGTGCCTTATATAGCGCAGCAGGTTCCGTTACAGTGTCTTATATAGCGCAGCAGATTCTGTTACAGTGTCTTATATAGCGCAGCAGTATCCGTTTCAGTGTCTTATATAGCGCAGCAGATTCCGTTACAGCGTCTTATATAGTGCAGCAGATTCCGTTACAGTGTCTTATATAGCGCAGAAGATTCCGTTACAGTGTCTTATATAGCGCAGCAGATTCCGTTACAGAGTCTTATATAGCGCAGCAGATTCCGTTACAGTGCCTTATATAGCGCAGCAGGTTCCGTTACAGTGTCTTATATAGCGCAGCAGATTCTGTTACAGTGTCTTATATAGCGCAGCAGTATCCGTTTCAGTGTCTTATATAGCGCAGCAGATTCCGTTAAATCGTCTTATATAGCGCAGCAGATTCCATTGCGCTTTACAATAGTAGATAGAAATAAAACAAACTGGGTAATAACAGACAGACTTGGAGGGCGGAGGGCCCTGCTGGAAGATTACTCATGCATAGCTCACTACTCTCCTGGAGAAGCTGGGAGACTTCCAAAATAAAGGTCTCCCAGACTCCTGCAGTGGTGTACAACTGCCTGTAAGGGGCATGAGACTGAAATTATAATAATAATAATTAGCATCATCACCATCCTATACATCGCCATGACAACGATTGGCATAATCAAGCCAATACTTTGTCTCTGTTTCATACCCCATATGGGGCAGAACATTGCATCATGAGGCCTTCAGGCTGGCACAGTAGATGTAAAGTATATGGATCAGGCTGGCACAGTAGATGTACAGTATATGGATCAGGCTGGCACAGTAGAGACACTACATGCATCAGGCTGGCACAATAGAGGCACATTATTGAATCAGGCTGGCATAATAGAGGCACAGTACATGCGTCAGGCTGGCACAATAGAGGCACAGTACATCCATCAGGCTGGCATAATAGAGGCACCGTACATGCGTCAGGCTGGCACAATAGAGGCACAGTACATCCATCAGTATGGCACAGTATTTTAATCAGGCTGGCACAATATATATGGATCAGGCTGGCACAGTAGAGGCACAACACATGCATCAGACTTGCACAGTACATGCATCAGGCTGTCACACTACATTTGGCTGGCTGGCACAGTACATGCATAGAGCTGGCACAATACATTTGTCAGGCTGGCACAGTAGAGGCACAGTAGATCAGGCTGGCACAGTACATGCGTCAGGCTGGCACAGTACATGCGTCAGGCTGGCACAGTAGAGGCATAATACATGCGTCAGGCTGGCACAGTATATGGATCAGGCTGGCATAATAGAGGCACAGTACATGCATCAGGCTGGCACAGTAGAGGCACAGTACATTTGTCAGGCTGGCACAGTACATGCATCAGGCTGGCACAGTAGAGGCATAATACATGCGTCAGGCTGGCACAGTATATGGATCAGGCTGGCATAATAGAGGCACAGTACATGCATCAGGCTGGCACAGTAGAGGCGCAGTACATGCATCAGGCTGGCACAGTATATGGATCAAGCTGGCATAATACAGGCACAGTACATGCATCAGGCTGGCACAGTACATTTGTCAGGCTGGCACAGTAGAGGCGCAGTACATGCATCAGGCTGGCACAGTAGATGCACAGTATATGGATCAGGCTGGCACAGTAGATGCACAGTATATGGATCAGGCTGGCACAGTAGATGCACAGTATATGGATCAGGCTGGCACAGTACATGCATCAGGCTGTCACAGTAGTGGCGCAGTACATGCATCAGGCTGGCACAGTAGAGGTACAGTACATTTGTCAGGCTGGCACAGTGCATGCATCAGGCTGGCACAGTAGTGGTGCAGTACATGCATCAGGCTGTCACAGTGCATGCATCAGGCTGGCACAGTAGTGGTGCAGTACATGCATCAGGCTGGCACAGTAGTGGTGCAGTACATGCATCAGGCTGGCACAGTAGATGCACAGTATATGGATCAGGCTGGCACAGTCCCATTCCTGCCATTGGGACTGCCATCAGTTGACAATCTTTTTCCATGGAATACTTTTGATGTGATGGTAACTTATCACACTTATCACATGGAAAGTTTACATGGTGGAAGACGTCATTATTGTTGTCAGTGGCGTAACTATAAATTTTGCTCTCCCCTGCCAAAATGTTTGTGGCGCTCAATCCCCCCCCAGGCTCCACTCCAGCATGTTGCCCCAGCGTGCGTCGTGATGACATCACACGCATAACGGAGAAGCTGAAGCAGGAGAGAGGAAGAGAGACCAGCAGACACTGCTGCTTCCTTTGGCTCTGGCGCATCCCAGGCCGCCCTAGCACGCCCATCCGCCCGCCCATCCTGTACACAGTAGCCAATAGCCAGCTCTGTGTATAGTCAATTGAATCCCCCCGATTTATCATCTCTGCCATGGCAGCACCCACGCTGCGGCTGGCTCATTTCCTGTGCTCAACCAGTGGGCAGTGGCAGGCAGCAGCATGTCAGTGCATCGAGGGGGTGCCAGCGCCCACAAAGACCCCGCTGCGGCTTGCTCCCCCAAGCGGCAGCTGGGGCTACCTTACAGTAGTTACGCCACTGATTCTTGTGCACATTGCAATATGTGGATTCATCAGAAAATAAATCCCCGCTCACACACTTTACCGCTTCCAGTTGTAGCCGTGGATCATAAAGCATAAAAAAAATTGTGAAAAACTTATTTTGACCGTTTCATGAGTCGAACATAGCTGTATCGTTTTTTTTTGCTTGTATCGACCTTTTGTCAGTGTCAACATAGTAGTGCATGTCGACAATATGGGGTCAATGTATTGATGGCCATCCGGATACATTTCCTCAGTGGCGACAGATACGTTTTTCACGAGTCCAGAGCGGTCATTAAGGAACATCACCGGTCCCATGCGAATGTTTCTGATCCCTTCATTTGACAATTATTCAGTCACAGGAAATTTGAAAGGGGGGCCTCAGTGTCACAGAGGTGGCTCCAATCCCTCCGGTCACATGACTCTTCACCCAAAATGGCACCCCCTCCTTTTCAAACTTTCCTTGACCCAGTTGTAGTCAGACTCAGCATCCGGACACTGTGCTGATTAAGGGGAGAAATCCTTTAAAGTTTTACAGGTCACCTCAGAGCCCCCACAAGGGTCTTGCAGATCATGTGTGTGGTTAGCATGGAAACATATGCGCTACATTGCACTAATACATCATTCTGAGCCTTCCGTTGTGTTATCAGTGCTGCATTCATCCGGGGAGCCCCTCGTACCCCAGCTTGTGCCCTCTCGGCACGTTTAATTGTTTCATTTAATTGGGCTCTTTTTATATAACGAGAAAAGCGCGGCTCATCCTATTTCTCCTCATTTCCTCCCACAGATCTCCGTAATTGATGCACTACCTCCTGCCACAGGATTTCTATTAGAGCCTGTCAATAGGAGATCAATGAGCCTCCTCCATCCTGCCGCTGTACGGTCTCACCTCCTCCCTGCAAGTTAATTACCCGACCAGACTCGTTCCCATGAAACCAGCGTCAGTTCCACGGCGCTAGAGGTACGTCTCCAGATCTGTAGGCTTCTGGGAAGTTGTGCAGGGGGGGCAACAACAACAAAAAAGAAGGTTGGGAGTGTGATTATTGAGCAAAGCATCCGCGCCCTGCGACGCCAGAAGGGGAAAAAAACAAAAACGTAATCATTTAACATTTTGCTTTGATAGGAAATAAAATACGGTGATGGGATTGTAATATATCAGGCTGGTTATTGTTTCTCTGCGGGGAACGTGATTGGACTTTTATCGCTTCTCTGCATCGGAAATATGACCCAGCTACACAATAAATAAATTACAAAACCACCAAAACAAATTGTGTTTTACGCAGGCTCGGATTGTAATTACATTTGAGCAGCACGGCGGCGAGATTTGGGGATCATTTGCGCGCTGCGCGCTCCAATCTCCTCGTATTTTGTGCTAAATTTATTTGTCAATGGGGAAATGATAGATAGAATCTCAGTGGTTGCTATGGCCAACATCACCTCTTCATTTTTAAGTGGATACATTACCCCTAGCAACCATGCAGTCATTTTATTGGCTGCGCTAGATAAACTGTAAACTGACTTAAGGCGGCCATACATCTACAGATCGATTGTCTGATCTGGCTGGTTGGAACAAAGTCCTGGTAATGGATGACAGCAGATGACAGTTGACCATTTGCTTTGAATTGCTGGAAAACTGCCAAACTGTCTCTCAGATATTACCAGGTTTTTGTTCCAACCAGCCCAATCTGACAATCGATCTGTATGTGTATGGCCACCTTTACTCTTTCCATCTCGGTACTTTGTGGCACCATATACGGATGTAGCCGTGCTCATTGATGCCGCCCCAATCGCCACGTGCGTCATCCATGGCACTTGGCGCATACCCGCCAACATGTTTGTGCGCATAGTTTGCACATGCAGCTCATAGAAAAGCTTTGATCGGAGATGGCATTGCGCAGCATTTCCAAGCCGTGCCCATACACTAGTAAGATTTATCTTCAGATCTGGCTGGTTGGAACAAAAACATGGTTATGGATGAGTGACAGTTTATCAGTTTTCCAGCATTTCCAAGCAAATGGTCAACTGTCATTTGCTCTCATCAATTACCAGGTTTTTGTTCCAACCAAACAGATTTAAAGATAAATCTGCGTGTGTATGGCCCCCTGGGATGGTAATGAAGTCGTCCACATGTTACAATATTACGACCAGTGCTTGTGATATAGGCATGAAGCAGCGAGCAGGGTAATCTCCGCCTATCCTGTGTTTGCTTGGTGCTTATTAGTTTATGGTTAATAAAAATAATCAGCGGAATGTCAGCTGTTCCCATAAATACTCTTCTGGTTTGTGGGCCTGTGCCACCTGGGTGGTTGGTGGTGACACAGTCAGAGCGGCCAGGCAGCACTCTCTACCTCTATTCCAGCCTGTAGCCTGACAGTGAATACTGCCAGCATGCTGATTGGTGGAATTGCTGGAGCTATCCACCAATCGGAGTGCAGCATTCTCTTCCTGTCTTCCAGCCAGCAGCCAGACATTGGGTGCATGCTATTGGTGGATGGCTGTAGCTATCCACCAATCAGGAAGTTGTTATATAATACACTGTTGCAGGGGTTCTCAAACTCGGTCCTCGGGGCCCCACACAGTTCACCTTTTTCAGGTCACCCACCAGGTGCACAGGTGCGTTCATAAATCATTGACACATTTTAACAGTACCAGGTGGAGCTAATTATTTAACTTGTGATTCTGTGAGGAGACCTTCAAAACATGCACTGTGTGGGGTCCTGAGGACCGAGTTTGACAACCTGTGCACTAGTGCCATCACTTACTGCAGGCTGTTATATTAAATAGTGTCACCGCTGTGACTGTAATGTTATACACTAGTGTCACCGCTGCAGCACAGCCCTTGTTAACGATAAGCTCCCTCATCGCACAGACGACGAGGCTATCTGCATTGGAGGCTTCCACCTGGGTGATATAATGAACGCTATCGCTCAGAAGCGCCAAATCGCTCATTCTAACTCCTAGTGTGTACGGGACTTTATGGTCCGGAGACACCGTGCGCCCGCTGCAGACACTCGGATCCCCTGCATCGTTTTCTGCTGCTCTGCCCCTATCAGATCCCTGGAGGGAATATAAGAACCTGAATAAGTGAAATGAGCCGCTGTCACGTAGCTGCAAGTTACTATTTATTGTTTTGTTAACACTACAAGTAGAATAACGTGCGTCCTGCTTATCAGATGCATTCAGATCATAACTTTGTACTTTCCAGATCTAGGGCTATACACACTCCTCCGGAAAACCTGCAGAACTGGTTACAGAGGTAAAAATGCAGCTCGCCGTATACTGTTTGCTTAGCAACCTATGCCCTGAATGTGGCCCTCTGTGCAACGTCATGGGTTACCGCGGTGTCTGTGCAGGTAGATTTCCAGAGCTTCACTGTGATTTTTAAAATAGAATTCATTCAATACAGAACCTTGGGGAAGATATATGGAAGTAATGGGGGGCGTGGCTTGGTCGAGCATGTGAGAGGTAGCAGACTCTCTGAGCTCCCCGTCCATCCGTCGGAAAAATCCTTATTCCTGCAACAAAATCTGCAACAGCACCTGCCTACAACCTGCCTTAACCTCCCCTGCTGCCAGCCGTCCGTGTACGGGCTGAATCATCCACGTACCTGCCCCTGGACCGCTGCGGAGACCTGGGCACGATCCGGGGCTGAAGAGGACCCGCCGCCATCTTGGGGACCTGGGAGCGTGGGCTGGCTGGCTTGTGCGGCTCCCGTACGGTCCGGCCGTCACCCGACCCCCCACTGTAGCAGCACCCGGCACGGAAGGTGAGCTCCGTTGCGCGGCGCCGAGCAGGACTCCGGCACCCGTCCCCCCGCTCACGTGTGACTGGAGCGGCTGGCTGGACGCGGGGCACTCGCGCCTTCCACCCGACCATCCAGCGGGAGGCAGCGATCCCCCACAGGCTGTGATCGCCTGCCTGCACACCGCGCACGGGACCCCTGGACCAGATAGCGGGGTGAGCGCGCTGAGACCCGGCTGCTGAGCCCGCTGCCAGCCTCCCCCCCTGCCTCAGGCCTCCACTTCATATTACCAGCACACTTTATCCTTACTGTACTGCCCACATCAGGGCTCTCCCTGCAGGTGCCCTGCAGCCAGCTCATAGACCCAGAACGGCTCCCCCTCCCCCCCTCAGCATATCAGCATCTCCTTGTAGCCTGGGACTCTCTGAAGCTACTCCTAAGCTGGTCTCCCTGCCCTTGGTCCCTCCTGCAACTCACACCAGGCCCAGGATTCGCCCTGGTGAAGGACAAGGCCTTTCAACATGGGGAAAACGAATGCAGCATCTGCTGCAGCTAAGCTGGAGAGGTTTGCACGCGGATCCCAGCCTTCATCTTCCACGCAGTCCTCCCAGACCTCTCCCTCCCCTTCGCCCCCTCAGTCAGAGGTCGACGCACCTGACGCTGAAAGCTCAATTCAGTCTACTCAACAGATCCTCTTAGCTATAACGGCGTCCGAACAGAGAGTCACTGGTGAGATCGGCCAGGTGCGATCGGATATTTCCCTGCTCCGACACGATATGCAAAAAATAAGAGAGAGAGTGGGAGAGGCGGAACACCGTATATCCGACCTGGAGGACACAACTAATCCTCTTAAGTCCGCAGTTGCCGACCTTACCACCCAGATGTCAGAGGTCAAATCTAAATTGTCAGATATGGAGGGGCGCCTGCGCCGGAACAACGTCCGTTTTGTTGGCCTTCCTGAGCGGGCGGAGGGATCCTCCCCAGAGAAGTTTCTGGAGGGATGGCTCCTAAACCTGTTTCCTGGTGGTGAATTCAGCCAGCACTTTGCTGTGGAAAGGGCCCATCGCATCCCTGCTAGGGCTCCCCCACCGGGTGCCCCCCCACGTACATTTATCGCCCGTTTTCTCCACTATAGGGACAGAGACGCTGTCCTCCGCCTGGCCCGTCTACAGGGCCCTTTGAAGTGCGACAACCAAGTTGTGGCAGCATATCCAGATTTTGCAGCGGACGTTCAAAAAACTCGAGCCCAATTTCTCCAGATCAAAAGAAAACTTCGGGAGCAGCAAATCCAGTATTCAATGCTCTTCCCGGCACGGCTGAGGGTGGTGTGCGACGGCAACTCCCACTTCTTCAACACCCCTCGGGAGGCTGAACAATGGCTAGATCGCAGGCCGCGGGGCCCACCCTGATACTACCCACGTGAGCATGACGGTTCTGCTGTTGAATCCAGTGGGATATTTGGCCCTTTGGCAAAATGTTATTTCTCTTGTTTATTTCCCTTAGGTCCGGGGGTAATCCATGCGTTTTTTTCAGGTTGCAGTGCATATGTACAATTTGTTCTGCAGGAAATGTGTTTTTTTGAATGGAGCTCAATGCTGGGAAATAGTTATCTGTCTATAGGTGATTACTGGTCTATACCTCTAGGTATATAAGGTTTAGCTATAGTTGGGTAACCCCTTCTTTCGTTTGTTTGGTTGTTCGGGATCCAAAGTATATCTAATGTTAGATAGGTATACCGGGTGGGGGGTAATGTTGTGGGTTTTTCTTTTTTATTCTCTATTTATGTTTTTGTTCAGGGTAAATCTGGTACTGACTGTGTTTTTCGACAGGAACGACTATACTATAAAGTGCGAACTTACCTACTGTACTAGCGTAGAGTCAATTCCCCGCTGGCTGCTGCTCCCGGTTCTCACCTCAACAGGGAACAGATTTCATGTCCCCATGTGTGTCCTCCTTCCTTATGTAATCTCCTCTCTCGCATCTGATCTACCTCTATCCATCTCTACGCCCCTCTCTATCGGCTCCAACTATGGCTCTTACCCATAATCTAGCGGGGCTCCGCATACTCGGCTGGAATGTCCGTGGTCTCAATGACCGTGTTAAGCGCTCCCTGGTCCTCGCAGAGATTAAAAAGAATAGGGCGGATATAGCATGTCTTTCAGAGACTCACCTGGTTGGCACAAGAACTATGTCACTTAAGAAACCTTGGGTGGGCCACATGTTCCATTCCACCTTTTCTAACAACGCTAGGGGGGTGGCGATTCTAATTAAAAAAACCATAGGCTTTCACCTCACGCATCACCAAATAGATCAACACGGCAGATATGTTTTTCTGAGGGCTCACGTTAATCACGTTCTCCTCAACATACTTGCCATCTACGTTCCCCCCCCATATAGCAACGACGTACTTAGAAGGGCAGTATCCTTCCTGGCTTCTTTCCCGTCTGTACCGACTGTCTGTATTGGGGACTTCAATAATATTTTAGATAATACCCTTGACAGATGGACGGGCGCAACTAATCCCACCCCCTCACCTATTCCCTCTCCCACTCCATTTGCTAAACTGATCAACGAACTTAACTTAATAGACATTTGGCGACTTAGACATCCACATCAGAAGCAGTTCTCCTGCTACTCTGCTGGCCATCGCTCTTTTTCCAGAATAGATCTTACGCTGATCTCTCCAGACCTTATACACAAAACCAATCTAGTTGACTATTTACAGAGAGGGATATCGGATCATTCCCCCATGGTGATAGTTTTGGACCTGATGCCCTCCAGGGGTGCCAGTACTTGGAAGCTAAACCCCTTCTGGCTCACCTTGATGGCTGACAGTGATGCGCTGCTCGGAGAGTGGTCAGATTTTCAGAAACATAATGCCTCATGCACAGACCCCCACATCCGCCACGACACGTTCAAGACCGTTATCAGGGGTTCCCTTATAAAACGCATAGCTAACATTAAAAAAGCCAGCAGGGAGGAGGAGTCAAGACTAGAACTTGAGTGCTCCCAACACGAGGCCACATACTTGGGCTCAGGTCTGTTGGAGGATAGGGTGAGATGGGATGGAGCACGTAGGCTCTGGACGGATTACCTCCTTGACAAGTCTAAGCGTGGGCTCCTGTTCTCTGCACATGCTAGATATGCCCAGTCAGATGCGGGGGGCGGCTATTTGGCGTATCTCGCACGCGACGAAAGATCAACTAACTCTATCCAAAAGATATGTGACTCTGGGGGAGTGGAATACCATAACACCCCTGATATTGCTCAGACCTTCTTATCATTCTATTCATCGTTGTACACGTCCCGGGCGACTTACACCTCTGGCCAACTGGAACAGTATCTATCAAAGATAAACATACCCACTCTCTCCCGACAGTCTATTGACCTCTTGGAAGCAGACATCACAACTTTAGAGATAGAGACCGCAATTGCCTCCTTCCCTAACAAAAAAGCCCCCGGTAGTGATGGCATACCGATTGAGGTGTATAAAAAGCATAAAGATTACTTTGTCCCTTATTTACTCCAGCTCTACACTGACCTCAGAAGGGTTGGGGGCCTCCCCCCCTCCATGTCAGAGGCAGTTATAGTTGTAATTCCAAAGCCTGGAAAGGACCCCTCCCTCCCAGACTCGTATCGCCCCATCTCACTCCTCTCAACTGATGTTAAAATACTAGCGAAAATCCTTGCTACCAGACTGAATGCAGTGGTCACTTCCGTTATACACGAGGACCAGTCGGGCTTTATGCCTGGCCGCTCTACCACCCGTAACCTCAGGCGACTCTTCTGCCATTTACAGCGAGATACAAACTGTGGGTCGGGGGCAGTGGTGGTGTCGCTTGATGCCGCCAAGGCCTTCGACTCCGTGGAATGGAGCTACCTATGGGAGGTTCTACGCTCCTTCGCTTTTGGCCCTAATTTTATCAGTTGGATACGGTTATTATACTCCTCCCCGATGGCCCGTATATCGGTCAACGGCTATGTGACCAATGCATTCCCACTCGGCAGAGGGACTAGACAGGGGTGCCCCCTCTCCCCTGCCCTATTCGCCCTGGCGATAGAGCCCTTGGCTATTGTTCTCCGCACCACCCCGGCTGTCCGCGGTGTCTCTCTCGGTAACAGGGAGGATGTCGTCGCTCTTTATGCTGACGACACTCTCCTTTTTCTTAACGACGCCGGAGCTTCCCTTGGGGCGGTCCTGCGAATTGTTGAGAGATTTGGCTCATTCTCTGGCCTTCTCATAAACTGGGGTAAATCAAGCATTATGCCTCTCTCAGGGGTGATCCCGAGTGAATTGATACCCTCCTCCCCTCTACAATGGGTCCTCAAATTTAAATACTTGGGAGTATGGATAACCCCTAGAGTGACTGAGTTTGTACCACTTAACATAGACATCATCACTACTCAGTTTAAGGGGAGGGTTCGCCAATGGAAGAAACTTCCTCTTATTGTCATGGGCCGCGTCAACTTAATAAAAATGACGATACTTCCCAAGTACCTGTATCTACTCCAGCACTCCCCAGTATACATCCCTAAGCATGTCTTTATGGCCATAAATAGCTTAATATCATCCTTTATCTGGGGGAACAGGCCGCCTAGAATAGCCCTTAGGACACTGGTCAAGCCCAGAGTTGATGGGGGCCTGGGTCTTCCCAACCTCCAAGCCTACTATCTAGCAGCCCAACTGATGCACCTATCAGATTGGATCTTGGGACGCTGCGGTTCCACCTTTGAGTGCTCCTATGCCGAGTGTGTGGGGTCCCGCCTTTCCCCTATTCAATTTCTCCTCTCCTTCCCTTTTAGCCCTACTCTTTCTCCTCTCTTCAGACAGGCGCTGCTGGTGTGGCGTCAAACCCATAAAGTATGGAATTGGAAGGGCATGGACTCGGAGACCCCCCTATGGTACAATAAGACATTCCCAGAGTTTAGGCAGCTATCCAGGGAAGGTTTTTGGGCTAGTGTGGGTCTTACATCAGTCTCCCAGCTATTCCTGGCTGGGTCCCTTAAGTCATTCCAGCAGCTGGCAGAGGAGCTTCAGCTGTCAAACAAGCTCTTCTACCGATTTCTACAACTCCGACACGCAGCCCGGGCTCAATTCCCTAGCTCCCCTCCCTCTACTTCCGACTCTCCGATTAAAATATTACTCCAAAATCTAAACACGAAGGGTCAGATATCTACTATATATAATAGTCTTAGCAGACAGATAGATATTGATAGTCTGGACTCCCTCAGGGAGAAATGGGAGCCTAACATTGGAACCCTAGATGCAGAGCAGTGGAGTCAGATTCTGGAATCAGTCAAGTACACCACCCCATGTCTTAAATACCAGCAGATCTCTTTCTATATTCTGCATAGAGCCTATCGCTCTCCGGTCTCCATGCACAGAGCGGGACTCAGACCAGATGACAATTGCCCCAGATGCGCCTCACCTAATGCAGACTTCTGGCACATGCTTTGGCTTTGTCCACAGGTGTATAGCTTTTGGGAGGCCGTTTGGATTGATATAACCACTACTGAACCATTAGTCCCTCCCATTGCTCCTAAATACTGTATGTTTGCTCTTGACCTAGAGGAATCACTTTCACCCTCAATCTATAAATATGTCCTATGCTTAACAACTCTGGCCAAGGTTCTTATTGCCAGGAAATGGTTTGACCCTACATTCCCAAATATATACAACTGGAGGGCTCTCGTGAATGAGGTATCGGGGCATGAGAGATTCACCTTTAAAGCCAGGGGTTCACTCACCCCCTACTATAACAAATGGAGCAGATGGACCTCCTCCAGATTTGCCACAGCTGTCGACATCAGTCCCAACATCCCTAATCCTTGACTCCAGCTAGGGGGGAGCCTATATTTATATATATCTATGTTTATATGTATATATACAAGTGTACTTACCTTTGTTTGTCGCGATACATGTAGATTATCCGCATCTACGTAATAGACTGGGCCTCATCACCACAATAGGGTCGTTCCTAAACACTAACGCTATATGTCTTCGTCTCAGACAGTACCATGAACTGAACTAAGTCCATTATTGTCTCAATTTCATGTTTTTCTTTTTTTTTTTTTTTTTTTTCTTTCAGGGGGGTGGGGGGCGGGTGTAGTGTTAAGTTAGCTAGTTAAGCTTATGTTAAAATGAAAATTTCTATATGTATGCTGTCTTTTTTCTGTATAAAGCATAAGGGTGTACACACTTATACCCAGATATATCCGGTCTCCAAGGACTCCCAGAGACTTCACCAACTTCTGTACGAGAATGTTTTTTTTTTTTTTTTTTTATCTTTATTATTTCTCTGCCTTGAAAAACATTTGTAATCACTGTATACATGGTATGAAGTCACTGTACATGTCTTGTGCTTTCTAACATTCTGTACAATAAAAAAATTACTCAATTAAAAAAAAGATATATGGAAGTAATAATATATAATAATATAATCCCATCTATACCAGACCTCCTCTATCCTCCTACTAAGGGAGCTTGGCAAATGTTATTCAGTGTTCCACCATCTGTTCATGATCATTTCTTTGGCCACTGGCAGCTATGGACATACCTGGGGGGCTGTGCTACACTCTTCATGATGTCGTGGCATGCTTACCTACTCTTCTGGAACCTGCCATATAGTCCCCCTGTGCTCCTGGAAGAGTCTGTGCTACTCCCGCGTCCAAATAAATCCTAGAGAAAATGGCAGCTGGAGGAGAGTAATTCCTGTGGAATTGCAGCACATGCGGAGCCTAGTGGTGTGATATGTTAATCGCATCATTTTGGGCCCTCCCCTATCCAAATAAGAGGTCTACTTAAGCTCCACCCCATCACTGACCACATGCATCTCATCTCCAGGCTATTCCTCAGAGAAGAGATGGTAAAAGTAGGCCTTCCTTGGTTCCTTGTCTCATGACTCCACTTCCCTCAATGTCCACTAATAGATGATGTCCTCCAAGGTTCTGTCCTTGGTCCTCTACCTTTATTCCTCTATACATCTTTTTCCAACATCATATTTTGCTGATGATACTCAAATCTACCTTTCTTCCCCTGACCTCTCCTCTCTCATATTTTTAACCCTCCCCCATAACCTCACCTTCCACACTCTCATTATCTATTGACTACACAACCATCTCCTCTAGAATCCAAGTGTGCACTCTAGGAGTAATCTGCTTCTTCACACCTCATATCCAGCACCTCTCACGGCCCTTCCATTCCCATCTCAGAGATATCTCCAGGATCAGACTCTTTCTCACTTAGGAGGCTACCAAGACCCTCATCCACTCTATGGTCATCTCCAGACTGGACTAATGCAATTTCCTCCTAACTGGTGTCACTGATATCCGCCTCTCTCCACTCCAATCTATCCTCAAGGCCCGCAATGTCTTCCTCTCCAAACGTACTATGTCCACTTTCCCTTTCCGAATCCAATTCAAGCTTCTCACTTACAAAGGTCTCATCCACTCCTCTCCCATTTACATCTTTAAATTTATCTCCACATGCCATCTTTGCTCCACAAATTTACGGCGCCTCTCCTGCCTACTGGCTACCTCTACTGCCCTCAAGATCTTGGCCATGGTGCTCCCTATCTCTGGAACTCTCTACCTTTCCCCATGAGACTCTACACCTCGCCTTCCAGCTAACATCCTAACCCACTGTTCTATCCTACCCTCACTGTCTGCCCCTCATGGGAAGGACCTTCTGCCCTCATATGCTTTTTCTTCTCTGGTACTATCATAATAATAATAAGAAGAATAAAGTATTTGTCAGGGAGATGTCTGGTATTTCAGGGAGTCTCCCCAACATCCATGACCCGCAGTCCCACCCATGAGGCCGCATTGGACAAGGTTGGTAGCTCCTGATCACTGCAGCTCTGCAAGGCAGCGGTCAATCCCTGAATAGATGCATCTACGGGGTTGCTGGGGCCACAACTCTATAGGAGCAAAAGTCGGGAGGTCTGCTTTCGGGGACAGTTGACAGGTATGGCGTTGAGTTAAATGGGGCCTTCAGTATGAAGAGTAAATGATTTCCATGGTATACGGCGTCTGCACGCTTCATAACCGTAACGCGGGAGCTGGATGGATTTGCTGCCTGTCAGGACACAGCTTCATAAAAACCATTTTAGTCAGAACGAGGATGGGTTGAGGCTGAGGACAGCGCTGATATTGATTGCGGAAATTGGATTAGTATTTGGAAGGAGCACTCATTTTTATTTATCCGAGTGTCCATTCGTCTCCTGAGAGGCGCACCAGCATGATAATGCACGCTTCCATTCCAGCCGACGCAAGCTAAGTGCTCCAGCGATCGTTCATACCAGAGACGGAATCAGCGTACACAGGGCCTCGGGGTCAGGCGGCTTACAGCCCTTTCCCTGTATAATGGGCGGGCTAATATAACGCAGCAACATTCATCATTTTTTTACCCATCAGAAATAAAAGTCAGTGAAAACTGACTTTCATTTCACATGGAGATGGCCGTAAAGGGGGCGGGCACTGACGTCACACAGACATAGCAACCAGTCAGATTGTGTCTATCTTTTTCTAGGATGCAAAATTATAGACAGAATCTGATTGGTTGCTATGGGAAACATCACTGTTTCATTTTAAGAAGCTGTAGTAAATTTACCCCAATTTCGGTCGACAGATAATGACTGTCAACACTGTAATTTTTGCAGAACGTCCAGAATTAGATCCAGTTTGACAAATTGTTAAATAAATAGATTCAGTAGCACATACAGTATATGGCTATGACCGAGCTCCCACAGACGTACTTATCTCCTACAGGACCTTCCAGTTATCACAGCCGTCAGTCACCACACGCCCGCATACACCACCCGCATGTCAGCACTCTGAATATACAGACTAGTAATAATATTCTCAGTCACGTTATTGGCTGGTTCCATGAAAAGTCCCCTCTGCCTTATATACGGGCACAAAGGAGATTACCATTAATGTGTAACTGTGTGTGTGTATGTGTGGGGGCAGAGTATCAAAGCATGGAGAGTGATGACACAGGGAGAGAGAGATAAAGTACTGACCAATGAGTTTCTGTCATGTCACAGGCTGTTTTAAGAGCCGATTAGTTGGTACTTTATCTCTCTCCAAGTTTTGATAAACCTCCCCCTGAGGAGGAAAGTTGCTGTATTTAGCATTTTGCGCGGTTCTACAAGTGCAAACGCACATTCATTTTGTTATCCGTTCGCCATGCGCAGTTTATACTGTATGATGTTTGGTGTTTCCCTCATAGCATCGCCTATGATGCCGCTATTGGGTGTGGAATAGGGAGCAGGAGGGAACAGGAGTTAATAAAGTTCCGTTTCCTGGTAACGGCCACCTGTGGGGTTTTCAGGGAAGTCTATAACAAGGTCTCATCCTCCTAAACTTCCACCGCGTCTCCCTGAACTTGTTATCTGATCCCAGGGCAGAGGACGGCCTGCTGCTTACAGATAATTACGGGTTCTGGAGTCAGGCATTCCTGCTGTAATCACACCAGGGCCAATATACTGTACACTTTATGTATGTAGTGCAAATAAACCACAGACGCTCTCAGAATTTCTTTATCGATGCTAAGAAAACAAAGGGGCGGATTCTGCGCCGTGCGCGTCTCATTGGGATCTGGATACCGCTAATACAGTGTAGAAATCCATCACAGACTGTGCAGGTGGATGTATCATACTGGGCCCCATCAGGGAGGGGACAGTCCGGAATTCAGTCCTGGGCCCAGAAAGAGAGTGGGCCCGAGTGGCAGCTCCTGATTGGCCACTGGTCCGTGAGCTCTGACTGGTTTACGCCCGGCTCTGTCACTCTCTGGCTTCCTGGTAGTGCCCCAATTCACACTAGGGATTACCATCGACGATGATTTGAAATCATGAATGGTTTATGACCAATGTAGAATAGTTTTGCCATCGATGGGGGAGAACCAGATGGTTTCTCTCCATCAATAGCAAGCATATCCGAATAGTTTTGTTTTTCTCCCCAAGGGGCGGGGACACTGAGTAAAGCTCCGCCCCCAGCACCTGTGAAGCCCTGTTCCCAAGTTCTGATTGGCCCACAGGCCGATCAGTCAAAGAATATGGATGACCATTGATGGGTAAGACAATCGATGGTCATCTGTTACATAGTATACCATCATCGATGTCCAGCTGCACTATTGGCATCGATGGTAACCATCAATGGCAATCCCTCTGCTAAAAAATTTACTGTTATTATTATTAATATTATTACTATTATTATTGATGTATTTTACCTCAGTGCTGCGAGACAGTCATGCCCACCATTACGCAATCTGCGATGACAATAGGCAATTCTGAAGACTGGCAGGCAGTGGGCACAGACGTGTGGGTACTCACCTTAGCATAAGCTAGCCTGCAGCCAGTCGTGCCTGGACGGAAGGCGGCTGCTCATGTCTGCCACTCTGGTCCTAAGTATATACTCCGGGGGCGTCTCGTCCCTCAGCGCCTGGAACGTTGCCCCTGTCATCACCCAGATCACTGGTAGGGTCACAGAAAAGCTGCAGACTAATTATACAAACTTTGCTAACGAGAAAAAATTCTTTTTTTGCTTTTCCCATTTGTGCGAGGCGGCAACAGCCTGTGCCATAGGTGCTCGTGGGCGCAACACTTTCCTGGGTATGAGATTGGGACGGTGACTACAGATTATTAGGGATAAAAAGAGGGTTCCCAGCTCTTAGCAGACCTTACAGTTTGGAAGGACAGCATCATATACACCGTGGCCCTAACTATGTGGAGTTTGTATATTCTCCCCGTACTTGCGTGGGTTTCCTCCGGGGACTCCGGTTTCCTCCCACAATTCAAAAATATACTGGTAGGCTAATTGGCTCCTAAAAAATGAACCCTAGAATGTCTGTGTGCGTGTATATGTGGTAAGGAACATAGATTGTAAGCTCCAGTGGGGCAGGGACTGTTCAAATACTCTCTGTACAGCGCTGTGGAATATGTGTGCGCTATATACATAACTGGTAATGAATAAATAATAACTATACAGTATTACCTCCCCTGTGCTTGCTTATCTATTGTTTGCAGAGAAAAAGGGGGGCAGAAAGGCACTGTCTCTTTTTTCAGGGGGCATGCAAAAGAATATAAAATTCATAGTTAATAAAAGGATCAGGAAATTTCAAAAGGGACACACTACACAACACACAACAGGGACACACTACACAACACGCAACAGGGACACACTACAAAAGGGACACACTACACAACACGCAACATAACACATATGATATACGGAAGGTAACAATGGGTGAAGGGAAGGTAACAATGGGTGAAGAATTCACTGTACAGAAATCATTTTAAGTAACTCATAAAGTCACAATGGGTGAGTCAATGCACCATCGAGGGGTAATATAAAGTGATTTCTGTCACAGGAATGTGACACACATGTCAAAAGAAAACAATTATGCAAATGATGCCAGCGAAAATATGCAGACATCATTAGAATGATGTAACAGGCTCACCGTGAACGTATAACATTTGAGCAGTATACAGCAAGGACTGTGTAAGTCTCATTGCAAAGTCCTCAATTAAAAATATTCGGTCTGATTCAGACTGTTCGCTAGGCTGAGTATGTTTGCGGCCCAGCAAACAGGCTAATACAGCCCAACCGAACCATCCAATGATTATTCCTACTTACTTTTATGCGGGACGGAGATGGCCGAAAAGGGGGCGGGTGCTGCGGTCATGTGACCTCAGCGACCTGCCCCCAGCAGGCATCGCTGCGTCCGCAGGGGGACACCCAGTGGTTTTTATGGGAACGCCCACTTTTATCCAAGTGTGATACTCGCCGAAGCCGTTCCGGCGTTTGGCGTATTCCATTTTTTGGCCCTTGCGCTAATATCTTCAGCGTGGCTGGCTGGAGGGAACATAAGCACTGCCGAATGGTCACAAGGGGGCCGGGCCATCGGAAGACCATCAAATGTTTACCATTCGATGGCGGCAAACATTGGAATGCCACCATCGAATGGTAAAACTATTACCATTGAAACAAAAGCAGGGGCCAAAAGCAAGCAGTCACTGCTGAAAGTGAAAGTGATAATGCAGGGAGATGTTACAGCCTGCTGCTCATTGATTAAAAATACTGATGTGACGATTTCATAGTTGCTGCAGTTCTCTTCCCTGCGCAACGCCGGAGGCTCCCACTCCGGATTCCTTCAAAAATAGACTCAAGACTTTCCTGTTGTCTCAAACATTTCACTAATACAGTATCTACTGTTAAGCTTGGTTTTTTTTTGTGCTGTAAAGGCAAATGTGAAGCACTTTGAGTCCTATTGGGAGAAAGTGCTGTACCAATATCACTATTATTATTATTGATAATAATAATAAAAAATATGCAGTAAAAACCCAATTTTTGGGTTTTTTAATGCATTTCCAAATGCATCAAAGCCCCTCCACCGATGGAAACACCAGCTGTAGCTGTGAGCTTCTCTCCACAGCGCTGTGAGGGATCTGTAAGGCGCACGGCGGTAATGTCTGCATCTGATTGGTCCTCATTGAAAACACACCCATATATGCAAATCATCAAAACTGCTTCCACTTGGTATGAAACTTTAAAAGAGATAAAGTAGAGAACTCGCCGGGAGCAGCCAAACAGCTGATTGGTTGCTGTAGACCGCTTCTCCCATTTCTCTTTTTTTCAAGGTTTGATACAGTTCCCCCACAGTCCTTTTAAATGCAACTTTTTCGGGGGGTGGGGGAGCATTTTGCTACTCTCCTTGCGACCACAAATGAGCATCTTAATGGTTCAGCTTCACAAACTCTCCGCAGCCCCCGCCGCTATGCCGTGCACCCCCCTTGTTCATATATTCAGGTTATTGACAGATTTTGTCTGAAATCAGCCCAAGAACTGCACTGAACGGGCATGAAACGAGACGCTGAGCCGGCCCTGGCTGATCCTCGCCTCACCCTTGCCATGTAGAATGATGCACACAATGACTTATATTGTACCTATTCTTCTAACAATTAATTAGCATTTACATAAACCCAGTCTATGAGCTGTTGCGAGGAATGAGCATTAATGTAATAAGCACAATGTGTGTTTTCCTTCAACAGCTTCTCATTTGCAGTCGTGCTGTCATTGTCCCCGGGGGCCGGCTGCACAGTCTTATGGGTATTCTTTCAACGGCACAATTTACGCGGCTTAATATGTGATTCATATCTGCAGCGGACACGTTACGGGACCGCTCTGTGAATGGACCAAGGCTGAGGTTACAGTTATCAGAACTTCCATTTATCTTTATATGAGGAGCACATATACTAATTAGTTTTCCATTTAAGCATCTCATTATGATTCAGGAGCATTTTTCCAAAGACATTGTTGACTGTTGTACTGTCCATGCACCAGGGAAGGATCCAAAGGATCCCTCTCGTGGGAAAAAAATGTAGAATTTGAAGATGGTCTGTGATGTCAGCCGCCTGCTCTGAGCAGGCTTTGCCATGCCTGCATTTACTAGGGGAAGCCCAGCGTTTTCATGGGACACCCCTTTTATTATTTCATACAAGTATAACCCCTTTTCCACCTCAATCCCCTGTCTGACTTGAACACAGTCCCAATCTGGGTTAGCCCGGGGCAGACTCCGTTTACACCGCCGCTTCAAACCTAGGTTATTATTCCCGGGTTGGCATCTTTCACACTGCATCTGTTTATACTGCCCTGTTACCTGGGTCCGGGTGTGGTACAGGGGTCCGACAGTCGGGATCCCGACAGTCATTAGCCCGACGTCGTTATCCCGACTGGCCGGACTCAGACAGCATGGTGAGAACAACTAAGCCCGTTGCGGGCTCGCTGCACTCGCCACGCTGCGGGCACAGTGGCTCGCTACGCTTGCCACCTATTCTATTCTCCCTCTATGGGGGTCGTGGACCCCCACGAGGGAAAATAGCAGGTGGCCGTCGGAAACCCTGCTGTCGGTGTTTTGACAGTCGGGATCCCGACGTCGGGTAAATGCCTGTCGGGATCCCGACTGTCGGGAACCCGTCCTGCACCTCCTGGGTCCTTCCCGGGTCTGACACTGGTAGCTACCCACGTTGGAGCCCCGGCCTATTTCTGGGAACTCTTTTTCATTGAGCTGTGACCTGACATTACCTCACAATAACCTGAGTTATTGCGGCAGTGGAAAAGGCCTGTTATTGAGCATTTTATTTCATAGGCCCTTACGTTTTATTTTGTACGCGTTGGCACGATATCAGTCACTCAAATTCTAATTAGTCCTTGGGCCGAGTTGGGAAACATTTGGATCCCTCAGACGTTCGGTCGCACGTTTGGACTGCCAAAGATTCGGCCAGATGGAAAATTGGCCGCACTTGTTTCCAAGTTGCTGACCACATATGTTAGTGAAGACCCCATCCTGGTCAGTCCAATCCAATCTGGAATGTGTCTCTTTGGCTGGTGCACTTGGGTGCCCAATATGGCAAAAAGGTTGACCAGAGGTGACTGGCAAGAAGTTTGAAATATGACTATTTGCGTCTTTGTCTGATGTAGGCCCAATGGTGGTGAAATTACCTCAAGCGTTGACCTCCGCTGACCTGCTAAAAATGGGCGAAACAACTGAAATCTGTTTGGATTTCAATCATCTCAAAAATTTGTGGCCAATTTCGATGGCATGATTGGTCAACAGCTATCATGCTGACATGGATGACGTCAGCATGCGACTGTTGACATGGCCAAAATGTCGACAGACCATCCCTGTTGACTTTCTAATGTCGGCATTGGTGGTGGGGTGTTGTTATGGTAACTGTCAACCGTGCAACTGGTTCCCCATTAGTGAAAGCAAGTACACAAAGAAAGTGAGGCATTGGCAATAGCAACCTATCAGATTGTAGATGTTGTGTGTACAGCGCTGTATAAGGAATGATTGGTTACTAATGGCAACAGCTCCATTTCCTGTGCTCTAGTTATATGTGTCCCCCTCAGTGTATATATGATTGCATGGATTCCGGAATGCCCCCATTGAGTGTCGCTGTTGCTATTAATGATTGTTGCTGTTTTGTATGAGTTGTATGGCTGCTCACTGGTCCATACCAGCTGCCATAGGGCTAAGTCATCATTAGCCCCTACTGTACCACCATTCAGCTTGTTCTGGTCCCAGGATAATGCTGACAGCATTGCTGTGGTGGTCAGGGCTGTATTACTCATTGTGCAGGCCCCTCGTCCACGCCTAGCGCACTCCGTGCCACGAGCTGTTATGTAACGTTAAGCTGATTTATGTCTTTAAGCCGCAGAATTATCACAGAATTCCTGCCTTCCGTGCGTTTGTTATATGAATGGAGTAAGTGGTTGCCGTGACAACCAGAGTGCGGTGGTAGAGCGACCACTGTCTGCGCGCTGGGTGCACACTCTCCGTCAGTGCTCAGTGCATCTGCAAACAGAAACATCTCTTGTGCGGAGTGACTGAGAGTCTGCCAACAGATGTGACCCTCGCAGCTGACCCACGGATGTTCTGGGGTAGCAGCGACACGGCTCTTGGGGCCTTTCCGGGGCGATTTCACGCTTTGCATGTGCTTCTATTACGCAGTTCCATTAGCGTTAATGGAATTCTGGGAGAGGGAGGGCTACACCTGTGCTACGGAAATGAGCGCACGCAAGCGCAAGGATGCAAACGCTTTCTGAAGGCCTGTGGGCTTACGACCGAACAGATCTGCTCCCCGCAATAATATTAACACATACAGTAGGTCAGGGAAGTTAGCCTGGATTCTGGGGGAGATTCCAGTTGGGGTGCAAAAACTCCTTCTTTAATGGACAAAACCATGCTGGTGGGGCAGATGTAACGTGCAGAGAAAGTTACATTTGGTTGAGTTATTTTGTTTCTGTGCAGGTTAAATACTGGCTACTTTATTCTTACACTGCAATATAGATTTCAATTAGCTCTGTCTACACATGTTACATCTTCCCCACCTGCAGTGCAGCATGGTTTTATCCATTAAAGGAGTTTGCTTTTGCAAACCAACCAGAATCACCTCCTCTATGGGGTATATTCAATGCCCTGAGGACGAGCTACGGCGGCGGGCAGTGTAGCTTGCCGTCATAGCTTGCCCTCGGTATTCAACCCACCTGGCTCGCCAACTTTACTCGCCGTCTCCACCTTGCTGGTTCTTTTCAGGGAGGTGGAAACGGTGAGTGCAGCCATGAAACTGGCGGGGCTCGCCACAAAATGCAGTGGGCTTGCTGCATTTGCAGAGAACCTTGCCGTTTTCGGTGAGGATTTACCCGGAACATCGAATACAGCTGTAAGTGATACTTGTTCTGACAGGCGTATACTGTAGGAAACATGCCCTTACTTAGAATTTATTTGCAGCCTGCTCCCCTCACCCATATCATTCAGGGGTGCAAGGATGATATCTGCATGGGCGGTACAAATTTGCATATTTGCTGCTGAATAAACGGGTGTAACGCCAAACTCCACAATTGACCCCCACAATATTCTAGTTCTTTACTTTTTATAAATCGTATTTTGAGAGCGCTATATTCAGAAATGCGTCAAAGGCAAAACCGATGTAACCTTAATAATAATAATAATAATAATAATAATAATAGTAATAATAGTGATCAACTGCCCTCAACCGCACATCAAGCACCAGACTGCTAATAAGAAACAAAGCCAAGGTTTGGCTATGAGTGGGGAACGGACGGGTGACGGGAGGTAACTGTATACGGGGCTGGGACGCGCACCAGGCCTGGAAATGTATCTCTGAATAATTATCTGCATGCCTCCCCGGTGGAATGTTGGCTGCCAATTAATTAACACTGTATCAGAATGCAGCCTTGTCTAATAATAGACGGGAACATAGTGGCAACGCACGTCACTCTGCGAAGCGTGTGCAGCTTGGCCAGACGCAGAGGGTTTAAGCACAGGGCATGTAAACCACATGACACACACCCTGGCAGCCCATGGTCCTCTCACATTACTGATGGATGAAATCAGTATTTTGAGGTAATAAACATGTTGCCTAATATAACAGATCTACACGTTTGATAGACAGGCAGTAAAGTCGACGTGCAAAAAGGCTGACAGCGTCAAAAGGTTAACCTTGTCAAGAGATAAACATATGGGGTCGACTTATTGTCTGTCTGACTGACTGACTGACTAAACACTGCCTAGCTATACATTGGAACCCCTAAATCAAGCATGTCCAGGCTGTGGCCTTCCAGCTGTTTGTGAAACTACACATCCCAGCATGCCTTAACATAGTTTTAGCATTCCCTAATGGCAAAACTGTGGCAAGGCATGATGGGAATTGTAGTTTCACAACAGCTGGATGACCATCGTTTGGGCATGTCTTCACTAAAAGATGGGTTCCATTTGTGTCCAGTGATTTTCGTTGCTGGTAGGTGCCTGCGACACATTACGGGGCACTTTTACATTAGCGTATTCCATTACTGCAGACCGACGCACATTTCATTGTAATGCTGCAGCAGTTGTATTCAATTATTAGCATAAATGGGAGGGACTTAGATGCATTGAGCCAATTAGACCCACTTGCTTACATGAAGGAACCTTGTAGGGGGCCTATAGAGAAATCCATCTTCCAGATCCCCCGTGACATAGCTCTACTGTAGGTGGCACAATCCCAAACGATGGGTGCAGCAGAGGTGGGGCCTACGTGTAAGTGGGTGGGGAGTGCGAGCCTGGCGGGGTGCTCTAGGAAATAAGGTGCATAAAACTGGGGCACATGTTGATTTATTCTGTGTGTATGTTGGGAGTTATGCTTAACCCTTTGAGTGCCAAGTGAATTTATCAAAACAGGTGTGAAAATTGCCCAGCAAACCTTGGTGGGTGGTGCTGTATTCCTGGATGGTCGGGGGGAGGTGTTTTCCAAGGGGGTGGGGGGGTGTATAACGCTGGTCTTTTCCCTAGGGGGGGCGGGTTTGTGTATAACGCTGGGCAGGGGGGGGCCTAAGGCAGAAACTATGTGTGTATAATGCTGTCAATCACTCTTGTAACCCCGCCCAGCGTTATACACACAGGGGATGAGTGACAGATCTGGCTAAATATATGAGAGATCATTTTTTTTTACACAGCATTTTTATTTGATTTTATATAAAATATGTGAGCGACGCCGGTATTTTTAGCGGATATTGTGAACATCTCTCACAGAGATGTTGGCACTCAAACGATTAAGCTGCCAGGGCATGCTGAGATTTGTAGTTCCACAATAACTGTCGCTCGGCTATACTTATTATGGGTACGGGAATCTGTCCACACGTAAGATTCTATAGTGTACAGTAATTAGTCCCCGGCGGCTCTCTTATTTCACCATGAGCAACATTAGACGTTTCACCGCGGCTCATGATTACAGGATGAACCTGTGCCAACGTTTCACCCTCACTTTACTGACCTGTGGGGAATGAGATTCTGTCTATCTTTTTCTAGGATGCAACAGAGAATCTCATCGGTTGCTATGGACATTATGAATGCGTCAACATTATGGTGTCTAGATTATGGCTGTTGACACTGTAATCGTGAACACAACGTCATTCTCTGTTGCATCCTTGCATGTTGACCGTCTGGTCTCAACCTTTTGAGTGTTGTCTATTTATACCGTAACCCCCCATACTACCAACAATTTTTGCGCAGTTCAGCGATTATCGCTTGTGTGCTGTGATGGTCATGTGACGTTAGCAGGGAGAATTTAATTGGAGAGTGTCTGACAGCCAGGTGCCCTTTGGGGACGACTATGGGGATTTGGTAGCAAAACGCCGGAGGGCCATCACCATTTTCAGGGCGCGTCTCAGCCGCAAATTCTCCGGTTAGCATATCTATACATTCCAGATGACATCGCCATTTGCGCCATCTTTTTTTTTTTTTTTAAACTGTGGCGGGAATAGCACCGCGCATCTCCGAATCAGACGCTTATAGATGATTTCAGAAAATACCCGATTAAATTACCCCAGATCTGTTCTCAAAAAGTTATTATAGCCGCAAAACAATGATTATCGTCATCCCCGCTTCTTCTTAATTGGCCACTTAATTACCTATTTCCCTCCTCTAAAGAATACACTGCAGGAAGGGGTGTTAATACTTTAATAACTGCGACCCTGTATCGCGGAGGCTTTGATGTGCTGCTGGACGCCCCCCAGCGTCCCAGTCATGCTCG
Organism: Crinia signifera; assembly: GCF_055691185.1. NCBI lineage: Eukaryota > Metazoa > Chordata > Amphibia > Anura > Myobatrachidae > Crinia > Crinia signifera. The sequence continues at coordinate 325,048,084 of NC_139219.1, read as the reverse complement.
TCTTAAATTACAGTTCAACGCGGAGTAAAACGATTCAGACGCGCCCCCAGACCGAATAGCATTATCCTAAAAAGGGCAGGTGGTGGCCTTCCACACTTGGGAACGTTGCAGGACACATATTGCAGGGAAGAGACGTTAACCGCTCAACCGTCGTATAAAGTTCAGCGAAATGTTGCAGCTGCTCTGCTATGTCGGCATCAGGGCTGCACGGGGTTAATAGGAGGCTGCGTACAGTCAGTGTACAGTGAACAGCCTCCGCCTTCTCTGGCTGTTCTGTCGCTATTCCGAGCTCTGCTCACCCTCCCTCCCTCCCCATCGCTGTGATGAGTCTGCTCTCTGGCCCGTGGCGGTTTGTTGTGTAATAGATACTGTAAGCAGTTTTTGTATTATCTAATCTTATGTAATGTTTCTCAGGCTCGCCGTGCAGATAAACAGTATACTCGGCCAGCGTCGCTGCTACGTCTTGGAGGCGGACGGCGTCGGAATCGCTGCACCTTGTGTGAATGATTGCGCAAATGAACCGATAATATTTCCGATACGTTCTTGGATTCGCAAAACTTTGTTGGCGTATGACTTAAATGACCGCAAACCGGAAAGCAAAGAGGTATATTTACTAAACAGCGGGGTGCGCAGAGACGCCGATTATCTGCGGCTTTGATCACCTAATTTAAAACGCGATATAGAAGGATGCCGCAATGGGTGGGGCTTAAACATTTTTCCATGGTTTGGGCATACTCGTGCCTCATTTGTACCACCTGAATTTTTTTGTTTCTTTTTTTAGGGTCTTTTTTGGCGTTGCAGAGAAAGGGGCATATTTTTTACCCAAGCAAACGTCACCTGCGCTCGTCGCTGCAGCGATCCGACAACTCATGCCGGTTTAAGGCGCAGAATCGCCACACTGTGATATCGCCGCTCATGGAGTTTCTATGAGAGAATTGGACTCCCACGAATCGCACGTGGAAAATGGCGCGTCAACGAGGAGCGTGGCTAGATCTGTAACACAGATGTCCTGATTGGCGCGATGGGGTGCATTATAAGGAGTGGTGTTGCAAAGGTTGTCACAAATAAATATGGCCCTGTGCTCTTTGGCCCCCTCCTCTGAGACCGGGGTGTATATTATATAAAGGTCGATGTTGGACGATTTTTGATCAATGATCCATTTAAAATCGATCTTAAGCGATGTTGGTCTTGCAGGGCTCAGACAGACTTTTACTGACAACTGAATTTTTATATAAATTTGTAACTGTTAGTAATTGTGTCCTGTAGCCCTGGGAGTACAACATCGATTAAGATCAATGTTTAAAGCGATCAACATCGGACCAAAAATCCCCCGATATCGACCTTTAGTAAGTATTTGCCGGCATTGGGTAGTAACTGCTGCAACCAATCAAGAACTAGCTTTCACTAATGAAGTGCAAGACAGCCATGAAAGCAAGCATTTGGTTGGTTGATCTGAGTAATGATGCTTTTATGGGATTCTAACAAATAATCGCCTCGGAAACACTGCGCTCGTATCAATTTCTGCTTATCAGAGGTACATTTTCCAATGTTTCTAACAATTAAACAAGGTGATGTTGCCCATAGCAACCAATCCAGTTCTGTCTATCATTTTTTGGTGATGCAATAGAGAAGTGTTGCCCAATTCAGACCCATTCGCTCGGCTGCAAATTCACAGCCCGAACGAATATCGACCAACCGTCCTTGTGATCACAGCCATCAATGACCTTTAGTAAGTTGATTGACAGGTGCCGGGCATTTGGGGGCGGAACGCCTGCGTTTTCTGGGAGTACCCCAGAAAACGCGGGCATTGCCCGGCTGTTGGCAGTGAGAGTCACTGATGTCGGCAGCGCCCTCCTCCCCCACGGCCTTCGCAGTCTAGACTTACGAGTGTTTGCGCAGGGGCGAGGGACATTTACCTGATAGCCGAGCTCTGAACATTCACAGCCCAGCGATAACATCTGAATTGGGCCCATAATATGAAGTATCTGATTGGTTTCTATGGGAGACATCACCTCTTTTTTCATTTTTAGAAGCTTTATTAAATTTACACTTAAGAGAACAATGAGATCAATGCTGCGGTTGCCATGCGCCATGTGTGCAGGACGGTGCCCAGGACTCGGGCGATTTGGTGTGTGCCAGAGTCCGGCTCGCCGTGAGCAGCAGCTGCTGCGCTCTGTATACTGTAGCTGCTCTGGGAATTAGTCGCGTTTGACCCAGTCCAGCTCACACGTGAGTGAGCGAGCGCCGGGTCCCTTCTGCCTCCCGCGAATAATGGGGGTAGGAAGGGAGAATTAAATTCAAGTTTATTTAAAGTGGAAACGCCCCATTATAATACTACGGTGCCACTTATAGCCCTTCTTATAATGGAGGCATTCTTCATGGGTGAGCCGGGGTACAACGGCTGCCTCACACCTCACGGGACACGGGTTCAGTCCCAGTTTTGTGTTGCATGCCCTCCCCGCACCCCGGCCTCCTTCAGTTTTATTCCCACGGTCCAGAGCGGTTAAGGGCCGGTCAGTTGAATCTATTGACCCGCGTTCGTTTCTGTAAGGAAATTAAAACAGTAAGCTCTGCTTTAGAACGCGTTAGCTTGGGGATGAATAAAGGACGTTAATAAATCAGGGGTGGCAGCTACTGAGCGTCCCCAGAGACCCCAACATCTGAGTTTCCCCCCCATTAATAAGGTTTTAGTGCTGGGCTCCTTTGTAGCTTTCCAGAAAACCCGCGGAGTGTGTGTGTGTGATGGAGTTTGCAGAGGGTTATTTGCTGTTTGAAGTGCTCCAAGACGCCTTTCACCTCCTGTCTGTTTGTTTACCTCCCCGTCACCAGCCCTCACCGGCGCCTTTTAATGGCCAAAACATTTCTGAACAAATTGTTTTTCGTCGTGCGGCTCCAACAGCTCAAACGTTACCTTCTAGAGTTCCGGCAGAAATGGCGACTTTCATCCTTTAAGGAACTCTTTAACCCCTTCCGCTTCCATCTGCCCGTCTCTCACCGGCTTGTGAAATTACAGCTATGGAGGAGGATTCAGACCCTCTCGCTCGCCACCCGGTCCTGGTGGTGGGGCTTTGCGCATTCGCATGCCCCCCGGGAGCGAACACCTTTCATGGGGTGTTCGCCTCAGGATGGGCAGGCAGGGGGTGGACGCAGAGTACCGTCCCACAAAAAAGCTGCGTACCCCTGCAGATGCAGGTGTGTCGATGTCTGCTTGGGGCGGACGGCTGACTGACGTCAAATGATGTCACACTGCCTAGGTCGACATACATATGGGGGGCCAGATGTAGGGGGAGATTCTCTAAGCTAGAAGTGCTTATCGTTATCGGGGTTTTTACCGCATTTTTGGATGCTGTAAGCATCCTCCGCCAGGAAAATCTGGCGATGCCCCATAGAAGCCAATGGGCTTCTACCGCAACCCTCCGCCGCCCCGCGCCGACCCCCTGCACGGACCCCCGCCGCCCCGCATCGCCCCCTCACCTGTGTCCGGGCAGCACAGAGCAGTGCTGCCCGGACCTGTGACCTCCTCCCTGCACTGATCTTCCGGGTGCAGGGAGGAGGAGAGCCCGGCGCAGCAGCAGCACCGGGTGTGGGAGGGAGGGGGGAGCCGCCGGGACCTGCTGGGACCCGGCGACTTTCACCGCAAAGTACAGCTCAACACAAGAGCTGTCCTTTGCTATAATTATCGCATATGTTAGAACATATGCGATAATTATAAATGTGATGGGCGGCGAAGGGGGGCGGAGATTCTTAGAGAATCTCCCCGGTAATGAGAGACTATTTTTGTGGCTCTGAAGAATTCGCACCAACTCGGACGCTAAAATGTCCGACTTTTTCCCCAGAACTCAGCTAGTGTAATGGTGTGCAACTTTTACACTCAATATGCAAATTGGATGCTACTTCTGGTGATTTTTAGACCAGGAAGTATCTGATTTTTTCAGACCAATCTGAATGCGACGTGCATAGTATAACAGTTTCGGGCCAGGAAGTAATGGGGGCGGAGTTAGCAAGTCTCACACAAAACAGCTGTGTACTGTATGTTCGCACAAAATCAGGGCTCATTTGTAATAAATAAACCTTTAAAAGGTATTCCTAACCTTAAAAATGCAAAAAATACTTTCATTTGTCAAAATAGCACATGTGCTGAACACGTCTGGGGGGTTTTCCACATCGGGATAAAAACTAGAAGCACAAGCAGCTTTTGCTGAGTAAAATGTTCTGATACAGTGTTTCCCAGCCAAACAGTGTTACATTGGAGGTTATTCTGGTTGATTCAGTCCTCCGCGCGCACGCACAGAGGACATATGTTTCTCTTTTGGAATGCCGAGCGTTTCATTGGCGTTCCCATGAAAACGGTGAGTGTTCCCATGGTGGTCACCAAGTGACGTGGGTACCTGGGGGCGGGCAGCTGACATCACCGGATGTCAGCCCACCCGGTACATAAAACTAAGACACCTGAGAATGTACCTACCACATCTTTTCATGGTTGGTGAGCATCCAATGATGTGGGTCTGGCCCTGTAGGCTATGAATGGATGTTTATGAAAAACATTCATTCGCAGTCGTGCGCCCGAATTCGGTTTGCGAATGGGGGTGGGGGGTGGCAGCGTATGCGAACGGCGGTCGGGCTGAAAATGGCACGCATAACCAGAATAACCCCCATTCTTTGTTATGTACATACAGTCGCAATTATACACTAGACACAGGCTACCAAGGCAAATGCACAATTTGGGGACCATCCCTCGCTCCCCTTGCTTGTCTCATATGCAGCGGAATTGACCTCTATGAATTAAATGCAGATTGTATGCTAATTAAATCCATTACACAGTTTTGGTTTTGCAATATAAAAGTATTTGCATTTTTGGAAAGCGCACTGGAAGTAATACTTATGGACGCCGCTGGCTTTCCTCTATCTGTACGTGTGATCTATAATTAGTAGCTGCATAAACATTTAGCAGGTCCCATCGCTTCTCTGTGGTGTGTTTGGAGCTGATAGCAGCCCCTTGTCATGGCCCCACCTCTGTCCTGTGATTGGGGGTTGCAGACACACCCCCTTCTAAACGCTGATCTGCTGAATTGTGTCCCCGCATTCCTCTCTTATTTACAGTAACTCTGGGTAACTCGCTGCCCTGTGCGCACGTTTCCAGTCCCAGGGAAACATAACACCGGGAGACGTTCACCATGATTCCTTTCATTGCATTTATTTGCAGAAATGAAATGTACAGTAGTTCCCAGAGCTGGGATGTGACCTGTACAGTGCCAAGTACAGTACAGTAAACACATCCTTGTTTCGGCTTGACGCCGGCTGGGAAACGATGAGATAACAGCGGTCAGACTTGATCATCGGCGTCTGTTTTATAAATATAACGGAGAGTTATGGCTGGACTATGTCTGCGTACGTATATTGGGGACATAACGGGCGTATTCACCGTATCAAGGCCCTTAAGATGTACGGGAACGGCGGGGCTCTTAGCATCACAGCAATTTACTAAAGGATATCGGAAAGTAATTTCCTGCGTTCGGCTAAATGAATGAAGCTCTTAAAAGCGAGTATTTCCGAATGGCGCAATCGTCTGACAGCTGACACCGATTCCGAGTTTTTTCCGCAGAGTCGGGAGACTTGTCCACTTTTCCAGGCATCCAGGAGTGCCACTCGGCTTTCTTGAGCCTCCCGACTGCACGGGGATCGTAGCAAAGTTTGGATCGGAGTGGGTCCCTCTGCCGCAGTTGCACCGAGTGCCCTGCTGCAGCTCACGCTTGCACAGAAGGCTAGTTTTGAGGATATTTTATATTTCCCGAAAAATGGGTGTATCCTATATAATAAGACTAATGCTGCTCCTCACCTTTATGGGGGGGAGTAGAGGTGAGTCAGTGGAGAAGTTTCCCATGGCAACCAATCATCTGCTCTGTATCATTTTTACTATGCAAATTGTAGATGTTACTTCAGTGCTGATTGGTTGCCATGGGCAACTTCTTCTCCCTTATCACTGCTTCATACATCTGCCCCATTGCCCCTAACCTATTTCACAATGAACTTAAGGAGCCCTGACATCTGTGGGCCCAATCTTCCACCCCACCGGCACTGCCGTTCCCCAAATCTGATGCACCGATCATTAGGGATTGATGATCGGTGATTGATCGGCAGGTCGGGGACTTTAAGCTTGTTAAAAAAAAAGTTCTGATTCTGTTATTGCCACTCGGATTGTCAAATCGGGATTTTTAAGCATGACCGTGGGGGATTGCCCCAATACACGGCAGTTGTATGGACCCTATATACATACAGTGTGTATATATATATAGTATATATATATATATATATCATACTTATTGCTGCAGAACTTGGCTTCTCTTAAGCTGTACAGCTTCCAAGAACAGTTGTGTTCCTTCCTCGCAGGTAATTGGGGATGGAGCCTGTAACCCTGTTATATAAGCACACGTAACCTCATTAGCAGTATGGAGCAGCTGTCAGTGGTGGGAGGAGAAGGGTCTTATAACACAGCAGCAATATTCCTCTCCGGCTCACAGGGATCTCTTCCTTCTGTTATATATATAATATACTATACAGTATATTTATATATATACATTGTGTGGTACGTGCAGCATCTTGTAGATCATTTTTATAATCTTTTATTTATATGGCTCCAACAGGGTTCAGTAGCTCCGTACATATGGGGTGGCACATACAACACAATGCCACACTGTGCATGAGACACATTTACATTACGTGTACAAGGAGAAGACAGTAGGGGTACACTTACTAAGATGGGAGTTCTACTGAAGATGTGATGTTGCCCCTAGCAACCAACCACATTCTACTTATTAATTTAATACCTTCTAGAAGATAATAGATCATCTGATTGGTTACCCATAGCAACATCCCATCTTCAATAGAACTCCCATCTTAGTAAATTTACCCCTAGGTTAGAGGGCCCTGCTTGTGGGAGATGACATTCTGTAGCGGTATGTGTGTGTGTGTGTTGGGGGGGGGGGGGCAGAAGGTGCAGAGGGGTGGTGGGCTTGAATGAAGTTCCGGCAGTTAAGGAGACGTAGTTAGGCTAGCACATGAATATATATAATGGGTGCACCGTGCAGAGCATGTGGCATACACAGGTTCCTGGCGCACCGGGGCCCATATTGCACCCCCTACACCTGTAGATGATATGTACGTGTCCGTCAGTGCTGCACAGATACCTGGGAGAGGGAAGAGGTGGTCCGGGAGGACGCCTCACCTCAATCACTGCTTAGTGTATAGGGAGAGCCCTTTAATAGCATCTCAATGAGGGAAGCAACCAGGCCTCAGAAGTGTCGGGTCTCCAGCGACGGCGGGGGGTGGGGAACCTGTGACAACGGGCAGGTACTGGTGACAGGTGTGGAAACGGGGGAGCATAATATAGTACAAGGGGCATTATTATGTGGGGCATAATATAGTGCAAGGGTTATTACTGTGTGGGGTATAATATGGTGCAAGGGGCATTACTGTGTGGGGTATAATATGGTGCAAGGGGCATTACTGTGTGGGGTATAATATGGTGCAAGGGGCATTACTGTGTGGGGTATAATATGGTGCAAGGGGCATTACTGTGTGGGGTATAATATGGTGCAAGGGGCATTACTGTGTGGGGTATAATATGGTGCAAGGGTTATTACTGTGTGGGGTATAATATGGTGCAAGGGGCATTACTGTGTGGGGCATAATATAGTGCAAGGGTTATTACTGTGTGGGGTATAATATGGTGCAAGGGGCATTACTGTGTGGGGTATAATATGGTGCAAGGGTTATTACTGTGTGGGGTATAATATGGTGCAAGGGGCATTACTGTGTGGGGTATAATATGGTGCAAGGGGCATTACTGTGTGGGGTATAATATGGTGCAAGGGGCATTACTGTGTGGGGTATAATATGGTGCAAGGGGCATTACTGTGTGGGGTATAATATGGTGCAAGGGGCATTACTGTGTGGGGTATAATATGGTGCAAGGGGCATTACTGCGTTAGGCATGAATCCCTTAGTTCCAGCAACCTGGCAGCTCCTGTACATGTAGCGTCCGCCCCCTTCCGCTTCGCCAACAATCTGGCCCTGGTGTCTCTCTCGGATAAAGGAGCTGGCCCCCTCAGATGGGATGCGGTCGTTAGGTGCACACAAGAAAAGTCGACAATGCAGAAGGTCGACACAGGGTTTTAGGTTCCAGAACAGGCGGCATTTCATGCCCTACCATCCACTATGGCATGGAGTGAGAATAGAATAGTTTGCCAGGATTAGCGAGGCACCGTGCCCGAAGCATGGCGTGCGCAGCGAGCGATGCGAGGGGCTGCCGTACACTTAGTCTCCAGAACTAGACGTCTAGATCTAGACACCTAAAAAAATAGAAAATATGTGTCGACCTTCTGCGTTGTCGACCTAAGGACCCTGTCGATCTTCAGTCACTGTCGACCTTCCGGTGTCGACCTAAGGAGTGTCAACCTTTCTTGGGTCAATCGGACGGTCCATACCCCCTCAGACAATATTAGCTTTTTGCATGCTTGTATATACCCTCGTGTAACTTTCACTAATCCCATTCCTTCATTTTATAGATGCCCATCAGTCAGACAGTTATACTATCAGTTACCGCTGTTTGTCTTGGTTTCCCCTGGTTACCACTCGCTCTCCTGCTCTGGATATCATCCTGCGATCGCGCTTGTGCGCTCAGCCTGCTGATGTAAGAAAGAGATGATACAATGAATGCAGGGCAGTGATGCCAGTTGGGTTCCGTTGTGCAATGTCATTTCTCGCTGAGTGCTGTTGATACTGCACCATGATCTCTATTGTGATACAATTCATACATATAACCGAGGTAAACTCACACGACATGCTGCTGCTACAGGGGGAGGTACGGATGCAAGTCGGTGACTTCAGATGTATGAGGGACGTTTGCGGAAATTTGGCAGGGTGCACTGAGCACCTACTTTGTAACTTTCCGAGCAGACATTTACATAGCAGGCCGTCCCCATCTACAGACTCCAGGATTAATTCCGCAGCATCATTTGTCAGGAACTATATAACATGATAATAGCTGCAATGTGACAGCTATCGTAAGGTGACACCGCAGTGACTTTAATAGTATGTGTGTCACTTGGCGAATGCCAGAAGTATGTCGTTAATCTGGCATCAATGTCCTGCCGTCCCCTGAAGCTGCTAGTTTTTGACATTCAATCAATCATCAAAGATAAATGCGGTTTCGATGTTGTGTCTCCATTTGAACATGGTTTAGTCTACCGCACTTATAAATATAGAGACGATGATGGCTCGCGCTGCGTATCGTGGCCCTTATTCTGCCACCAATTCCTCTGCGCCAACACTTCTATTCCTGTTATGTAGGATACTATAAGCAAACTGGTATGTGACTGCCATGCGGATGAGGCGCATCACAGGAAATGCTCTGTATTGGCGCTGCACCCAAATTGTGCCAGGCTGTGTAATGACGCATCTGTGCATCAGACCTGGTGGACTTTGGACCTTATGCAGCTCAATATGGCTCATAGTCTAGAGGGCCTCAGTCGTGGCTCCAGAGAAGGGGCTGTATCACAGTTCAAAATTGACATAGGGGAACTGCATCAACATCGACCAACTGCCATTCCAAACTGACTTATTGGCAGTTGGTGGGGGCCTGGGCTCCCCTTTTTGAATTTTGAACTGTGCTGCAGCCCCGCCCCTGGATCCGCCAATGGTGGGAGGGATGAGTGGGAGTATTGCTCTGATTTACTAAAGTAATTAATGATGTATAAATGGATACTGCTATTTTTTGTACAGTTTATTGGTACATTGGACTCGTGCTGGCCTCCCCACATCAAAGTACCATGCACGTAGCTTGGCGTGCGCAGCGAGCCATGCGAGTGGACACGGTACATGGTACACTTATACGGTGTCCATGACGACATATGTCGACACAAAAACCACGAAACGCTTGTGTCGACCTTTTCATTGACGACCAAGTTAATGTCAACCTTTTTTGTGTGTGTAGACCTTCTGTCAATGTCGAGCTATGCTATGCTGACCATTTATTGTTGTTGAGCTGTCAACAAGGTGTCGACAATTAGTGGTTGACATGGACGTTGTCTACCCAGTGCCATAAAAAATAAAACCTATGAAAATTTGAAAAACATTCAGAAATAGAATCCCTTATTGCGGCAACGTAGAAAAAACAGATCTTCCCGGGAAACGTAGCACTGCCGGCCCAGGGAGGTAAGGGCTAACGTAGCTTTCTGCTTGGGCAGTCGCCATCTTTATGGCTCGCGCCGTAGAAAGGGATCGTGGTGCTTTCGGTTCCACTAATATACTATTTCTAAAAAAAAATTAAAAACAAAATAAAAAAAATGTAAAAATCCTTTAAATACTGGATTGATTTTTTTTAAATCTGTTGTCACCATCCCGAGAGGACAGCACCTCTGCGCTACGAGACGGTAACGCTCACCATTACATTATACCGTAGGTTCCTGTTTTTTCACATTTTGTTTTTGTGGATTTTACTTTTTTTAAAGTTCAACATATTCTTCCTTTGGGACCGTCGCAGACATCTATACCGTTACCCAATATTTTTTAGTTTGATTTTTGTTGGGGTACAGACTGATTTCCACATTTCAAAAAAAAAAATCCCAGCTGGTTTTTGCTGGGGAACATGATCACACCTCAATTGGATAGAGCGGTGATAGATTTTTAGGCGAGATAGCCGTGTTCATTTTTTGCAGCGCACCTAATTGGATACGCTCCATAGAACGCTGGGGAATCTGCGGGTGAGATCCACGTTTACTCCCCAAATCGCGCCTGCCTGCACCCTCCGTGTTCCGCATCCTGGGAATCCCTCACTCAGGAGCTAAGCCCCATCTGTGTTCTCCCTTCCCCCTGTATCACGGACCAGCTGCTGAACCCGTCTGGATTAGTGCTCGCTGGAGGTTATTGGTGGGTTACGCTCCTAAATAGACCGTTCTTTGTCCAGCTCCAGAGCACCAATGAGAATAGAAGATAAGCCCAGAGAGGAAAGGCAGCTTTTCCATTGGATAAGAGGGATTCTCATTTATGTGCAGATACCATACTGTACCATAACTTTCATTTCCCAGAGTACGGCAGCAGACACCAGTGGGTTAAACCCCCCCCCCCCCGCACAACACAGCAACCCCAAAAGTGACATGAACTCTTCTTACCCCTCACCTTCCCCCCTCGGGCCTGAACATGGGAAGCAATTAAGAGAAGTTAAATATGTATCTACTGAGCTCTGGAAAGGACAATTATGAGAACTATGATATCAATTACAATTTTCCGATTTCCATTCACACGGCGATAGCGACCACAGCCGTAGTGCGCGGTCGTACGAGCTACAGCCTGTCATGCTTTTCTGGGGGAGATGAAAAAAGGTCGAGTTTTTCACATTTTTGTTGTCTGCCGCCATGGGCACCGTATAAGTATACCGCGTCCGCTCGCCATGCTTCATGCATGGAGTCTCACTGCGCTTGGCACACTATTATATTCTCACTCTCTGCCCGCTTGAATTGTGCAGTAAGAACTAGTAGTTTTAAAAAAAAAGAATCATGAAAAACTTGTGTTGATCATATGGCACTGTGTGGGTGCATCAGGTGGCAGTGTGTGTGTATGAATGATGTGATGCATCAGGTGGCAGCGTGTGTATGAATGACGTGTGTGCATCAGGTGGCAGCCTGTGTGTGAATGATGTGCGTATCAGGTGGCTGTGTGTGTGTGTGAATGATGTGTGTATCAGGTGGCAGTGTGCGTGTGAATGATGTGTGTATCAGGTGGCAGTGTGTGTATCAGGTGGCTGTGTGTGTGAATGATGTGTGTATCAGGTGGCAGTGTGTGTGTGTGTGAATGATGTGTGTATCAGGTGGCAGTGTGTGTATGAATGATGTGATGCATCAGGTGGCAGCGTGTGTATGAATGACGTGTGTGCATCAGGTGGCAGCGTGTGTGTAAATGATGTGTGTATCAGGTGGCAGTGTGCGTGTGAATGATGTGTGTATCAGGTGGCAGTGTGTGTATCAGGTGGCTGTGTGTGAATGATGTGTGTATCAGGTGGCAGTGTGTGTGTGTGTGAATGATGTGTGTATCAGGTGACAGTGTGTGTATGAATGATGTGTGTATCAGGTTGCAGTGTGTGTATGAATGACGTGTGTGTATCAGGTGGCAGTGTGTGTATGAAAGATGTGTGTATCAGGTGGCAGTGTGTGTATGAATGATGTGGGTGCATCAGGTGGCAGCGTGTGTGAATGATTGACGTTTGTGTATCAGGTGGCAGTGTGTGTATGAATGAAGTGTGCATCAGGTGGCAGTGTGTGTGTATGATTGACGTTTGTGTATCAGGTGGCAGTGTGTGTGTATGAATGAAGTGTGCATCAGGTGGAAGTGTGTGTATGAATGAAGTGTGCATCAGGTGGCAGTGTGTGTATGAATGATGTGGGTGCATCAGGTGGCAGCGTGTGTGTATGAATGACATGTGTGTATCAGGTGGCAGCGTATGTGTATGAATGATGTGGGTGCATCAGGTGGCAGTGTGTGTGTATGAATGATGTGTGTGCATCAGGTGGCAGCGTGTGTGTATGAATGAGGTGTGTATGCATCAGGTGGCAGCGTGTGTATGAATGATGTGTGTGCATCAGGTGGCAGCGTGTGTGTATGAATGACGTGTGCATCAGGTGGCAGTGTGTGTATGAATGATGTGTGCATCAGGTGGCAATGTGTGTGTGTATGAATGATGTGTGCATCAGGTGGCAATGTGTGTGTATGAATGATGTGTGCATCAGGTGGCAGCATGTGTGTATGAATGAAGTGTGTATGCATCAGGTGGCAGCGTGTGTATGAATGATGTGTGTGCATCAGGTGGCAGCGTGTGTGTATCAATGACGTGTGTGCACCAGGTGGCAGTGTGTGTGTATGAATGATGTGTGTATCAGGTGGCAGCGTGTGTGTATGAATGATGTGGGTGCATCAGGTGGCAGTGTGTATGAATGATGTGTGCATCAGGTGGCAGTGTGTGTATGAATGATGTGTGTATCAGGTGGCAGTGTGTGTGTATGAATGATGTGTGCATCAGGTGGCAGTGTGTGTGTGTGTGTGTGTGAATGCTGTTTGCATCAGGTGGCAGTGTATGTGTATGAATGATGTGTGCATCAGGTGGTAGTGTATGTGTATGAATGATGTGTGCATCAGGTGGCAACGTATGTGTATGAATGATGTATGCATCAGGTGGCAGCGTATGTGTATGAATGATGTATGCATCAGGTGGCAGTGTGTGTATGAATGATGTGTGTATCAGATGGCAGTGTGTGTATGAATGGTGTGTGCATCAGGTGGCAGTGTATGTGTATGAATGATGTGTGCATCAGGTGACAGGATGTATTAGAGGTGGTCAGTGTGAGATAGGAACCCAGCAGTGCTGCAGAGATAATTGTCGGTGTCATGGAAGCAGCATGTGCAGTGTGAGTGCACACTGAGCAGAGGTCCCTCTCCAGCTCAGGAAACATGCAGCCAGGACACTGCTAGACAGCACCAAGGTGATAGACATTCTGCGGTTTACACCAACACTACACCGGTTACCAATCCTGCCTTATACAGCTCTGTTCTATAGGGTTATATGGCTTTATAGTATTATCCTACTGCTTTATTCTTTAGGGTTTTATACTGGTATATTGTGCTTTTGCTGTTTTATTCTGTAGTATTATTCTGCTGCCTAATGTTTGCTATACTGCTGCTTTATTGTATAATGTTATACTGCTGCCTTATTGTATAGTGTTACACTGCTGCTTTATTGTATAATGTTATACTGCTACCTTATTGTATAGTGTTATACTGCTGCTTTATTGTATAGTGTTATACTTCTGCTTATTGTATAGTGTTATACTGCTGCCTTACTGTATAGTGTTATACTGCTGCCTTATTGTATAATGTTATACTGCTGCCTTATTGTATAGCGTTATACTGCTTCCTTATTGTTTAGTGTTATACTTCTGCTTATTGTATAGTGTTATACTGCTGCCGTACTGTATAGTGTTATACTGCTGCCTTATTGTATATTGTTATAGTGCTGCCTTATTGTATAGCGTTATACTGCTTACTTATTGTATAGTGTTATACTGCTGCCTTACTGTATAGTGTTATACTGCTGCCTTATTGTATATTGTTATAGTGCTGCTTTATTGTATAGTGTTATACTACTGCCTTATTGTATATTGTTATACTTCTGCTTTATTGTATAGTGTTATACTTCTGCTTATTGTATAGTATTATACTGCTGCCTTACTGTATAGTGTTATACTGCTGCCTTATTCTGTGCTGTTATACTGCTGCCTTATTCTGTGGAGTTATATTGCTGCCTTATTCTCTGCTGTTATACTGCTGCCTTATTCTCTGCTGTTATACTGCTGCCTTATTCTTTGGAGTATACTGCTGCCTTATTCTGTGGAGTTATACTGCTGCCTTATTCTGTGCTGTTATACTGCTGCTTTATTCTGTGCTGTTATACTGCTGCCTTATTCTGTGCTGTTCTACTGCTGCCTTATTCTGTGCTGTTATATTGCTGCCTTATTCTGTGGAGTTATATTGCTGCCTTATTCTGTGGAGTTATACTGCTGCCTAATTCTATGCTGTTCTAGTGCTGCCTTATTCTGTGCTATTATACTGCTGCCTTACTTTATGTTGTTATACTGCTGCCTTATTCTGTGCTGTTATACTGCTGCCTTACTTTATGTTGTTATACTTCTGCCTTATTCTGTGCTGTTATACTGCTGCCTAATTCTGTGCTGTTATACTGCTGCCTTACTTTATGTTGTTATACTGCTGCCTTATTCTGTGCTGTTATACTGCTGCCTTACTTTATGTTGTTATACTGCTGCCTTATTCTGTGCTGTTATACTGCTGCCTTACTTTATGTTGTTATACTTCTGCCTTATTCTGTGCTGTTTTACTGCTGCCTTACTTTATGTTGTTATACTGCTGCCTTACTTTATGTTGTTATACTGCTGCCTTATTCTGTGCTGTTATACTGCTGCCTTATTCTGTGCTGTTATACTGCTGCCTTATTTTGTGCTGTTATACTGCTGCCTTATTCTGTGCTGTTATATTGCTGCCTTATTCTGTGCTGTTATACTGCTGCCTTACTTTATGTTGTTATACTGCTGCCTTACTTTATGTTGTTATACTTCTGCCTTATTCTGTGCTGTTATACTGCTGCCTTATTCTGTGCTGTTATACTGCTGCCTTACTTTATTTTGTTATACTGCTGCCTTATTCTGTGCTGTTATACTGCTGCCTTATTCTGTGCTGTTATACTGCTGCCTTATTCTGTGCTGTTATACTGCTGCCTTACTTTATATTGTTATACTGCTGCCTTATTCTGTGCTGTTATACTGCTGCCTTACTTTATGTTGTTATACTGCTGCCTTGATCTATGGTGGCATATTGCTGTCTTGCAGCGTCATATCGAGGCGTTCCTGTTGTGGGACTGACATGTTGCATTAATGACCTTGGGAGAGGGAGCAGTGTAAATGTTTAATCTGGAAGTACCTGGCAGGCTGCGTCCTAGTGCAGGAATGTGCTGCGTGCTTAAAGGGAGCGAGGAAAGGGGCTGGGGTTTGGGGACTGCTTAAGGTAGTTAATGATTTATGAAACTATCAAAGGCAGAAGCTATTGTTAATGATTTGTATATGGATGTGTTTGAAGATTGAATTGCAAGCTCTGCTGGGCAGGATTCTACACGGTGATGTCTGTAGTAATGGAATGCATTTCCTCTACTGACATGCTAAAATAACAGGCTTCTCCTGAATCAATATCGTTGGTCATTTCTGTTATTAGGCCTCTTGCTTAAGACTTAAGCTGGGGACATATCTGTACAATTACGCATTAGATGCGATGCTTCCATCGATGATTCTCCCACAGTGCAGACACGTGCTCATACAACTGTTCAATCATACCAGTGACCATTGTTTGTATCAGTGTTTGTAATACAGACTCACATTGTTAAGCAGGGGCGGACTCACCATTGTTAAGCAGGGGCGGACTCACATTGTTAAGCAGGGGCGGACTCACCACTGTTAAGCAGGGGCAGACTCACCACTGTTAAGCAGGGGCAGACTCACCACTGTTAAGCAGGGGCGGACTCACCATTGTTAAGCAGGGGCGGACTCACCATTGTTAAGCAGGGGCGGACTCACCACTGTTAAGCAGGGGCGGACTCTCCACTGTTAAGCAGGAACTGATATAGTTCACACTATACTACACAGGGCCACCAGTTCCCATTATAAAACATAGTGCCCCCAGTTCACTTTATGTCACAATTTGACCCCAGTCCACATTATGCCACACTAGTAACCGAAGCAAATGCTTTGAAAGCTAGAAAGGTAGCTAATCAGAATCAACTTTAATGTGAAAGAGATGTAGGGTGACATTTAATGGGATGCGATTTTAAGTCACTTTCCGAAATCGCACATTATCGCACTAATTAAAATCGCATTTTTTTTGCCATGAATGCGCATATTTAATAAGGTGTGAATTCCGGGCAAAGATGTATGATAATGTGCGATTTTTTTGTCATGAAAATGTGCGATTTTGAAGACACCTGCGATTTTGTGCTAAAAAAAATGGCGTGAGGTCCCCCTTCCTGAGCATAACCAGTCCCGGGCTCACTGAGCCGGACCTGGTTCCAAAAATGTGGGGGACAAAAAGTGTAGGGGTCCCCCATATTTCTGTAATCAGCGCCAGACTCTTGGACTGGTTCTGGTTCCAAAAATACATAAATAATATATTAATTAAAACAAATTATATTAGTTAGGCATGCGTTTTCCTTAAGACTGGTGATAGTCAGTGAGGTAGAAAGGCTTTGCTTAGCTGACTTGTTAGTAAGCAGTCTGTTGGCGGTTTAGTAATGAACATTTAGTTAGAACCATTGGAATTTGCAGGTATTGATTGATGTTAAATATATTAGAAACTGTCCAAGTTTATATGTCTGGCCAGACACTTTATAACAGAGGTACCTTACAGAAGCCACCAGTCACTTCTTGGGCCTCCCAGTTGTTGGTGCTGAATCACCTTTGTGGTACAACTTTATCCGGAGTAGCCTTGAGATGTGGTGTAATTATAATATGTATGGTATCCCTCTGATGCATTCAAGAAATAGGGCTTTGACGCGTTTCCCCGCCTTCCATCACGGTATCAGCGGCTTTATCAAGGAAAAAAGGTAGTGGCAAACTTGAATGCATCAGAGGAGATTATACTTTATAATGGGAAAACATCTGGATGCGAGTTCCGGCGTTACTAAAAATTGGCACTTCAGAATGTGCGATTTCGCGTAAAAAATGCTTTTTGCTGCATTTCACATGCACAGAAATGCATCGCATGGGGCAAATCAACTAGAATGACCCCCCCACTGGTCTCATCTCCAGCGTGCAAGTACATAGCAAAACCCAGAGGAAATAATTGCCTAATTGCCCGATCCCAATTATAATTGCTTATAATTGGCTAAAGTAACAGCAGTGGACGGCCACTTCACAGACCACATTTGGCCCCTGGGCCACCGGTTGACTATAACCTGCATTACTCTCTTCTAGTACCGACGTTATCATTTCATATCTGCTTTACATTGCCTTTTGTGTGCAGTGTAGTGTCCGTAGTGTGTACAGTAAGCTGTATTATATGATGCATCTACATCTGTGCCCATCTCTGAGAGCAACTGCATCCTCCTATTACCAATCCCAAGTGTCCCTCTTGGGCCAGTGAAGTGCTGCGCGGTACGTTACTGCACTAACAGGCCCACTGCTAATGACTCAACGTTTCATGTAGAGCCAGCTCTGTGTCCTCCCCAGGCACACTTATCCTATGAGCCGGGTCCTGCTGCTGTTGTGATAAGCTGTACAATACAGATATAATAACTCTTTATAGGAAGGAGATTCAAAGCTGGCGGCAGTAGCGATGTCGGACGTGTTTACATTACGCGCATGCGCCTGATTCGCACTGCGCCTGCGTTCCCTGAAGGTTACCGCTGGGAGCACTACAGTAAAATCAGACACAGAAAAGGGTTATGTTGGCGGTCTTTTACCGTACATCGTGGGTTTACACCGTCTCGGTGGGAAGCCCATTCGCATACATTTGGGTCATGTTGCCCACAAAGATGTAGCTAGGACGTCCCGAGCAGGCCCTAAATGACTGTGGTGAAGAGAAGGCAAACAAAGGTAATCATTTAAAGCACCCACGGCACAGCATGTTGTGGATTACTGTGGCGAGATTTGCAGTATGACGCGCCATGTTTTCTGGCATTACAAGCCTACTTTGACATCTCTCATTTCTGTTTTCTAAAAGTCAGCAATCTGGAAATTACATTGTTAAAAATATAACAGTTTAGGGATAAAGGGCCTGATTCGCTACCACTCGCTACGCAGCGGTTGCTGATTTGCGAGTGACTTAACGCAGCCCGTCCAAACAAACACAGGGTTCCCCGAATGCATGAATGGTAGGGAGCATATGGCACGTGACCGCTCCCACGGCGCGCCAACAAATAAGGTTCCTGCCAAAAAGCTTGCACTGTTCAAACGTAGAGCAATGTGTAAACGTTTAGTTCCGCAAACTTTCTGCAAATAAATGTTTTCTCCATCAGGACAGTGCACCGATCCACACAGCTGTCTCTGAGAAGCGTTTTTTTGGCCGAGTAACAGTTTGCAGTGCTAGAATACCACATACTTCCAAGACCTAGCACCCTGTGACTTCTTTCTTTTCTTCAAAGTCACATCTGTATCAGGGGAACTTTTTTGCATCAGTTACTGACAGGGGACACATAATAAGCTGGAGTGTGGGTTTGGCCAATGCAAAATAATTGATTGGAGTTGGAGATTGGATGTGCAGCATGACTGGGAACGCGTACGATATATCGCATGTGCAAAGGCCGGCCTTACTGAGGTGCACCCATGTCCCTCCCCACTCACGTCCTATCTCACCAGCCGTGAGGTGTGATATGTGCCAGTCTGCCTGCGCACCCATACGCTACCCAATCTGTCATTGCCGCGCCAAGCCCATGGTTAGCAGCGCAGTCCTGCAGCAGGCAGCCGGGGATAGTCTTTGTGCAGTCAGCTGCTGCTCCGTCAGTGTACACAATGGATCGGAGGAGGTGAGATTTACCGGTGCCTCACATTTATACATTATTAATGACTGTTTCCAGAGTAGGCCAGACAGGTTTAAACGAGTAGCCGCGTTGTACGGTGTCATAAAATGTTTTATAAAGACGCAAACCTTCACCCATTTAACACATCCCCCCACCTCACTGTATACACACGCGGATGACAAATGGAGAGCTAGGAGATTTGTCTGTGGCGTTTACATTTTCTATT
This sequence comes from Crinia signifera, assembly GCF_055691185.1. NCBI lineage: Eukaryota > Metazoa > Chordata > Amphibia > Anura > Myobatrachidae > Crinia > Crinia signifera. Next base: position 325,028,738 of record NC_139219.1, on the reverse strand, counting down.
TGCACCGCTGACAAGGAGACCGCCGCTCTGTTTAAACTGCTATATGGCAGGCAAGGGTCAGCTGAGGTAAATGAGAAACGTAGAGAGAACAGGCGCGGATCCAGAGTCATTATATATATATATATAGATATCTCCTGTCAGCCTCATAAAGGAAATCTATAGGACAGGTGACTCACACTGGTCTGGCCAGGGACTATACTTTGTCGGAATTATATATATATATATATATATATATATATATATATATATATACACACACTCAAACACTGTAGAACTCTATGTAACTTGTCCCCAGCATCGGAGGCCTATGCATCTTCCGCTCTCAGCACAATTTGGAATCCTGATACACCAGATCTGTAGAGTAACTCCAGGAGGCACACAAGCTATATCATTAATCATACAGCTGCCCTTTTCTGCTACTGCGCGCCTCAGGCCTTGTTCTGGTGTACAGGCGGATCGCGCAAATCTCAATGTCACCTGATTCACAGGTGCGCGCAGTTAGAACAAACTTTTGGAGCAATAATAGTCAAACTGCGCAGCCTGGGAGAAATCCTTACCGCTCACGTGCTATGTCGCATGCATTTGCCTACGACATCGCTATTACCTGAGGCGGTCCAGGGTGGAGACTGGGTGGTGACCTAAAGTCTTTTCGTGCTACGGGCGTGCTGCACACACTGTCCCACCCACCTGCTGTTCCGCACCTGCTCAGGCTTGCTCCACCCTCCTCTCTGCCTGCTGCCCTGCCCTCCCCTAAGCTCCGCCCCTATACTTATCACTGTCCCCGGCGGCCTGGCCTACCAACCTCCTCATTGGCTCTGCTACGGTCTGTCCCATCTTCCTAGCAGTGGGAGGTGTGGGACAGGCGGCACGTGTCCCAGCGGTCACTGCGTGTGCATGTCGGAGACTGGACAGACTTTAACAGAATATAATATAGATGGTAGATTACAGTGCGGGTAAGCAATCTTGCTAACGGGATGTGTAACAGCATCTTATACCTGTAGTGCCTTCATAGTGTATACAATACTTGTGCCTACTGGTAATTGATCGACCACATCCGTACGCCTTTTTCTGTAACGTTTTCTTTCCAAACGCTTAGCATTACAGTAAACATCCCGGATGTGCGCTCTGACCTAATAATGTCCCATAATCAAACAGTCACCAGCTCCGGGATGAACAGCCCCCCCCCCCCCCCCCACACACACACACACACATACACACACACACATGGTAAAACTGTGATAAAGCCTGTATTTAGTGAGCGCACGAGGACAGGAAGCCGCAGAGGAAGTGATGCGCTATAATGCATTCATGTGGTTTCCAGGGCCCGTGTCGCTCGTTTCAGTATAGAAGGGACAGAGACATTGATTTAAGAGAGAGAAAAGAAATAAAAGTATAAAAAATTCGGTACTTGTTTCCTAGAACGGTGCCCAGATTTTCTACGTACGCCAACGTAGGGAAATCACATTGCATCGCATGCGCCATTATAGTGGCATGCGATGCAATTTTTTAAATGTAATTTATTCACTGCTCTGTGTGCCCCAGGGGTTCGCATCGCATAGCACCTCCGCAAAATCGCATACAATCGCATGCGATTTTATCGGGTATGCGATGCCACTACATTAGCTATACAATGATATGATTGGATGACATACAATGATGGTTTACGCACCCCCCACTATCCACGCCAGCCCGAAGCGTAGCGAGCACAGCGGAACGCGTCCTCCGGCATTTTCATACCCCCACTATCCACGTCGGCGTGTAGTTGATTTTATATAGTGTGGCGAGCGCAGCGTCTCGAGCGCAGCGAGCCCCGCAAGGGGACGAGGATTACTTCACATGTATTCCACGTCCCCTCTTGGGGCTCGCTGCGCTCGCCACGCTTCGGGCTCGGTGGCTCGCTGCACTCGCCACACTATATAAAATCAACTCCACGCCGATAAATATCTCATGAACTCACAGTAGGGATGGCCATCGACCATCGACGATTCTAAATCATTGATGGTTTATGGCCGATGTAGAATAGTTTTGCAATCGATGATGATTTCCATCCATCTATGTCAAGCATAAACTAATTTTTTTTTCCCCAAGGGGCCGGGACACGGATCAAAGCTCCACCCCTAATACCCGTGAAGCCCCACCCCATGGTTTGATTGGCGCACAGGCCAATCACTCAAAGAAAATGGACGACCATCGATAGGTAAAAACATTGATGGTCATCCATTGCTTAGTATGCCACTATTGATGGCCAGTTGTACTATTGCCATCTATGGCAATGGCATCGATGGTCATCCCGAAGTTAATCCCCCACCCCCCATTTGGGTCATATATGCATGGGTTTGTACACCTGGGAGCAAGCCAGGACCGTGGCAGCACGGAGGTCGGTGACCGTACCCCCAATGCTTTTGCAGCTCTGAAGTTCCGCTGTTGTGGATACACCTCGATGTTTCCTGAGGCGGACGGAGCGCGGCAGTAATAGCTGGTACAATTTAGCATCGGAACGTATTTATTCCCTCCAATTTCCCCTGTCAGCATCAATACCAGCGCTGGGCGCCTAGCGTTATCATGCTTACTTAGATCACACTTTTTTTGGCATACTTTACATAGAATTTTAATTTAGGTTTTCAGCAAAGCAGTAAACACAAATTACTGTAAAACCACCGGGGACTCAGCTCATGCATTGAAATATAATAGGCCATAAATTTTCCTGAACGCTTCTGTCTTGTAGCTTGGGAGATAATTCTTATCTCGCATCCCTTAGACAAGTGACTCTTTGCCTAATTAAAAACCGTAAGGGGGAAGGATGGGGCCGGCGTATAAAACAGTGTGATATTATTAGCCGCGGCAAATGCCCGTTCGCTGTGTATCTCCGGCTTTATATGACTACTGTAGGTTTGCAAAACAGTCGGCTGCGATTCAGACAGTATCAGTGATGGCCGGCAACTGGGTGGTGGTTAGTGCGGTGGGCGTGTTGTGGGAGTGCCAGGGGCGTGTCTGTTTTAGCAGCTCCCAGACACACAAGCCTTCGTAGGAGGTCATAGACAGATGGAGACCCTGCATTTGCCATAGACGTTTTGACGGCATGACCGATGCTGGCGTCTAAGGACCGATTCGAACCTGATCAAAGGGCCGCAAATTCTCAGTTAAGTTAAGCCACCGCCCTACTAGAGTGAAACCCCGCCTTGCGAATTAATACACCGGGCCGAAGTCATCGCAGACTCAGAGTAGCCAGAGACTTACTGTAGCGTCGTTTCGCTAAATCTCGTGGCTGGCCGCCATACATTCAGCAGGAATGAGATCCGTTGAGCAGAACAGTGTATATTCCTCCATATTTCTGCAATAGTCTGCTCTGCGAGTGGAAGGTTCAGGCCGGGCGACCCGACTGCGGAGTGCTTATTCGGGAACTGTTTAAAATAGCTGTTTTTATGCTTATGGAGTACAAAAATCAGCTCAACTTAATTAAGAAACTGAAACGTAACTGCCATCACATTTGGGAACGGCTGCCGCCTTTTGCAGAGCTTGCAGGTTTGTGCACCTGCCTGAGTCTGTGGTGAGATTACACCCCCATCGCTTTCTCCCTCGCAGCCTCTGTCATCGCTGCAGCGTCCTGCGGCTGTGCCGGCATTACCGTGGTAGCCATTCAGCGCCTGCTTTACCGTCCATACAACAAAACGTTCTGCACCGCATGGAAGCGGCTGGCAACATCAAAAGGTTGACAAGTGTAGCGAGCCATGTGAAGGGACGCGGTACACTAATTTGGCATCCATGTCATCAGGTGTCGACATTGACCCCAGAAAACCTTAAAACCGCATGTTTGCCTTTTGTCAGTGTCGACCTAGTGCGGCTGAAAATAACTGTCACTGTTTCCAGACCACACAGCAGGTCACATGTCCTAGGTCACCCGGGCAGCTGCACAGAGACAGTCTACCAACTGTCACATTTTCCAGAGCACAATGGTGATGCATTGTAAGTGGCATGTTAGATGGTTTAGCCAGATAATTCTGAAAAGAAGCCACCAATCAGAGCACCAATATTTTATGCAAATCTTTGGATCTAGACCTTTTAATTTGGTATATGATGTTATCAGACATCACAGAAATATATCCTTTATCTGATGATAATAATTCGGCACACGTGGAGGATTCTGGTTGCTGGCCTACTCCCACTCATTTTGCAGGTGTTGTTTTGGAAGCTGTTCTGTCTCTCGCAGGGAAGTTGGAAATTAGAGGGCCTGTGATCTGCAATTACATCCAGGAATAGTTTGGCTAATGACATCTTGGGATAAGTGAGAGAGAATTGGGAAAATAAAGATAATCGATGAGGAAGTCCCTCAGGAATGTGTCTCCCCCCCTCATAAGTCTGAGAATAAACGCCAGGTCTCGGACAGAATATGTGTCAAACGACGGTTCAGTCATATACCCAGAGCTGACGCTGTGAGCGCTCGTTATGTGGGTTTGTGTGGACATCTCAGGGTCTTTGGGCCAATGGCCAAACCCTCAGCAGACTCAGCCCACAACGCCGTACTCCGTGCTTTTCACCAACTTTCACTCATACCGTGTTTTATAGCTGCTGGCAGCTTTTTGATCTTGTGGTTTTGTTATTTATAAGCCAAAAAAAAATTAAATACCTACTTTATTCACTTGCGTGACGTTTTTATTAAGTATACGAAACCATACTGTACACATTCATTTTAGGACAGAAGGTTTAAGTAAACACTGAATATTATGTTAGATAGATGTGATATCGCCGGATTGGCCTCTATGCGTCTCATCCAGACCGGAACGCAGGTCTGTGAAAAGCGTTATTCATCGATTTTCACAGATCTGCACATGTGCTATCGCGGCAGTTTCATTGCTGCGGGTGGGGAGACGCAGTGTCTCTGGGGCGGGAGCATCAGGTCTCCTAACCAGTGAGGTGTATGTCCTGGCTGAGCATCAGGTCTCCTAACCAGTGAGGTGTATGTCCTGGCTGAGGGTCAGGTCTCCTAACCAGTGAGGTGTATGTCCTGGCTGAGGGTCAGGTCTCCTAACCAGTGAGGTGTATGTCCTGGCTGAGCGTCAGGTCTCCTAACCAGTGAGGTGTATGTCCTGGCTGTGTGTCAGGTCTCCTAACCAGTGAGGTGTACGTCCTGGCTGAGCATCAGGTCTCCTAACCAGTGAGGTGCATGTCCTGGCTGAGCGTCAGGTCTCCTAACCAGTGAGGTGTACGTCCTGGCTGTGCGCCAGGTCTCCTAACCAGTGAGGTGTATGTCCTGGCTGAGGGTCAGGTCTCCTAACCAGTGAGGTGTACGTCCTGGCTGAGCGTCAGGTCTCCTAACCAGTGAGGAGTATGTCCTGGCTGTGTGTCAGGTCTCCTAACCAGTGAGGTGTATGTCCTGACTGAGTGTCCGGTCTCCTAACCAGTGAGGTGTATGTCCTGGCTGAGCATCAGGTCTCCTAACCAGTGAGGTGTACGTCCTGGCTGAGGGTCAGGTCTCCTAACCAGTGAGGTGTATGTCCTGGCTGAGGGTCAGGTCTCCTAACCAGTGAGGTGTATGTCCTGGCTGAGCGTCAGGTCTCCTAACCAGTGAGGTGTACGTCCTGGCTGAGCATCAGGTCTCCTAACCAGTGAGGTGCATGTCCTGGCTGAGCGTCAGGTCTCCTAACCAGTGAGGTGTACGTCCTGGCTGTGCGCCAGGTCTCCTAACCAGTGAGGTGTATGTCCTGGCTGAGGGTCAGGTCTCCTAACCAGTGAGGTGTACGTCCTGGCTGAGCGTCAGGTCTCCTAACCACTGAGGTGTATGTCCTGGCTGTGTGTCAGGTCTCCTAACCAGTGAGGTGTACGTCCTGGCTGAGCATCAGGTCTCCTAACCAGTGAGGTGTATGTCCTGACTGAGGGTCAGGTCTCCTAACCAGTGAGGTGTATGTCCTGGCTGTGTGTCAGGTCTCCTAACCTGTGAGGTGTATGTCCTGGCTGGGCATCTGGTCTCCTATCCAGTGAGGTGTGTACGTCCTGGCTGAGGGTCAGGTCTCCTAAACAGTGAGGTGTGCGTCCTGGCTGAGGGTCAGGTCTCCTAACCAGTGAGGTGTGCGTCCTGGCTGAGGGTCAGATCTCGTAACCAGTGAAGTGTACGTCCTGGCTGAGGGTCAGGTCTCCTAAACAGTGAGGTGTACGTCCTGGCTGAGCATCTGGTCTCCTAACCAGTGAGGTGTATGTCCTGGCTGAGCATCTGGTCTCCTAACCAGTGAGGTGTGTATGTCCTGGCTGAGCGTCAGGTCTCCTAACCTGTGAAGTGTACGTGCTTGGCTGAGCATCAGGTCTCCTAAACAGTGAGGTGTGCGTCCTGGCTGAGGGTCAGGTCTCGTAACCAGTGAGGTGTACGTCCTGGCTGAGCATCAGGTCTCCTAACCAGTGAGGTGTACGTGCTTGGCTGAGCATCAGGTCTCCTAAACAGTGAGGTGTGCGTCCTGGCTGAGGGTCAGATCTCGTAACCAGTGAAGTGTACATCCTGGCTGAGGGTTAGGTCTCGTAACCAGTGAGGTGTACGTCCTGGCTGAGCATCAGGTCTCCTAACCAGTGAGATGTACATCCTGGCTGAGCATCAGGTCTCCTAACCAGTGAGGTGTATGTCCTGGCTGAGCATCTGGTCTCCTAACCAGTGAGGTGTATGTCCTGGCTGAGCATCAGGTCTCCTAACCAGTGAAGTGTACGTGCTGGCTGAGCATCAGGTCTCCTAACCAGTGAGGTGTACGTCCTGGCTGAGGGTCAGGTCTCCTAACCAGTGAAGTGTACGTGCTGGCTGAGCATCAGGTCTCCTAACCCAGCGGCGTAACTAGATATTCTGCGCCCCCCTGCCGACAATGCAGGAGGCCCCCCCCCCCCCCCCGGTAAGAAAAAATGGAGCGGAGGGGAGCCGGGGTACGGCGCGGGGGGGGGGGTTGTGTTTGTGTGTGTGTGTGTTTGTGTGTATGTATTTGTGTGCGTTACCTCTGGCCGGCGTGGCCGCATCCGTCTGCGCCGGGTCCCGGGCGGCTCTCCCGTTTACTGCTGCTAATGAAAAAGTGACACTTGGAAAATGGCTGCCCCCATACTGCAGACGAAAAACTGTCTGCAGTATGGGGGCAGCCGTTTTCCAAGTGTCACCTTTTTGTATTAGAAGCGCTGCGGCTGCCGGGACTCGGGAGAGCTGGGACCCGGTGCAAATAAAACCACCGGCGGCAGAAGGCAACCAGTGAGTAACTATCGTCCCGCAGCCCCCCCGGCGCCCACATACCCTCAGCGCCTCCCAGCCACCGCGGGGGCTGCAGGACGATAGTTACGCCACTGTCCTAACCAGTGATGTGTGCGTCCTGGCTGAGGGTCAGGTCTCCTAACCAGTGAGGTGTACGTCCTGGCTAAGCGTCAGGTCTCCTAACCAGTGAGGTGTACGTCCTGGCTGAGGGTCAGATCTCGTAACCAGTGAGGTGTACTTCCTGGCTGAGGGTCAGGTCTCCTAACCAGTGAGGTCTATGTCCTGGCTGAGCATCAGGTCTCCTAACCAGTGAGATGTACGTCCTGGCTGAGCGTCAGGTCTCCTAACCAGTGAGGTGTATGTCCTGGCTAAGAGTCAGGTCTCCTAACCAGTGAGGTGTATGTCCTGGCTGAGCATCAGGTCTCCTAACCAGTGAGGTGTACGTCCTGGCTGAGCATCTGGTCTCCTAAATGGTGAGGTGTACGTCCTGGCTGAGCGTCAGGTCTCCTAACCAGTGAGGTCTATGTCCTGGCTGAGCGTCAGGTCTCCTAACCGGTGAGGTCTATGTCCTGGCTGAGCGTCAGGTCTCCTAACCAGTGAGATGTACGTCCTGGCTGAGCATCAGGTCTCCTAACCAGTGAGGTGTACATCCTGGCTGAGAGTCAGGTCTCTTAACCAGTGAGGTGTATGTCCTGGCTGAGCGTCAGGTCTCCTTACCAGTGAGGTCTATGTCCTGGCTGAGCGTCAGGTCTCCTAAACGGTGAGATGTATGTCCTGGCTGAGCGTCAGCTCTCCTAACTGGTGAGGTCTATGTCCTGGCTGAGCGTCAGGTCTCCTAACCAGTGAGATGTAAGTCCTGACTGAGGGTCAGGTCTCCTAACCAGTGAGGTCTATGTCCTGGCTGAGCGTCAGGTCTCCTAACCAGTGAGATGTACGTCCTGGCTGAGCATCAGGTCTCCTAACCAGTGAGGTGTACATCCTGGCTGAGAGTCAGGTCTCTTAACCAGTGAGGTGTATGTCCTGGCTGAGCGTCAGGTCTCCTTACCAGTGAGGTCTATGTCCTGGCTGAGCGTCAGGTCTCCTAAACGGTGAGATGTATGTCCTGGCTGAGCGTCAGCTCTCCTAACTGGTGAGGTCTATGTCCTGGCTGAGCGTCAGGTCTCCTAACCAGTGAGATGTAAGTCCTGACTGAGGGTCAGGTCTCCTAACCAGTGAGGTGTATGTCCTGGCTGAGCATCTGGTCTCCTAACCAGTGAGGTGTGTACGTACTGGCTGAGCATCAGGTCTCCTAACCAGTGAGGTGTGCGTCCTGGCTGAAGGTCAGGTCTCCTAACCAGTGAAGTGTACATGCTGGCTGAGCATCAGGTCTCCTAACCAGTGAGGTGTACGTCCTGGCTGAGCGTCAGGTCTCCTAACCAGTGAGGTGTATGTCCTGGCTGAGGGTCAGATCTCGTAACCAATGAGGTGTATGTTCTGGCTGTGTGTCAGGTCTCCTAAACAGTGAGGTGTACGTCCTGGCTGAGGGTCAGGTCTCCTAACCAGTGAGGTGTATGTCCTGGCTGAGAGTCAGATCTCCTAACCAGTGAGGTGTATGTCCTGGCTGAGCATCAGTTCTCCTAACCAGTGAGGTGTACTGTATGTCCTGGCTGAGCATCAGGTCTCCTAACCAGTGAGGTGTATGTACTGGCTGAGCGTCTGGTCTCCTAAATGGTGAGGTGTACGTCCTGGCTGAGCGTCAGTTTTCTTAACCAGTGAGGTGTATGTCCTGGCTGAGCGTCAGGTTTCCTAACCAGTGAGGTGTACGTCCTGGCTGAGGGTCAGATCTTGTAACCAGTGAGGTGTACGTCCTGGCTGAGGGTTAGGTCTCCTAACCAGTGAGGTGTATGTCCTGGCTGAAGGTCAGATCTCCTAACCAGTGAGGTGTACGTCCTGGCTGAGGGTCAGGTCTCCTAACCAGTGAGGTGTATGTCCTGGCTGAGAGTCAGGTCTCCTAACCAGTGAGGTGTATGTCCTGGCTGAGCATCAGGTCTCCTAACCAGTGAGGTGTACGTCCCAGCTGAGCATCAGATCTCCTAACCAGTGAGGTGTATGTACTGGCTGAGCGTCTGGTCTCCTAAATGGTGAGGTGTACGTCCTGGCTGAGCGTCAGTTTTCTTAACCAGTGAGGTGTATGTCCTGGCTGAGCGTCACGTCTCCTAACCAGTGAGGTTTATGTCCTGGCTGAGGGTCAGGTCTCCTAATCAGTGAGGTGTATGTCCTGGCTGAGCGTCAGGTCTCCTAACCAGTGAGGTGTATGTCCTGGCTGTGTGTCAGGTCTCCTAACCAGTGAGATGTATGTCCTGTCTGAGTGTCAGGTCTCCTAACCAGTGAGGTGTATGTCATGGCTGAGCGTCAGGTCTCCTAACCAGTGAGGTGTACAGTACGTCCTGGCTGAGCGTCAGGTCTCCTAACCAGTGAGGTGTTTGTCCTGGCTGAGCGTCAGGTCTCCTAACCAGTGAGGAGTATGACCTGGCTGTGCACAGGTGACTGTTCTCCAGCTGAGAATTATGTCGAGCTGGTATTTTCTTAGATCTGCCAGCTAGATAATTACTCACTCTGATTGTTTACCTGTCTAACCACAAATACGCTGTATACTGTGACTGTGCCAGCGACCGTGATTAGTCATTGACTCAATCGCTAGATCAACACTAATATAATCTAGTGCACTCCAGCTGAATAGATGCAATAAATGCCACCTGAGGGTGAAAATGCTGATGTATCATATGCTCATATTGTGCCACCTTTACTGGGACATTCCTGGTATTACATATGTAGATTTCTCATTTACTGTTGTGTACAGCAGCTGATATTGGTGTCCTGTAAGGCCCCTTTCACACGCTCCGGCTCCTGCCAGGCAGCAAAACCCCGCACAGCCAAGAAGCCATGCCACACACAGAAGTCTAGAATGGTGGGGATGGCCACAGCCCGGCAGCCGACCCTTCCAGCGGTGACAGCCGGCTGCAACCGGGCGGCCGGGCCATGGCCGTCCCGTGTGAATGGACACAATTATGTCCATTATTAACTACTGAGCACGGCTTTTGACCATGTGGGGTTTTGCCGCCCAGCAGGGGCCTAAGGGAATTGCATTCAGACATTACAGCGATTGTGTTCTGGTGCACTCAGGACAGAGCCCAGCCTAGTGCAAAGTATACAATACAGAGCCCGGTCTAGTACAAAGCGTACAATACAGAGCCCGGTCTAGTACAAAGCGTACAATACAGAGCCCGGTCTAGTACAAAGTATACAATACAGAGCCCAGCCTAGTGCAAACCGTACAATACAGAGCCCGGTCTAGTATAAAGCATACAATACAGAGCCCGGTCTAGTGCAAAGCGTACAATACAGAGCCCAGCCTAGTACAAAGTATACAATACAGAGCCTGGTCTAGTACAAAGCGTACAATACAGAGCCTGGTCTAGTACAAAGTGTACAATACAGAGCCCGGTCCAGTACAAAGCATACAATACAGAGCCCGGTCTAGTACAAAGTATACAATACAGAGCCCGGTCTAGTGCAAAGCGTACAATACAGAGCCCGGTCTAGTAAAAAGTATACAATACAGAGCCCGGTCTAGTGCAAAGCGTACAATACAGAGCCCAGCCTAGTACAAAGTATACAATACAGAGCCTGGTCTAGTACAAAGCGTACAATACAGAGCCTGGTCTAGTACAAAGTGTACAATACAGAGCCCGGTCCAGTACAAAGCATACAATACAGAGCTCGGTCTAGTATAAAGCGTACAATACAGAGCCTGGTCTAGTACAAAGCATACAATACAGAGCCCAGTCCTAGTACAAAGCATACAATACAGAGCCCGGTCTAGTGCAAAGCGTACAATACAGAGACCGGTCTAGTACAAAGTATACAATACAGAGCCCGGTCTAGTGCAAAGCGTACAATACAGAGCCCGGTCTAGTAAAAAGTATACAATACAGAGCCCGGTCTAGTACCAAGTATACAATACAGAGCCCGGTCTAGTACCAAGTATACAATACAGAGCCCAGCCTAGTAAAAAGTATACAATACAGAGCCCAGTCTAGTACCAAGTATACAATACATAGCCCGGTCTAGTACAAAGCATACAATACAGAGCGCAGTCTAGTACAAAGCATACAATACAGAGCTTGGTCTAGTACAAAGCATACAATACAGAGCCCGGCCTAGTACATAGAGTACAATACAGAGCCCGGCCTAGTACATAGAGTACAATACAGAGCCCGGCCTAGTACATAGAGTACAATACAGAGCCCAGCCTAGTACATAGAGTACAATACAGAGCCCAGCCTAGTACATAGAGTACAATACAGAGCCCAGCCTAGTACATAGAGTACAATACAGAGCCCAGCCTAGTACATCGAGTACAATACAGAGCCCAGCCTAGTACATCGAGTACAATACAGAGCCCAGCCTAGTACATAGAATACAATACCGAGCCCGGCCTAGTACATAGAGTACAATACAGAGCCCAGCATAGTACATAGAGTACAATACAGAGCCCAGCCTAGTACATAGAGTACAATACAGAGCCCGGCCTAGTACATAGAGTACAATACAGAGCCCAGCCTAGTACATAGAGTACAATACCGAGCCCGACCTAGTACATAGAGTACAATACAGAGCCCGGCCTAGTACATAGAGTACAATACAGAGCCCAGCCTAGTACATCGAGTACAATACAGAGCCCAGCCTAGTACATAGAATACAATACCGAGCCCGGCCTAGTACATAGAGTACAATACAGAGCCCAGCATAGTACATAGAGTACAATACAGAGCCCAGCCTAGTACATAGAGTACAATACAGAGCCCGGCCTAGTACATAGAGTACAATACAGAGCCCAGCCTAGTACATAGAGTACAATACCGAGCCCGACCTAGTACATAGAGTACAATACAGAGCCCGGCCTAGTACATAGAGTACAATACAGAGCCCAGCCTAGTACATAGAGTACAATACAGAGCCCAGCCTAGTACATAGAATACAATACCGAGCCCGGCCTAGTACATAGAGTACAATACAGAGCCCGGCCTAGTACATAGAGTACAATACAGAGCCCAGCCTAGTACATAGAGTACAATACAGAGCCCAGCCTAGTACATAGAGTACAATACAGAGCCTGGCCTAGTACATAGAGTACAATACAGTGCCCGGCCTAGTACATAGAGTACAATACAGATCAGGCGGTCTGTTAGAGGTCACTGGTCCGCGTCACGTCTCAAGGGGCTGTGAATGTGAGTGATCTTATGCTCCTATCCCTGAGGATCTGGCCCGGTGTGTTCCCATTACTGTCCTTCTCTCAGTACATAAAGGCAATCGGACGGTCCCCATCTCTGACACCAGTCTGTTAGAGTCCTCATACTGCACATAATGATTTCACCCTGGGCGCAGGTCTGCAAATCCCTGTGTGAACCGTTTGAGGACTGTTTGCAGAAGGATTTACTCGATTCAGCGGCTTATAATTGAGATGTTTGATATCTCTGCTCGCTGTGTGTGTTGTATTAATTCCCCGTGTTAGGTGGTATTAACCTCTGCTCCAGAAAAACGTATGGTGACACATTCTCCCCGGTGTCTCTTGTACCTTGCTGGAGCTAACGAGGAACATATAGTGTCAGCTGTCTGTCCCTGACCTCCGACCCCTCCATAAACAGCTACATGACCCCCCGGATCATTCCGTGGCCGTATTCTCATCCTGGGCATCCACGTTCCATCTATCCATCCAGTCGCCTGGACCTTTCATGGTAACATTCCTTCTCTTATTCCCGGTAACCTTTGGAATGATAAATGTTGTTTCACAAGATTCCGGCGCTCTGTATATTGCGTCACTCTCTGCGGCACCTGTCTGTCGGTGACAAATCTCTTTTGTGACAGAACGGACAGCGTAGTGGCCATAGGCCTAATTCGTGTTTGTACGCAATGCCCAATTATCAGCAGACTACGCTTTTTCCGCGATCTGTTTTTGGGGCTTATATCTGCCACCAGCTACGAGCTTGAATGTACAAAAACATGGCACCTGCGTCGCTACTGCCGCGTCCCATCTGCGTCACCAAAGGCCAACTGTTTTTGTGCGTAGGCTGCGAATGTGTACGCAACTGTGAATGAGCTTGCAATGGCTTCAGGGGGAGTCTCTGTTCATTCTAGGCATGGCCATCGTTGCCATTGCTGTCGATGGTTACCATCGATGGCAAAAGTGCAACTGCCCATCAATAGTGGTATACTATGCAATGGATGTTTTTACATATCGATGGTCATCCATTTTCTTTGACTGATTGGCTTGTGGGCCAATCAAAACATGGGGACGGGGCTTCTCGGGTGTCAGCTATTCTCTGTGTCCCGGCCCCATGGGGAAAAAGAAACCTTTGTTTATGCTTGACATCGATGGAGGCAAAACTACTCTTCATCGGCCATAAACCATCGATGATTTTGAATCATCGATGGTCAATGGCCATCCCTAGTACATTCCTGGGTATCAACTCCACTTGCTAATACATACCTCCCAACTGTCCCGATTTTTGGGGGGATGGTCCCACCTGTGGTGGAGGGGCAGTTGGGAGTACCCCCTGCCCGGAGCTGCTGTGTGGCACGCAACTTCTATTCCCAGAGACAGAGGGTCTGGGGGCTTGGCCAGCAGCCCATAGAACCTACAGCAGAAAAACAGGGCGTGGCCTCATGAGAGTGATGCAATTTGTAGCCCACGCCCCCGAATCTCGACCTGCAGATTTAAAAGGTTGGGAGGTATGCTAATAAGAGCAGCACTGTAACGTGTGTATCTGTGCACTGTATAAGTGCTAGTCATTGGCCCGGGATATGCCAGGACTTGCCCCATACACTCCCCTAATGCCGGTGATTAATCCGTCAGTCTGCTAATCCCGGTATCTAAACAAACACAGCATCACTCTCACTGCAGCTGTCCTTTCACTGAGCTTAATCACAGTACTTGTGGTCCGACGGCCGACCGATCTCACCACCAGGGCCGGATTAAGGGCCATGGGGGCCTGGGGCCGGAACTAGCCAAGCACCTGCAGTGAGAAGTAGGGGTGGCCATTGAACATCTATGACCTATGACCAATGGTGACTACTTTAATCATCAGTGAGGGAGAACGGGGTGGTTAACCACCAGCGATGATACAGAGTGTCAGGACAAGGAGCCCAACTCTGACACCTCCAAAACCCCGCCGCCAGACTCTGATTGGCCCACAGCTCAGTTAACATTGAAACGGGGATGACAACTATGACGGGGTTGCAAACTATTGCAGTGATACATTGTACAGGTCATGTCACATTTACTCACGGCAGACGTGTATTTCTTTGTTGAATAGAGCTTACAATCTAAATGAGCTACCAATGGCAGATGCAAAGGGGTGCCGACATTTGGGATCCCGACAGGCATTCACCCGACGTTGGGATCCCGACTGTCAAAATACTGACAGCCGGATTCCCGACGGCTGTCGGCTATCTTCCCTCGTGGGGGTCCACGACCCCCATAGAGGGAGAATAGAATAGGTGGCTCGTATAGCGAGCCACCGTGCCCGCAGCGTGGCGAGTGCAGCGAGCCCTCAAGGGGCTTTGTTGCGCTCGCCACGCTATCTGGGTCCGGCCAGTCGGGATCCCGACGTCGGGATTATGACTGTCGGGATCCCGACTGTCGGACCCCTATACCACACCCGATGCAAAGGAGGGGCTGAAGCACAAAAGGCAAGAAACAGCAACTGCCAGAGTCAGTTTGGAATGGCGGTTGGTGGCAGTGGGTGTGGCTATCCTATTTGAATTTTGAACTGTGCTGCAGGAGCTGATTGGCTGGTACTTTGTCACTCTCCACTTTATCACGTATCAAGGCTTAGTACATCTGGCCCCCTATGTCAAATTTCTATCAAACTTGTCCAGGATCCAACTGGACCACCTTGTCCACTTTCCCCTAGTCACCACCCCTTCCAGGTCGTCATCCCCTAGTCACCACCCCTTCCAGGTCATCATCCCCTAGTCACAACCCCTTCCAGGTCGTCATCCCCTAGTCACCACCCCTTCCAGGTCTTCATCCCCTAGTCACTACCCCTTCCAGGTCGTCATCCCCTAGTCACCACAATTTCCAGGCCGTCATCCCCTAGTCACCACCCCTTCCAGGTCGTCATCTCCTACTGACTACAATTTCCAGGTAGTCATCCCCTAGTCACCACCCCTTCCAGGTCATCATCCCCTAGTCACCACCCCTTCCAGGTCGTCATCCCCTACTCACCACAATTTCCAGGCCGTCATCCCCTAGTCACCACCCCTTCCAGGTCATCATCCCCTAGTCACCACCCCTTCCAGGTCGTCATTCCCTACTCACCACAATTTCCAGGCCATCATCCCCTAGTCACCACCCCTTCCAGGTCATCATCCCCTAGTCACCACCCTTTCCAGGTCGTCATCCCCTACTCACCACAATTTCCAGGCCGTCATCCCCTAGTCACCACCCCTTCCAGGTCGTCATCTGGTACAGTCCCTCCAATATCAGTGATGTCACTGTTCCCCTGTATAGTGGCTCAGCCCAATGACTGGCTGCTCCCACTCTTTGTAGGCCGCACATAGCAGCTAATGTTATACAAAGTTTCCTACTGACGCCGGTGTAGTTGGAGGTAAAACTTTCGTGTCTGCAGTTTCTTAGTGTCATTCCCAGGGACTTGCCCTGGACCTTGAGAAATCCGCAGTGCAGTACACGGAGTGGGAGACGGCGCAGTGTCTGGGGACACACGGATGTAATAACTCATCGTCTCTCCTGACAGGTGCACTGTACCTGCACACACAATTCTGTCGCCCGCCGCCACTAATGGGAAATAAAGCACGTTATATTATTACTGTACGCCTGGCAAAGACTGATGAGGTTTTAACCATTTAATGCAGGTTCCGAAACACATAGGAAAGGGATCAGACAGTCCTTACTAAGGTGGAAACCCACGCAAGCGCGAGGAGAATATACAAACTACACACAGTGGGAATCAAACTCATGACCTCCATTAATCTAGCAGTGCACTCTGGGACCAGGATTACCGCTGTGGGCCAGTATCTCTGTGGCAGCTGACAAGATGATCGCCGTGGTAGTCAGCTGTCCCAGTAATATATTTATGTCGTACAGGTTATGGGGGGCCACACTTATAAATGTGTCTGTGTATAATACATCAGCACCAAGAAGCGCTGCAGGACAAGCACGTTTATAAATGAGCGGTAGAACGCACATTGGCGCGCTGTGATGATTCTGGAGACTGCTCTGTGTACACGACATAACCTTATGTATGATGTCTACATTAAACTGGCCAAACATTTCAGAACAAATAGCCTAATCTTTGCCTTACAAGTAAACTTTGCTTTTCCCCAGTGCCGGATTAGCCCTGCCTTTGTTCCATAGGTGCTAACACTGACCTCTCCGTTAGATTCCTATCGCGCCCTGTGATAAGCCTGGTACTTTATAGCAGGGACTTGTGTAAAAGATTGGACCTGAAGGTTAAAAAATACTTTTCTTAAGGAGAATCGAACTCTTCTACTATAGTTTATTCTGCTGCCACATGATGGGCACTGTACCATCATGCTGAAAGGAGTAACATGGTTGGTGCCACCACACAGGTACCAAGGAAGTGACACAGTCACCACCCCAATGGCGCCATGGGAAGCTGCAGGCGACGGTATTGGTGTCTTCCTGGCAGTGGTTTGCTGTGGGACATCATGATGCCATGCGGTGCAGGGCATGGAGGAACCCCGTTATGGCACTGCCATTGTCAGAAGCCTTTTAGCTTACCGGAATGTTTTTGGAGTGTGGGAGGACCCACACGAACATGTGAAGAACATACAAACTCCATAGAGATATGGCCCTGGTTGAAGTCAAACCCTTGACGCCAGCCCTGCGAGCCAGCGATGCCATCCATTGCACTGCCAGGTCATCCATTAGGCAACCTCCTGGTGAAGATGGCTTGTGCTGGCCTACGGGGGTCCCATACGATGAACGAACCATAGTGTTAGGGACCCACCAGATTAGGTCACTTGGTGGCGGTGGATTGGTGCACTGTGTGTGTTGCGAGGGGGAGTCCTTTTGCAGGGCCCCTCCCACACCCCAAAGGAAACTCCCCTTTTCACAAGGCCACACCTCTTTCCAACAGGCTTGACAACCCACCAGCAAAAAACACATAAATCGGCACTTCTGGCTTCCACAATGAGTTTTGGCACCATGTAAACTATATACAGTATTTGTTCTCCGGCGGCGGCTGGGCTTGGTGCCATATCTATATTTTAATTTGTAGGCATTTTCTAGAGAAAATAAACAATATTTAGTTTTTTTTTATCATTCTGAAACTTTGTACCCAATACAGTATACTGGTTTGTTTTAGCCTGAGAATTCCATGGGCAACAGTTACGTGCACTTTATTGGAGGTGGGGCGTGTGATTTGGGCTATAAAACACTGTTTATGTGGAACGTGTTTGTGGGTTTTTTCCACATTCTCTTCTCTCGCTCTCTCTCCTTGATAGTGGCCGCTATGGAGAGTGCCGTGTGATTGGTCAGGTTTACCCAGGTGACATTACTAAGTGTCGGACAGGTCCTGACATATCTCCTACCTTATAAACTGTGGACTGGTGTGGAGGGGGACTTGTATGTCTGACCAGCACGACCAGATCCCTCCTGTCTCCTAGACTGAAGTGACTTCTCTCAGAGGTGACTTACGTCCTGCTCGTCAAAAAGAAGAAAAAAAATGAATGAAGAATATATAAAACCACAACCTAATAGTTTTCATCCAAAGCCTTAAGCAGTTCTAGAATTAGCCCCAAACCTGAACCTGTCCCAAGTTTTAATAGAAACCCAAATACAGATTGAGACTCTGATCTCACGTTCTATATAGGCAACAGATGTCATGTGTTTGAATGACAGTTGGGAGCTGATTGGCTGCAGCGCCGTTTATCATGTGCAACAAGTTTTTTCATTCACAACGAGTTTAAAATTTTAGGAGGTGTCTAAGAATGACAGCTGTTTACTTTGTAGCCCCCTCTTCTTTAAGAGACCCAAAGTAATTGGACAGTTGGACCCAAAAGCTGTTTCATGGGCAGGTGTGGGCTATTCCTTTATATATTAGGGCTGCAGTCAGTTTACCGACAGTGAGTCGGAGGTCGCACCGGCATGCAGGTCTGACCTCGGACCCTCCTCCTGGAGGCGGGGCACTGGGGTGGCATGCAATCCATTACATGTAAAAGGAAAGAATATGATCAAGTAGTGTATGGCCAGCTTAACACTGCAATTTATATTTCAGTTTGAACACACCCCACCCAAATGTAACTCTCTCTGCACCTGTTACATCTACCCCACCTGCAACGCAGCACGGTTTTGCCCATTAGAGAGAGATTTTGCTTTTGCAAGCCAAAGTGACATGGGCCCCGTAGTCAGATCACTTAGAAATTGGCCAGAAATCTCATCGTGTTTATGGAAGATCTAGACCACAGTTTTTCAAACTCGGTCCTCAGGACCCCACACAGTGCATGTTTTCCAGGTCTCCTCACAGAATCGCAAGTGAAGTAATTAGCTCCACCTGTGGATCTTTTAAAATGTGTCAGTGAGTAATGAGTGCACCTGTGACCTGGAAACCATTAACTGTGTGGGGTGTTGAGGACCGATTTTGAGAACCCCTGATCTAGACTACGGACAATCTCCCACACAAATTTGCTCAGGACACATATCTCCCTGTGTGTATGCCCCGTTCGGGCTATGTCTATAGAAGGAATATTGGAAAACCGGAACCCCCTCCCGGCCCGCCGGAAGGGTGGGCAATCCTCCCGCCCTCCCCTGCCGGTTAAATACCGCATTTGCGGGTGTACGCGGAGGGCACGGGGCTAAAAAGATGCAAATTGCACCATTTTAGCCCCCTCCACGTACACCCGCAAATCGCGCCAATTTTAGGAATCCCTGAAGCACGCTGAAAGTCTCCTCTCTGGGCTTCTTCCGGAGAGGAGGAGAAAAGAGTCGGCAAGTATCCAACATTTATATACACCATGGTACATGGATCCGGAAGTACTGCGTTCTATATTTCTGGTGTACTAGAACGTATTCTGGCCGCAGCGTGGGAATAGGGCCCTTATCTGCACGTGGTGGGAATAACCTTTAACTTCATAGTTCTGTGACAATCTCCTATCTATAGCAGGTGGAACGATTGCTATTATCCCGCAAGATTTCGGTTTGGGGTAAAATTTATTTAAAAAAAACAATCATTAATAAAAAATAAAAAAAATCATGTAATTTTTTTGCCATCTAAACCTGAAATTCGGATCGAAAATCTGAATTACAAACTGCGGAAGATTAGAACCGGGACTCGGTTGTATTACATCTTGTAGTGGGATCAGAGCGGGTTTTTGTTCAGTTTGGTAGTGATAGTAGTAGCAGTAGTTGTGTGTTGTTCTTACCATACTTGTGCACATGTTACTACTGTCAGACACCGGACACTCTGGGGTTATAGTCACAGGCTGCATGGAAATATGCGTTACTGTTACCCTAAGGGGTGCAGTGTTAAAAGTGCCCATACACTATGTGATTTTGGGCCAATTTCACCTGATTTCGCATGTATGTGACATTTGATCCGATCCGCGGTCCCGTGCGCATCGGACCGGATCAGGGGGTCGGACGTGCAGCATGTACGATGGCGTCCGACCTCCGTCAGCGAAGGCTATTAGCATTTTCAAATAATCTGTCAAATAACTCTGATTGGCTAAGAGCTCTCTCAGCCAATCAGCGGCCGCTCGGAAGGGAAGGCCGTTGATTGGCTGAGAGTGCTCTCTCTCAGCCAACCAGAGGTCGTCCAGTCATTTGACACGTTATTTTAAAATTCTAATAGCCACCCTTCCTGCCCGCTGCACTGATAACCGCTCCTCTCCACCTCTGCCCCCCCGCTCCTCACCACCTCTGCACCTGCCGCCCGCCCTGCTGCTCCTCACCGGCCTTCAGCTACTCTGTATTACATGCTATAAATCGCATGCGATTCGTCACATGTGAAAAATGGCACATAACAGTCACTGCCAGTCAGAGCTATAACAGGGGGAGGGGCAGCTGTTGCTATAGGAGAAGGCATGTGATTGGCTGTGAGCAACTCAACTTTTAAAGTAAGTGTTCCAGGAATATTCTGTCCTGTTATTCGGCAGTGGCCAATTAAGGATCCCGAGTCCTGCTGCAAACAGATGACTTTCAGCTTGCTGAGAAACAGCTTTGTACACCCACACCCCCCCCAACATGACCCTCTCCAGGATGGAGCAATGCTCTATTCCTGGACTTCCCTGGTAATGTATGATTAACATCACCTGTGGTGAAACACCTTTCTTATCAATTACCCAGGTTCAACACTGGTGATGACAATCATACATTACCGGGGAAGTCCAGGAACAGAGCATTGTGTCCTCCTGGAGAGGGTCATGTTGGAAGGTATGAGTGCCAAATTGTATGTGAGCCTCCCGGGGAGCTGCCGGGCAGCTCGCAGGATAATTGGGCCCGACTTGTCCTTAGGACAAGTTGGCCTACTGTATGGGGGCTTAAGACAAGTTGGACCCAATTCAGCTTGAGCTCCCCCAGCAGCTCCTCTAGGGGCTCACTTACGATGTGGCACTTGATGTGCCATTTGTACATGGAATAAATCATGTATGCACTCCTGGGGAGCTGATTGGGGGAGGGCAGTAGAATAAAAAAATTTTTTTTAAATAAAGTGGGCAGCCGCTGATTGGCTGAGAGAGCTCATGTGGGAAACAATCACTGTGTCAGCGTTACTGTATCCGCAAATGGGGGTTGAAGGTATGGGACAGGTATATTGGGTGCTTTATGAGTGCGACACGATTTGCAGAGCTTACAGGTGGGAGTAGTCGAGTTGTTTTTACTAAAATTTTAAAAGTGCCTTTAATTGGCCCAAATATATACTTTATACCCATTTCATGTACCCCGTATTCCATGACAGCATTTATTTTGCACCAAAAAAACTTTCTTTTTGTCTTTTTTTTAAGTGCTTTTAAAATTGCATATTGCATCCATTTAATACATTTTAAGTCCCCCCAAATCTTTTTTTTATTATGCCCCAATATATGTCCTATACTGTTATCCTATGCGACTGTGCTGTTTTGGGGAGGGTACAGGCTGATTTCCCTATATTCACCGGCACTTTTCACTGGTCAACACCGCAGGTCCCTTGTTCATAAGCGTTTCTATAATGGGTGCAATATCCAGGGGGGGGGGGGGGGGGGGCAGTCATGGCAAAAAAAAAATTGCCGGTACAATGACGGCCGCAAATGCGCAGTAGGAATTTTGTCACTGAAACATTACAGCTGCCATGTTTTCGGAGACTTGCATATGAGCAGAAGGCTCTGGCACGGTCCCTCCCCAAGCGGAGGTGGTGGCAGGGGCCGGAGTAGGGGAAGGCCTAGTGTTTTTTTTTTTTTTTTTTTGGGGGGGGGGGGGGGGCGTCGGCAACCATCGAATGACTTCTCTCCCCTTCGGCTGCATGCGAGGGGATGTGTTGGCGTACATCCCCTCGCAATGGTACTGAGTGGATTTGCGGGGAGTGGGTGTACGTTCGAAAGAGCGCTGCTTGGCGAGCTGTACTGAATCAGACTCAGAGCCCGCACACAGACCCCCCTCTGTTAAAACACCCCTGCAATCTATTTTAATTATTATCAAGTGTCTTATTCACTAAAAGCTATTTATTACCTAATCAATTTTGAACCATATACAGTGTATATATGTATATATATATAGATAGATAGATAGATAGATAGATAGATAGAGAGTGAGAGTAGGGGAGATGTACTAACCCATGGGTCTTCAAACTGTGGCCCTCCAGATGTTGTGAAACTACAAATCCCAGCATGCCTTGCCACAGTTTTGCTATAAGGGAGTGTTAAAACTGTGGCAAGGCATGCTGGGATTTGTAGTTTCACAACATCTGGAGGGCCACAGTTTGAAGACCCATGTACTAAGCAGTGGGGAAGATAAAGTAGACAGAGATAAAATACTCTCCAATCAAGTCAGTTCCTAACAGCCGTGTTACAATTTACGTTTGGAAAAATTACAGTAGCTGATTGGCTGATACTTTATCGCTGTCCATTTTATCACTCTCCAACATTTAGTGCACCTCTACCATAGAGACAGATGGAATCTAAAAGGGATTATTGCTATAATTCGGCATTTTAATTGTTCATAATTTTTTTTAAATAAATTTCTATTTTTATGAAATAAAGTCCATCGTTGTGTTATATCTTTAACGGTTTAGGCAGCTTTAGCCCAAGTAAGCGCCCGGGCGGACGTTTTTTTTCTTTGACGCGCTTGAGTCAAATCGTCACTGCCTGTTTGCCACGCCAAAACCTTCCTGGACAAATGCCTATGGGGCCTAGTATTGATCATGGGAAAGGAAAAAAGGGAAAAAATCTGCTCAGGCTGGTGATAGAGCACCTGTTTTGGCCCCAATTGAGACAATATAATGTATAACCTACGGGGCCCAGAGCTTAAGGGGGCCCATCTTTGCTGTCTAAGTAATATGTTTTACATACATTTATCACCATCAGTTGCTAAATAGGGGGTCTTTACAAACTTTTGCTATGGGGCCCACGAATATCTAGGTACGCCTCTGGTGAAAACTCCAAATCCGTCTGGCGGTTCTCATGATTAACGGACTAGAGAGGCGCTCACCGGTGACTTTATCTTATACTTCTCAGATACAGTATACTACGCCTCAGCGCAAGAGAGTTCCGTACGCTTCCAGACCACAGTAACGACAAACTTTCTCTCTCTCCCAGCGACACAGCGAGGCTGGCCCTTTAAAAGGAGGGTTGCTGCCGGTTGTGTGATGCAATTGTAAACACTGAGAGGGAACTTGTACAGCCAGTTTACCCAGAGTTCTCCGGGAAAGATCTCTGAAAAAAAAAAAAAAACCTAAGCTAAACGTTGCGAGAGAGAGAGAAGGAAGCCGAAATACAGGGCAGTCTCAATGACAAAGCAGCTTGCCCCTATCAGTGATCCGCTCATCTACCTGGGCAAATGTAAGATGCACCTTATTTTGCAGCATTTCGTGTTTTTTGCACCCCTTACCCCGTTGTCCCCCTGTGGCACTATTTATTTTGCATTGTGGCGGAGGAGCAGACGAGACGTATGGAAAGGGGGTAAAGTCTACTTTGGGGCCGTGTTTATGCTGGGGGTTGCATGCATGGGCTGGGGCCACGGTGTTGGGAGAATTGCATTTCTGTCTTGTATCTTAACCGTCTCATCGCGCCGGAGGCCAGAGCTGTCTCTGCACAAGGAGCCTGACATCTCGGCGTGTGCCGCCTGGCTGAGGATGGGTTAAGGGGGTGGATGGTACCGTTCGGTTGCAGCTGGGATTCGCAGGGTGCCGCGGAGCCATGCTGTGGAGTTGAAAGAGTTAAGGGTCGGCGATGAGTTTAATCCGCCTGTTGGGAACCATCAGGGCAGAGGGGAGCTCCCTCCGGGCTGGGGTCTGGGTGATTGGGATTACCCCTATGTGCCGTTGAAGGTTAAACTGCTGAGTTCTGCAGACCTTTGAATTGGATGTTAACCGTTGGCACGCCGCTTTGTCTCAGTCGCTGGAGGATACGTCGTATCCAGATTCACATGCAGGCCACAGCTGCCTGCAGAGCTCTGGCTGGGAAGTGCCCACCCACCATAGACCCCTCTTTTTTGTTGTGTTGCAATGACGGGCATGGCATGGATTGTTAACCCCTTCCTGTCTACCACGCATCACTCAGCGTACTGAGCTAGAGGAGATTGTTAACACTTTAGCTCCTGGAGAGGCGTGCAAACCCCCCTACCCCCTCTCTACCCCTGTGTTGTGACTTGCAGCCCCCCCTCCACTGGCAGAGGAAGGCGTAAGTAGGCCAATGCCTCGTTTCCAGGAGATTAAAGTGTTTTTTGAATCCTCTCCAGCGCCCAGTTTAACCCGTGCAATGCCGGTCCGGCCTGGTCGCCTTAGGGTGAAATTACATAACGAGGATTGTGGCTTGCTTGTATTATTATCCGGTTTCCCCTGCAGCCGTGTGAACGTGCTGCAGAGATTGCACATGGCAGCGAGATACAGGGAGCTGGGGAGTCGGCCAGGTGCTGGTGCTCCTGCAAATGCCTTCCACGCCGTTTTATCGCGCGGGTGCGTGTTAGATAAAGTCTTGCAGGGGCCATGCTTGTTGTGTAACTGCTGCAATACGCTGTGATTGAGACCTTCCCATGCTGTCACTCCTGAGTTCTCTGGCAGCTCCTGTGTGGTAGAAACAAGGCTTGGAACGCAGATTTAACCCTGCGGAAACCCATTTCTCTCTAGCAGCACAGAGGTTCTGGAAAGCGATCAGCGTTTTCTGCGCAAACCTGTTGAGCAATATCCTGCCGCAGGCTGTGCCGGCATTTCCAGAGGGGAGCGCAAACTTGTGCTTAGTATTTCCTCTAGACGCTATACCTGGTGCTGGTGCGGAGACGCTTTCACCAGAAAATGCTGCAAATAAAACGCGGCAATTTGTCGTGGCGCAAAACGCATCGACCTCGCCGCTGCTGACTGCGTCATTTATCAAGGATGGGGGAGATTTATTAAAGCTTGGGGAGAGATAAAGTGAGGAGAGATCAAGGGTTGTATGTAGTACGCTGTGGAGTGAGATAAAGTACCGGCCAATCAGCGCCTAACTACGGTGTTACAGGCTGTGTTCGACAAGTGGGAGCTGGTTGGCTGGCATTGATTCCATGTTCACTTTATCTCTCTCCAATGCTTAATACACACCCCCTTAATCTATCTCTACTTTACCTCTCTCCAAATTTAGTGCACACGCCCCTTCATCTCTTCCCACTTGATCTCTCTCTCTCTCCAAGACTTAGCAAATAGACCCCGTAATCTCTCTCCACGTGCGACTTTATCTCTCTCCAAGACTTAATACATATACCTTAAAGGGCTAAGCAGTGTGCTCCCAACTGCCATTTTACAGACTGTTTGCAAACTGTGCTACATCTCCCCCTAAGTCTGTTACCTGGACTTTGTCCCTGAAATTCAAATAATGTACATGTTTACTTATTTCCACATTTACATGTTTGTGCATGTACGTGTATGTATATATATATATATATATATATATATATATATATATATATATATATATAGCAACATAAGCTTACAAGTTATTATTGGCTCTGTCGCCTTCCTGGTATAATGACAAGCAGTTGCTTTATTATCTAATCTACCTGTGAGCTCACCCGTTTACCTGACCTATGTTATTTCACTTTAAAAAAAAATAACTTTGGCCCCTTCCCCCCTCCCGCTATCTTTTCTTGCTCTGATACAATTTAGACCTGCTGTCATATACTTTGTTGAAACAATGTTGTTGTTCCCTGCAGTGCAGACTGGCAGCAGGAAGCTAGTGCGAGGTGTCACAGGCCCGTCTGACATACTGTACACGAGGCACTGGGGAAAAGGCTACGCATGCACTGAACGCAGCACGCCGGCTGCGTTGTGTCGCTGATGCATGTTGCATGCGCCTCTCATGAGTTGTGTCTGTTACTTTAGCACATGGGATATTGGGAGCCTCTGGAAATTTGCTAAATGCACTTTGTCGCAGCTGACTCCTATTTGACTTTTTGCAAATGAGCTTTTTTTAAAGTGCTAAAAATCCGGTTCTAATGTTGATTTGTTTGACTGGGAGACACGAGACATGGGAACGGTGTTTGCAGATGATCTGCTCAGCAATTAGCGAGTGTTAATTGCTCTGCTTTTCTGTAATACCCATGTTGCACAGGCTGCTGTACTTTGCTGAGCATTTTTGTTACGCATGGTTTCGTTGCAAGCTTTTCATAGGTGCACTTGTTCTACCCTGGGGCTGGACAGAGTGGTGGCAGCCATATTGTAGACCACTGGTCATGAGGGGGTGACAGATCCTACCCTCATTGCTCCCCACTCCCACTTCATATCTCATTAGCACGTGGGAAGGGTTACGATCATTGGGTCTACAGCAAGTTGGTCTACAAGCATTGGGTCAACACTGTTAGGTCGACATGGGTCAAGGTCGACGTGGGTTTTGGTCGACAGGTCATTAGGTCAACAGTGTCTAGGTCGCCAGTCAAAAGGTTGACATGGAATTTTTCACTGTTTTTTGAGTCGACATCTGTCGACAGGTGGTATTTCATGCCCTACCATCCACTAGGGCGTGGTGCGAGCGCAGCAAGGCACCGTGCCCGAAGCATTCGGTGCACTGGAAACTGTATCCATGTCGACTGTGTCGACTTAATGCTTGTGTGTCGACCTATTGACCTGTCGACCCGATGCTTGTCGACCAACTTGCTGTAGACGGAACAATCCCAACCCCAAGAGAGATGGTGTGGCATCCACTGGGAATATGGCGCTGAGCTGTGACATCATAAGTAGGGATACCAATCCCGGGGGAATTTGTTCAGTACCGAGATTTGGGATTCCTGATCCCTGGATTGGCCACTGTCTCAGCGTACCACTGATTTATAGTAACGCGGATGTATTAGGGCACTGAGCTGAGATAGAATACGTGATATGGCTCCTTCCGTTTACCAAGTACCCCCTAGTCATTTCCCCTTGTGGCGCCACCTCCGTCATTTAATATTCATGAGACCTGACTAATATTCATGAGGTCCTAGAACACGGAAAGTGCTTGTGTGGAGCACTGTATACAATGTGGCAGGCTGCCTCCGCTGTTCCCAGTAACAGGTGCACTTGTTCTGGAGGTCAACGCGGCCCTTACACGGTGACCTGGGGTAGAACGGGATGCCCGGAGAGTACAGATAGCGGCCTGGGCTGGCTGCTCGGGTTTCCTGAGGACTTTCACACTGTTATATCAGTACGATATGGGTATTGGGTAACGCTAATTCCTGGGTAATGGCGGCTATTCAAAAACACAAACCGAGCAAAAATCGAACAACTGTTCAGCCGCGGCAGGAGAAAATTCGCTGTAGAATATGTGTGCGCTATATAATAACTGGTAATAATAGTCTCTGTACAGCACTGTGGAATATGTGTGCACTATATAATAACTGGTAATAATAGTCTCTGTACAGCGCTGCGGAATATGTGTGCGCTATATAATAACTGGTAATCATATTCTCTGTACAGCGCTGCAGAATATGTGTGCGCTATATAAATAACTGGTAATAATATTCTCTGTACAGCGCTGCGGAATATGTGTGCACTATATAATAACTGGTAATAATAGTCTCTGTACAGCGCTGCGGAATATGTGTGCGCTATATAATAACTGGTAATAATAGTCTCTGTACAGCGCTGCAGAATATGTGTGCGCTATATAATAACTGGTAATAATAGTCTCTGTACAGCGCTGCGGAATATGTGTGCGCTATATAATAACTGGTAATAATATTCTCTGTACAGCGCTGCAGAATATGTGTGCGCTATATAAATAACTGGTAATAATATTCTCTGTACAGTGCTGCAGAATATGTGTGCGCTATATAAATAACTGGTAATAATATTCTCTGTACAGCACTGCGGTATATGTGTGCGCTATATAATAACTGGTAATAATATTCTCTGTACAGTGCTGCAGAATATGTGTGCGCTATATAATAACTGGTAATATTAGTCTCTGTACAGCGCTGCGAAATATGTGTGTGCTATATAAATAACTGGTAATAATATTCTCTGTACAGCGCTGCGGAATATGTGTGCGCTATATAATAACTGGTAATAATAGTCTCTGTACAGTGCTACGGAATATGTGTGCGCTATATAATAACTGGTAATAATAGTCTCTGTACAGCGCTGCGGAATATGTGTGCGCTATATAATAACTGGTAATAATAGTCTCTGTACAGCGCTGCGGAATATGTGTGCACTATATAATAACTGGTAATAATATTCTCTGTACAGCGCTGCGGAATATGTGTGCGCTATATAATAACTGATAATAATATTCTCTGTACAGCGCTGCGGAATATGTGTGCGCTATATAATAACTGGTAATAATAGTCTCTGTACAGCGCTGCGGAATATGTGTGCGCTATATAATAACTGGTAATAATAGTCTCTGTACAGCGCTGCGGAATATGTGTGCGCTATATAAATAACTGGTAATCATATTCTCTGTACAGCGCTGCGGAATATGTGTGCGCTATATAATAACTGGTAATATTCTCTGTACAGCGCTGGGGAATATGTGTGTGCTATATAAATAACTGGTAATAATATTCTCTGTACAGCGCTGCGGAATATGTGTGCGCTATATAAATAACTGGTAATAATAGTCTCTGTACAGCGTTGCGGGATATGTGTGCGCTATATAATAACTGGTAATAATATTCTCTGTACAGCGCTGCGGAATATGTGTGCGCTATATAATAACTGGTAATAATAGTCTCTGTACAGCGCTGCGGAATATGTGTGCGCTATATAAATAACTGGTAATCATATTCTCTGTACAGCGCTGCGGAATATGTGTGCGCTATATAATAACTGGTAATAATAGTCTCTGTACAGCGCTGCGGAATATGTGTGTGCTATATAAATAACTGGTAATAATAGTCTCTGTATAGCGCTGCGGAATATGTGTGCGCTATATAAATAACTGGTAATATTCTCTGTACAGCGCTGCGGAATATGTGTGCGCTATATAAATAACTGGTAATAATATTCTCTGTACAGCGCTGCGGAATATGTGTGCGCTATATAATAACTGGTAATAATATTCCCTGTACAGCGCTGCGGAATATGTGTGCACTATATAAATAACTGGTAATAATATTCTCTGTACAGCGCTGCAGAATATGTGTGCGCTATATAATGACTGGTAATAATATCCTCAGTACAGTGCTGCGCAATATGTGTGCGCTATATAAATAACTGGTAATAATATTCTCTGTACAGCGCTGTGGAATATGTGTGCGCTATATAAATAACTGGTAATAATATTCTCTGTACAGCACTGCGGAACATGTGTGCGCTATATAAATAACTGGTAACAAATATTATAGCATCTGGGAAGAATTAATTTCAATAGTTCCAATATTTATTTCCGATGTAACCAGGGACTAGACAATGCCAGGTATATGATTATTTATTTATTAACAGTTTCTTATATTCCGCAGCGCTGTACAGAGTATAGTTGAACATTCACATCAGTCCCTGCCCCAGTGGAGCTTACAATCTATATTCCCTACCACATGTACACACACACAGACCTTCTAGAGTTAATTTTGTTGGGACCCAATTATCCTACCAGTATATTTTTGGATTGTGGGAGGAAGGCGGAGTACCCAGGGGAAACCCACGCAAGTACGGGGAGAATATACAAACTCCGCACAGTTAGGGCCATGGTGGGGATTGATCCAATGACCTCAGCGCTGTGAGGCAGTAATGCTAACCATTACACCATCCGTGCTGCCCATCATCTAGCTGCTGTTGGGGAAATGCTTGTGACTTTGCATGTCATGACATAATTACATCTGGAGTGCTTTGTTAACCAATGGTAGCACTTGTTGTTATTCTGCTCGTGGTGGGTGGGTCGGGGGGTTCAGGCAGCGTTCAGCAAAAGGCCAGATCTTTGGCGCAGGCTGGAAAGGGTCTTTTCTTCCTTCCAGCCTCTCCCCCTAAAACGAGGAGGTGGTGACAGACTGCAATCGGTATAAGGTAGCTGCAAATTGCCTGTGGTTTGGGTTACTGAACGCTGCAGCGCACAGATCAGATATAGGTAACGGAATTTGGGAATTATAGTTTGACTTGTATCCTTTCCAGCTGTGAGGCTGTAAGATAATATTGTGCCGTGTCACAAGGAGGTTTTCGGGAGTGGTAAATCGGAGGAATTCCCTCGGCGGGGTTTTAAGGCGAGGTGGGAGAAGCTGTGGGACTACAAGTCCCAGGACAGCAGCAACACACGACACAGTAGCCCGTACGCATTTTGGTGCAGCGTAAAAAACCCGGTTCTGTCGGTATTAACCCCGTCCCTGCCAAGCGGGATTGTGCACACACCAACCCCCCTTCAGCCCGCTAATAACTCTTTTCTGCCCCGTCCGAGGACACAGCTGGCCGCGGGGTCACCAGTACACCGCGCCTTTGGGATGACAGCTGCATCTGGATTTCTCTACTGTACATTAGTCACTTGTGGTTTTGGAAGAGAGGTCGATGCTTTTTCTCTCCCAGCACATGTGGGATTTGCTGCTGGACGGACTCGGACAGCGCGGGCTCCCCCTTGCTCCGCGCGGTCATGTCTGGTGGCTATTCGCAGGTCTTCATGAGCCCGTTACCTGGCTGACTGCTTTGATTACGACACGGCTGCCGCATATGTGTTGCTGAGCAACCTGTGCAGAGGCGTTGAGTTGTATGGTCCTTAATGCATTGGACAGCAGCCTTGGGGAAAATCCCTCGTAAAAAAAAAAAAAGGGGGGGGGGAGGGGGATCGGTTGGAAGCTGTAACGTGAGCCGGTCAGTTTACGTCCAGAATTCGGAGAGTTGCAGTACACATAGGCCCTTATTCTAGTTGAATCGGACGTATGCGTATTTGCGGATGGGCACTGAGTGTTCTTAGCCCCGCCTACCGGACGGATCGCTCACACTGTCCGAATGCGGTAAGACGCAGAACGAACGGACCGCGAGTGGATGTTTCATGTGAACACCTCCCCCATCTGTGGGAACCTCCCCCATTCTCCGATGGTCGCCGACAATCGAATGATGGAGCAAGCGGTCAGGCAGCTCCGAGTGCTCCAGACCACTCGGACATTTTTCCGTATGAAAGCAGGGATATGGGCGGGCAGCTGACATACTGCTATGTCAGCTGTGCACGTGCGTCACGGCCGTATTACCATATGTATGCCCAGCGTTTTCATGGGAACGCCCATGAAACGCGGGGCGTACGCATACGGTAATGAGGCCAAACATCCCTTCACGCCCCTCTCCACCCCCTGCTCGGATTGTTCAAACCTGATCGTTTTCTGCACGGAACTCACGCCGTGTTCGGACGTGCGCGGCGTTCGCACATGCGCCGAAACGCCTCTGCACATGCGCAAACATCGGCCGTTCGACAGCACACGCAGCCATCCGACTCAATCAGAGTAAGGGCCCTAGTGATTCTAGGCCTCGCCGCGGATCGCCGTGTGTCGCAGTGTGTATTCAGTGTGTGTCTGGCAGCATTATGTGGGAGAGTGCGCTACGGGGCAGGAGAGGCTGCTATGGGGATATGGTCCTTATTTCCTATTTCCCTATTTCATGTTTTCATCTATTTCAGAGGCCTGTTGACCTTCAGTGGTCGACCCAGTGCATGTCGTTACCCCAGCTATGTCGATTGCTTTGTTTTCTACACTGTCACATAGGGCCGGGCAAACAAGCCTTACGCCTATGGGCCTCAACATCACAGGGGCTCATGATCAATCTGCAGGTCCGCTTCATATTCTTACACATGTATTTAATTTGCTAGCATAGTGTGTGAGTGTGTGTGTGTGTGTTGGCGGACACTTGGCTGTGTGTGTCTGTATTCCCAGTTTGTGTTATCTGTGGACCTTTGTGCAGGGGACAGATACGTGTTTTGCTTGTTCAGGCCGCTGTGCGCGGGTCCACATGGTACATTGTGTTTACCTGCAGTACAGAAGGCCGCACTTACCAAGCACATTCAGGGCGCACATTCAGGTTTTTTTTTTTTTTTTTGCATGCAGGGTAAATACCATCTGCTTTCACATGAAGCTCACAATGCAGGGCAGCTTTATTTTTACACTGCTCAGCTAGAACTCGGCTCTCCCATCTCTAAATCACTCTGCATTCTACCCCTGAACGTGGTTCTCCCATCTCTAAAT
Organism: Crinia signifera; assembly: GCF_055691185.1. Taxonomy (NCBI): domain Eukaryota; kingdom Metazoa; phylum Chordata; class Amphibia; order Anura; family Myobatrachidae; genus Crinia; species Crinia signifera. Next base: position 324,996,717 of record NC_139219.1, on the reverse strand, counting down.
CACTCTGCATTCTACCCAAGCTGTGAATTTGCTCCCCTATAATTTTTATGCTTTGCTCCTGACTCGAAATCAGCCTCACAATGTATACACCCAGCCTGAGCTGATGCCGCATTGGGCCTGGACTTCACTTCTTGGGGAACTGTCCCATCAGACTCCAGCTTGTGGTAGGTGGGGGTGGCATGCAATAGAATTTGTAGATCAATGATTTTCAAGTAACGGCACACCAAAAAAAAAATTCAAATGACCAAGGCACACCATTAGACACCCACAGGGAAAAACACCTTGGCCCCCACAGGAAAAAAGCAAACAAACCCATTGACCCCATATGAAAAAAAAAAACCAATCACACAGGTAACAAAAATAAAATACATTGGCCCTCACATCAAAACAAGAGGCCAGTGAGTAACAGGTAAACTAGTGGTGGCTGTAAACTGGTGCGGGCATCTCTCGCTTTGGTGGCACACATGAGAACAGCTCAAGGCATACTAGTGTACCACGGCAAAGGGTTTGAAAAAATGCTGTTGTGGATGTTTTTTGATTTTTGAAATTCGGAGTGATGGGCCCATGTTGTGTGTCCCCTGGGATAATACCATCAGACACCCATTTATAGCCATATACATTCTCAGTGTGTGAGAATGGCGTATAACCGCTTGGGTCGACAAGGGAAAATGTCGACACAAGTTTTTCATGATATTTTTTTTTTATAAACCGACTTGGTTCATACTTTACCATCCAGGTGGGCAATAGCGTGAGATTCTAATAGTGTGACGAGCGCATCATGTCGACAGAAACAACAAAATCTGGGAAAAATCTCATTTCAACTTTTTCTCATGTTGACTATTTCTATGCCGACCATTTGTTTGTGTGGACCTGGCAAGATGGTGTCTGTTCTGCCCCTACATGTCATTTCTCTCAGGAACTGCCATGTTGTTTTCCTCACACTAATTGTGTATGGCAGATGTTATACCTCCTGTGCTGCACTGGTGGAAATGTATCGTTTGTACAGCGCTGCGCACTCAGTTGGCGCAATACTAGATAGAAGTCACTTTCGGGATGGTGTCTGGGGACATGATAAGGAATGAGAGGAGCAGCAGAAGCTTATCTCAGGGTAAAGGTACAGCTCCTTATCTGTGGGAGTGTGTCTCTGTGACAAGGCCTCTGACTGTGAAACGTGAGGAGTCTCCCCTCCTCCGCACCACACTGTGTGTGTCTACTACAACATCAATACTCAGGGAGCGCAAGTGTGATGGATGAGCATGGCCTACGGTGTGCCACCAGGTCAGGAGCCATTTTACGGCCCATTAACCTGTCAGTCAGCGAGAACAAACCTCTGTGGGGCTCAGCACCGCTGCAAAATGACCTGACGTCTATAAATTGCATCGTGCAGGGTGAAGAGTTCCCAAACTCTATTACAGTCCAGGTTTTCAGAATATCCTTGTTTGAGCACAGGTGATGTAATACTTCAGTACATTTAATTTGACCCTCTGGTTAAGAACTGAGGGGTAGATTTATTAAGCTCGGTGAAGTGCTAAAGTGTCTGGTTTTTATCACCGGCCAATCAGCTCCTAACTGTGAGGTTACAGGTTTGGTTTGAAAAAAAGTTAGGAGCTGATTGGCCGGTGATAAAAAACAGACACTTTGGGTGACATTTAATGGCATGAGAGTTTTAGTCACTTTCCAAAATCGCCCATTATGGCACCTTTTAAAATCGCAGGCGATAAAGTGTGATAATGTGCGATTTTTAGTCATGAAAATGTGCAAATTTGAGGAAATATGCGTTTTTTTTTTTTTTTTTAATGGCGTGAGGTCCCCAGGCTCATTGAGCTGGACCTGGTTCCAAAAATACAGGGGACAAAAAGCATAGGGGTCCCCCGTATTTCTGAAACCAGCCCCGGACTCTTGGACCGGTCCTGGTTCCAAAAATGCAGGTGACAAAAAATCTGGGGGTCCCCCTGTATTTTTTGAACCAGGTCCGGCTCAATGAGCCCGGGGCTGGTTATGCTCAGGAGGGGGGACCTCATGCCATTTAAAAAATATATAAATGAAATTTTACACATTTTTTAAGACAGGACCATGCACAGATCTCAATGATCTGTGCATGGTTCTGGCCAATTCGCCTGTCAGAACCTTGTCTGCATGTGTGGCGATTTTTAGTAACATTTTCCCATCTCATTAAATATGCGATTTATATACGTTATAATGGGAAAACATCTGGATGCGAGTTCCGGCGTTTCTAAAAATCGCACCTTCAGAATGTGCGATTTCGTGGCAAAATCTGCGGTATTTGCTTTTTTTTTCGCATCTCATTAAATATGCGATTTCTACTAACATATGCAGCTGGCATCGCAGTGCGGAGACGGAGGGCCTACCCCCCCCGCGATACCTGTAATGTGTGGGGGGAGGTCTCCTTCACCTCCCTGCTGCTCCCCCTCACGCCGGGGACAGCTAAGCAGGCTGTCCTCGGCGCCTCCTCCTCCCCCTGCAGCCGGTAGGACGTCTGACTGTGTTAATAGGGGTTAGCAAGGGTTTACCTTCCAGGTCCAGGAGGACCTGGACTAAGGTAAGCCAGAGGGAGGGGTGGGTTGGCGGGTTTGCGGCTGAGGCGGCAGGCGACGAAAATAAGCCCATAGGCTTCTATAGGGTATCACCACCCAAAGGTAAAAGAAGCCCATAGGCTTCTATAGGGTATAGTCACCCAAAGGTCCATGCGGTAATGTGGCAGCGGGGTTTTAGTACATAGGAAAATGTGGTAAAACGGGGGTTTTACCGCATTCTCCCCTTGGTACATCCTGCCCTTAATGTCACTAAACTTACTGGCCTAAACTTCAACTTAATAAATCTACCCCTGATATCCTTAAAACTAGAGATGTGCATGTCTGGATTTACGGCGATTTACCCAGATCTCAAAACGGGATCTTATTGGCTATCGGATGTCACATGTTTTGGCTCCAAAACATGTGACAGCCAGATAGCCAATAAGATCCCATTTTGAGACTGGGTAAATCAGGACTTGCACCTACTATCATGGGTCTTCAAACTGTGGCCCTCCAGATGTTGTGAAACTACAAATCCCAGCATGCCTTGCCACAGTTCTAACACTCCCTTATAGCAAAACTGTGGCATGGCATGCTGGGATTTGTAGTTTCACAACATCTGGAGGGCCGCAGTTTGAAGACCCATGTAACTAGATTGTAATGACATAGTATGGAAAACTCTGGTATATAACCCATTGAAGACTTGAGGCTCATTCTACCACAACTAGGGCCACTTCAATGGTCTACCAGTGATAACTTCTTTATTTACTAAAGCTTCATCTAGACTCTAAAATGTAAACGGGAGCTGTTGCCTATAGCAACCGATCAGTTTCTATGTAGGATTTATAGACCAGAACTGATTCTGACACACAGTATCCGGATGTCTGACAGACAATATCTAGGTCGACACCAACAGGTCAACACTGACAAAAGTTCGGCTTGGAAATCAGTTTTCCGCATTTAAAAAAAATTACTTTTCATGCTACACCATCCACGTGGACTGGGAACAGTACGCGGTACACTAATTGGGGTTCCACATGTTCAGGTGTCAACATTGACTTTTTGGTGTGTTGACATTTACATGGGGCTCTCTGCCTGTGTCAATCTAGACACTGACCCTGAGCTCTCCCACACGACGCACTGATGCGTGGTTATGTGTTCGTTGTTATTTGTCTGGGCACAATTGCGTTTTTCTGTCAGTAAGCTTACTGACTACTCTCAGCCATGCACAGTTTTGTGTAAATATACAATATATCGACATACTGTACAATGCCGCGCTATAGCCTCGCCCGCCGCCTTGTGTTTTTCCGTCTGCGTTCATCTCCGCGACAGCTGATCTTTTTCGGGTGAAATTGCGGTCGTTCTAGATTTCAAAACATACAAATGACAAAAAAATGGTAATGTGAACAAAAGGAACGTGTCAGACTTCCGCCTGCGCCGAGCGATTTCAATTACACTGTGAAAAAAAAACCTTTTATAGAACCTTAAATCCACCGCTGCGCAGCACAATCCAGCGTTCCGTGTACTTCCCATTCCCAGACCCTCATTATGTGTTGATATAAACATTGTAATTAACGTCTGTACGGTCTCCTGAGGTTCCCGCGGCCTCCCCTCGTGACACAGCTCCTATTGGGGAACTGAAATCCTCTGAGCGACTTATCTTCACATAAAAAACCAGCTGATTTATTTGGCTAATATCTGGCTGTTTGACAAAGGGGAGCGTCTTTGTTTTTTTGCATTTTCTGTGGAGCGTTCTTCAAAACGGGGGGGGGGGGGGTGTCGCCCCATTTTTGAAGGCATGGAGAGTCCAGGGTGTTCGGCTTATTTGACTCGGTGCGCGGTTCCTGTGGCCAGCCTGAGTAAGCACGAGCATAATGCAGGCGGACCGGTGCCTAAATACGTTGCTATGGCGATCCAAAACTGGGTCCTCAGAAACAGCACCCGGATGTCATAGATGCTAACAGCAGATAGGTGGGATTACGCATTATGGGGGACTCAAGGTTAGGCTGTGGGGGGAGGGAAGGTTAGGGTTATGCTGCGGAGAGGATCGGTTAGGCACTTAGAAGGGGGGAGGTTAGGGTTAGGCTGCGGAGAGGGAGGGTTAGGCACTTAGAAGCGTTAATTTTGGCGTTAGGTTGCGGGGTGGGGGGGAGTTTTGGGGGGTATGCTGCGATGCAGTGCCACTATATCCAGTTAGCAGTGGTTTAGCCATGCTGCATTGTATACAGTAGATGCAGAAGACGGATTGCTTTTGATTTTCAGAAACGGAATGTAGCCCACCAGGTGGCTTCCTGTGCGTCGGCGTGGGGCACATCTCAGCTCGTTTGTGAAGGTCGACATATGAGTCTGAAACGCAAACTAATCAATAGATTAACATTGACCATTTCCATGTATCGTTGTGTAAGATCTTTTTTTTTTCCACTACCTCATCGCTCCGTAGAACTTTTTCATCTTCATAGACTAGATTACAGATGTTCTTAATTTGGGATGATAAAATCAAAGGCCTGAAGGAAAAAAACATACTCTGACAGGAGATATTCACATGAAAGCCGGTTACCAGCGCGCCGAACCTGGGGAATGTTACCAATACATCGTAAACATGTGTGCCCTCTCCCACTGTGACCTCCACGCATTTCGCACATCCACCTCATTGTGATATAAACCAGGAACAGCCGCGTGTACAGATTCATCATATTACATTGCGCTGTTTGTAGGGCTGCAAATTAAGCCTACTGTGCGTGGTTTTACTGTTTCGGGATAATTCAGGGCTACCCTGTAATCCCAAATGTCCATTCCTGGACCATCTCGCACAACCTTACTGTTCATGTTGGACTTGCAATGTCCTCAGACATGACTTTTGCAGTATAGAACGGATGGATTGGTCCGATTTTGTCACGCTTGGAAAAGGGCCTGACACAATAACCAACGGCCGGTCCAGCTTGGGTGGCCAGCGTAAGAGGGCCACATTCAGATCCGATGGTTTGCATAAATCCCAATGTTTTGGGTATCTTAGTGCGTCTGTGCATGATTGAGGGGCAGCGATTTCCAGCGGTCCAGAAAGCAGGGGGTTGACGGTGTTCTAGGCGTTACTCAGTTTGTTTGTTTTTTATGCTCCGCCGTTCCACCTGGAATTTGTAAATGAGAATTTTGTGGTTTTCCATAGTGCATGGATAGAATGCAAGTGGAGTCTTCTGCTCGATGTTGGGATAAGGACAGAACCGGGGTCACATAAGGTCAAATTCCGCCGGTGAAAAGTGCGCATTTCCGTGGTCATTTTTGTGGATTATAAAGTGTCGCCATTCTCTTTTTCGAAAACCTTTTCCTCTTAATTTTACTGCTCCTCAGATGTCCCTACTTTTAGCCCTGAGGCCTATCAACAATAACTAATAGCAGCTTCTTATAATGTATCAAGCTTCAAAAGTTATAAAGTGGAGAGTGATAAACAGCCAGCCAATCAGCTCCTGTCATTTTTCAAACCCAGCCTGTGACATGACTGGTTGTAGCTGATTGGCTGGCTGTTTATCAATCTCCACTTCATCGATTTTTGAAGCTTGATACATCTGGCCCTCAGTGCAGAGAGTGCCGAGGCCCAAGTTTTATTACTTTGATGAAATCCTGCAGATCAAGGTGATTTCAGCCTACTGACTTCTCCCGGCCAGTAATGAGGAGCAGCTGTGTGGTTATTATTCACATATTTGGGGGACATTTATCAAAGCTTGGAGAGAGATACAATGGAGAGAGATAAAGTACCAACCAATCGTCTCTTGACCATTTTCAAACACAGCCTGTAACATGATAGTTGCTGATCGTTTGGTACGTTATCTCTCAATCTTTGTTACGTCTCTCGGTGGTTTCTCAGTGTAGTCCCGTAGAGATGAGGACCCCCTTCTGTACCCCAGACTTGCATCTGGTCTGTGGGACGAAGCTGTGAGGAACGTTGATGTCCTCGTTACTTCTTCTGCTCCGATCTCAGGGGTGCAGCCTCAATAACACTGAGCCGCAGGTTAATTAGAGATCCCGCTGCGTGTCCTCCAGGACTATCCTTAGATCACGCTCATCGGGGGCCGCGCTGTTTGTTTCGGATGTTTATGACACCAATGAGCCCTCGTCTAGCACTCTCGGGCTTTGCAATGAAAATCCCTCACAGTAGTTGATCACCTACCGGCTCCGTTTCTGCTTCGGAACGTGGACGCGCCGTTGTAACGATCGCCAGGAGTCGTAGACTGTGGAGGGCAAAACTGTTGTGTTGTATGATGAAAGAATGGCAACCGTTTGCAACCGCTCCGTGTCAACCTATTGACTATCTATCTAGACACTGTCGATCCTTTCATCCGGAACCGAGCGGAAGTGGGAGGAGCAGCCTAGCGCACAGAGTATTTCAGGGCTAACGGACTCATGTAAAATAACAAAACGCATTTATACTTTCCTGACTCCTCACGACCACGGATTCGGTTGTCATGTCGACAATGTCTTGGTCGCCAGTGACTGGCTCGACCACTAATGGTCAACAGTGAGAAGGTGGATACACACTAGGTCAGTAGTGGCACCTGGTCGACACAGGAAAAGGTTGACATCCTATTGCGGTGCAAAGCCGAACATTTCCATAGCTGCCGGTTTTGTGGGAGGTGCACTGTCCTCCGCGCTTTACCGTGTAACGCTGGATGGTCGCACATGGTGGGTTGTGGGGAATAATAGGCCTGTAGTATAGGGAGTCTGTGACCTCATATTAAGCGTCCTTGTCACTGGTCTGAGTCTGCTGGCTGTGTACCCGTAGCTGCTCCCCCGCCCCGTGTGCCTGCAGCCGCTTCCCCACCCGAGTGCCTGCAGCTGCTTCACTGCCCCGAGTGCCTGCAGCCGCTTCTCCACCCTGTGTGCCTGCAGCCGCTTCTCCACCCCGAGTGCCTGCAGCCGCTTCCCCACCCCGAGTGCCTGCAGCCGCTTCCCCACCCCGTGTGCCTGCAGCCGCTTCCCCGCCCCGAGTGCCTGCAGCCTCTTCACTGCCCCGAGTGCCTGCAGCCGCTTCTCCGCCCAAGTGCCTGCAGCCGCTTCACTGCCCCGAGTGCCTGCAGCCGCTTCTCCACCCCGTGTGCCTGCAGCCGCTTCTCCACCCCGTGTGCCTGCAGCCGCTTCCTCGCCCCGTGTGCCTGCAGCCGCTTCCTCGCCCCGTACGCGGGAGCCTGGCATAGTCATATTTGCTGCATTTATTGCTTTGCTGGATTTACTTCCAAGTCTTGTTTATTTCCAGGTTACATGTCAGTCCGGCAGCGCTGCCATATGTCGTATGTCCCATCAATTATGCAGGGAGCCCGTTACATAAGCGGAACACTATGGCTTTGTGTTACTGAAACACACACTGCACATAATGCAAAGGGAGACGATTGCTAGGTCGTCATAGGCTTATGTCAACGCATGCAATATGTGGCTGACAGTTTTTTTTCTTTGACACTGACTTGTGCCGACAGGCGTTATTTCATACCCTACCATCCACTAGGGCGTGGTGGGAGAACAGAATAGTGCCCGAATAACGGCGAGCGCGGCGATACACTGATAGGTGTCCATGTCGACTTACGTCAACATAGTTATGAAAAAAAGTGAAAAAACATGTTGACCTGACTGTCGACCTATTTCATGTGTCAACTTAAGCCCTGTTGACGTTTAGTTGACCAATGTATGTCAACCTTTATACCGTCGACCATATGACCCAAACAAAATACAAGAGAGATCTCCTTATATATAATATCTCCAAACGTCCTGCCAGTAGGCATGCCAGCGGTGGCACAGTCCGCTCTGATAGTTGGGAGGTATCGGTCCAGGCCAGAACAAGGCCGCCTCCGCACTATGAAGTTGCCCTTAAACGTTGTCGAATCGGATCAGGTCTGCGGTATGAGGACATCTGTATCCAGCAACCTGATGAACGCACCGCATCCCGACCCCCCCCCCCCCCCCCCCGTATTACCTCTTACCCAGTCTGTTCTCATTCTTCCCATCATTGTGCCGTTCAATGGGGTTAATTGTGCCTCGCCCCCCTTCCATTACTGAGATAAGCCACTAATGTAATGATTCACTTACCGGAGGCGGTTATGTGGTCGCAGGGGTGATGGTGGTTTCTATGGTTTCTGTCCTTTTAATATTTCAGCGGTGAAGGCATTGTGGTAAGGAGAGTACTACACCGGGGGATTGGCGCCAGTGCTATATATACGGTCCCTTGTTCAAGGACGCTGGGGGGGGGCGTACTAAGTTGTGGAGAGAGATAAAGTACACGCCATGAGCTGGCCTCAGGGCTTGCTATATGAAGTAGAGCGTTCCGCCGGAGTTGAGGTTGGCAGAGACAGGTAGCATTTGCTGTTGTGGAGAAATGCCGTGCCAGGTACAGAGTGGGCACGTAGTTCTGGGGCGCTGTGCTAGTATATGGACTTGTAGCATTTTGGGTTTGTGTAGAGTTAGACAGTGAGATTTGGAGTGTGCCATGCGGTATGGGCGGGCGCACAGTTGTGTCTACTCCGCAGGTGGGCTGCGAGCTGGCAGAGATGCCCAAATCATTCCGTATTACCTCTTACCCAGTCTGTTCTCATTCTTCCCATCATTGTGCCGTTCAATGGGGTTAATTGTGCCTCGCCCCCCTTCCATTACTGAGATAAGCCACTAATGTAATGATTCACTTACCGGAGGCGGTTATGTGGTCGCAGGGGTGATGGTGGTTTCTATGGTTTCTGTCCTTTTAATATTTCAGCGGTGAAGGCATTGTGGTAAGGAGAGTACTACACCGGGGGATTGGCGCCAGTGCTATATATACGGTCCCTTGTTCAAGGACGCTGGGGGGGGGCGTACTAAGTTGTGGAGAGAGATAAAGTACACGCCATGAGCTGGCCTCAGGGCTTGCTATATGAAGTAGAGCGTTCCGCCGGAGTTGAGGTTGGCAGAGACAGGTAGCATTTGCTGTTGTGGAGAAATGCCGTGCCAGGTACAGAGTGGGCACGTAGTTCTGGGGCGCTGTGCTAGTATATGGACTTGTAGCATTTTGGGTTTGTGTAGAGTTAGACAGTGAGATTTGGAGTGTGCCATGCGGTATGGGCGGGCGCACAGTTGTGTCTACTCCGCAGGTGGGCTGCGAGCTGGCAGAGATGCCCAAATCATTCTGCTCAATTGATGGTTTGTTTCAATGAGAAACATAGGTGCCTATTTACTGTACGCAGAGATAAAGTACCCGCCAAACGGCTCCTTGCCCAACCAAACTCATCGCATCCTGCCGTAAAGGGAATGCGGTCACTGGCTAGACAATGTTGACATACCCAAGGTCGACATTGACAAAAGGTTGACACAAGCTTATGGTCGATATGAGTTTTTTTGGGAGAGAGATAAACTAGTAACCGTCCGACCCCTAAGTGACATTTGTTAAACACTGCCCATAACATGACTGTTAGGGGCTGATTGGCGGGTACTTTATCCCTGGTCGAGGCTTAGTACATCCCCCGCCTATCCGCAGAGGTTGGTACACCTGTATCCCGGTTTGCTGCTGCAGGGTTGCACGTCTTCTGCCTCCCGTTCCTGTAGCGGGGTCATCTGAGGCCGGTGTTTGTGTCTGAGGAGGAGAGATGGGGTACGGAGCTGCAATGCAGATTTCCATCCTTTGTAGTAAGAGAATCCCTCACATCACAAAGAGAAGGAGCCCCAACTGTGTCCTAGGCGACCGGGCAGCGCGCTCCGGTATTTGTCAGCGCCGCGGAGAGGCCGCTCTGCTTTCCACTTCATTAGGTGACTAAGCGAGGCAATCTATTCCCACTTCCATTCATTGATACGGATGGGATTGGATTAACCCCTCCCTGCCCAGCTCCTGCTCTCCCAAACCACTGACTGACTTCCCAGTAATTCACAGTCTTCGCCCAGGTGCCTGGGAATGGGGAAATAATGTGATGTTTGGGGAGGTGTCCTCTGGCTGGTAGGAGAATCGACCATAATCATTTCGGTCCCACAGCCTGACCCTAACCCATCCCGCTAGTGCCTTACCCTGACCTCCCCTCCCACAGCCTGACCCTAACCCTTCCCACTAGTGCCTTACCCTGACCTCCCCTCCTACAGCCTGACCCGAACCTTCCCTCCCACAGCCTGACCCGAACCTCCTCTCCTGCAGTCTGACCATAACCCTCCCTCCCACAGCCTGACGCTAACCCTTCCCGCTAGTGCCTTACCCTGACCACCCCTCCCACAGCCTGACCCAAACCTCCTCTCCTGTAGCCTGGCCCTAACCATCCCTCCCACAGCCTGACCCTAATCATCCCTCCCACAGCCTGACCCTAACCTCCTCTTCTGCAGCCTAACCCTACCCATCCCTCCCACAGCCTGACCCTAACCCTTCCCACTAGTGCCTTACGCTATCCTCCCCTCCCACAGCCTGACCCGAACCTTCCCTCCCACAGCCTGACCCGAACCTTCCCTCCCACAGCCTGACCCGAACCTCCTCTCCTGCAGTCTGACCATAACCCTCCCTCCCACAGCCTGACGCTAACCCTTCCCGCTAGTGCCTTACCCTGACCACCCCTCCCACAGCCTGACCCTAACCTCCTCTCCTGTAGCCTGGCCCTAACCATCCCTCCCACAGCCTGACCCTAATCATCCCTCCCACAGCCTGACCCTAACCTCCTCTTCTGCAGCCTAACCCTACCCATCCCTCCCACAGCCTGACCCTAACCCTTCCCACTAGTGCCTTACGCTATCCTCCCCTCACACAGCCTGACCCGAACCTTCCCTCCTACAGCCTGACCCGAACCTTCCCTCCCACAGCCTGACCCGAACCTTCCCTCCCACAGCCTGACCCGAACCTCCTCTCCTGCAGTCTGACCATAACCCTCCCTCCCACAGCCTGACCCTAACCCTTCCCGCTAGTGCCTTACCCTGACCACCCCTCCCACAGCCTGACCCAAACCTCCTCTCCTGTAGCCTGGCCCTAACCATCCCTCCCACAGCCTGACCCTAATCATCCCTCCCACAGCCTGACCCTAACCTCCTCTTCTGCAGCCTAACCCTACCCATCCCTCCCACAGCCTGACCCTAACCCTTCCCACTAGTGCCTTATGCTATCCTCCCCTCCCACAGCCTGACCCTAACCTCCTCTTCTGCAGCCTGGCCCTAACCATCCCTCCCACAGCCTGACCCTAACCATCCCTCCCACAGCCTGACCCTAACCCTCCCACAGCCCGGCTCTAACCCTTCCCACTAGGGCCTTACGCTAACCATCCCTCCCACAGCCTAACCCTAACTCCCCATACCCCGCCACCTAAACCTATCCCCCATATTTTGCTGCCTAAACCTCACCCTTTGTCCGCAGCCTAACTCTGAAACCCCCCCCCTTGAAGTGCATAAATGTAACCTCCCTCCAACACCAGGTGCATGCCAGTACCCCCCCCCCCCCCACATACTACTCTATCTTTTCAAGGTCTCTGGCGCAACTTTTCTGATGCCAGTATCGATATACTGACCGCCAGGATGCTGACTACATCCCCTAACACCCTGCATTCCAAATAACAGATCCCCTTTCAGCTCCTCCCAATACGCCAAATATTAGGGGGAAGTCTTTTTTCATTATCTCTTAGTTATAAGACCCACAGGCGTCCAGTAGCGGCGGTCGCGGGGATAGAACTGACTACAGGAGGCGTAAGTACAGGCTTCTATAGACAGTATGTACATTGCCATATACACATAATTACAGTGTGCACTAATCATAATGATGTAGAGAAGGCAGGAAGGAGGGCCCTGCACATAATTACAAACCATTGCGGCGTTCCCGTATGTGTCGCTACAATGCATATTCTGTCATCGCCCTCTCACCATGGCGCCACACATGGAAGTCATCGATTTAAAAAAATATGTACATATATATCCCAAAATTGTTTTATTTCATCTGATCTTTCAGCGGCCAGAAGGCTACACAAGGTCCGTGTCCGATAAGACTGGCCCGGTGAAGCCGTGAATTAACCCTTCCCGCTACCGGCCAGTACCGCTCAGCTGCCTTTTACACGATTGCCTGTTTTGCCAACGCACATTCGCCGGTTTTTAATAGGCCGGTGTCTGTTAATACGATGGGCCTATTTTCTGAGGTGCCTGGGCTCTCCTTTGATGCAGAACAGAACTGCCATAGGTCTTACTGGTTACTAAGGGTGATTACATATTCGGTGGTTTCTAGGTTTCTCTGAGCGGAACAGCAGACAGCCCAATGGGATCGCTAATACAGGACCCAGTTTGACGTATAAGGGCCGAAGGACCCAGCACGTACGTACATACGTTACCGCTGCAGGCTACACGAGGCGCATACTTGCTGGAGTATAAATGGAAACAAACGCTGTCAGCTGTGGTAGCGATCGATCACGCGCTCACCCTGCATTTCCTGGGGCAGCCCTGTGACCCATTCAGGGAGCAACGAGCCCTCTTTTTAAAAAACAAAGAAAAAAACAACTTCAGTCCCAGATTGCAGTCCTTCCTGGGGACTCAGCTCTGCAGTGGAAAGTAGGGATGTTGTCCATAGCAACCAATTCTAGCTATCATTTCTCTGTTGCATCCTAGAAAATGACAGACATAATCTCATTGGTTGCTATGGGCAACACAACCTCTTTACAAATTTTAGAAGCTATAGGAAATGTACCCGTGTGTGCTTCTTGGCCTTAGGCCCGTACTACCTTGGGGTAAGGGTCATAGCATCGACATCTGTCGGCATGGATGTCGTCGCACGCACACACTTTTCTGGATCTCTGTGAAAGTTTTCCCTTGTTTGGCTGCGGCCTGTGAGGCTGCGGTGAGTGTGGATCCGGCCTCCCTCCCGCTCATTACCATGCATGTCCTCACTTGCTGCACCTGTCTGTCAGGAATCCGCCGCATCCTGACTTCTTACATTTATCGCTGGCTTACAGAGATCCCGCACACACTAATCGCATCCTAAACACACAGAGCGCGCTGCGTGCGGAGTAATCCCCAGCAAATCTGTGCAAACACCCTGCAGAGCTGTGGAGAGGACTCGCGGATGGGCTGCACCTCACCTGCAGGGATCTTACCTTAGAACATGAGGTAACCTCGGAGGATGAGAAGCATCTCGCCAAAGAAGAGACTTCTACCGTCCGCCGGGGGCTTGTGGCGGCGGATTAGGCAGGATTGAGCACCTGCGGCTACCTGCTGAGAACAGGCCCTGAGTCTACTTGGTGCTGTAGGTCAACAAAATCCTGTCATGGCTGTAAGAATAGGGCGAGTGAATGGTACCACTGCAAACCAACCTGAATTGCCCCCAGTATGTGATATTTGGTGAGGTGTCCTCTGGCTGATTGGCCGGTGATAAAGACCAGCCGCATTATCACCTCACCGAGCTTAATAAATCTGCCCTTCTATTTCATCCACATCTCAGTGTACGAACCTCTAATCCTATCTGCAATGGCCGCTTATCGCGCACGCATGGCGCACTTGTAGACCGATTGCTCCTGTAACAGCACGTGGGCAGCCCAGCACTCCGGATTTTGACGTCTTTGTCCAGAGAAATCATTACTAACCGGCTCTGTAGTATCTCTTCTGGTAACCGCCACGCTGCGGCTCACTTCTGATTTACTATTGGGGACAGGGAAACGAGGGAGCTTCATTCTGTCACATTAATCTCCCCCTTGTGACAGGACCATCACACAGCCGGCTATCATGTATCTGACAGGAACTTCGCTGCAAATGGCATGTACCAGCAATTCAAGGCAGACGTCTGGATGTTCCACGCAAGATACACAAATCTATTGAAGCAGAGGGGGCGGTTTATGGCGCCCAGTAACGTGTCTGGTTACCAAAGGCGCTGTTCTATACTATAACACTAATGTAATGGAAAAGTGAGCAGCGAGGTAGTCGGGGTCTCCGTGGTTGTTTTTAAAGAGCTTTTGCAGTTTGCATTAAAGTGTGTGGTGCAGCCTGATGGCAGCCATCTTGTCTCTATGACATAACAAGAGTCAGTAGACCTTGCGCACATAACTACTGTATAATAGCATGTTCTTGCATCGTCTGCTCACTCTCATGGCCATATAACACGCAATATCCGATGGACATACACAGCGACGCTTGGCGCTGGGGGCGCTGAGCTTTGTCTTGACTGGAGAACCACTTGACAATGGCTCTTTGTCTTGTCCTGTCCTGAAGTGTTTCTGTATTTAAACCCCAGGTTGTTACGTAACCGTATGAATAGGAGTCTGCGTACCATGAAATATAAGGGTTTTATTGATATATATCCATCATTGTGTCATGTACTTGGATGGGGTAAGCTCACTGGCATGGTTCGGTAAGAACCGTGCACGACTAGATCATTCCTGTGCCGAGAAAGCATCTAGTCAGGCCTTTGGGAGAGGGGTAAGAGTGCTGGCTGGTCCTCGTGCTTAGTGGCAAATGGCAGCAGGACAGTGTTTTATGGGCTCGCTAAGCAGTGTACATGTGCTGAATCAGGCCCACTATGTACAAATACCCGATATCCAGTAATATGTTTCCCCTCGTTACTGGCAGTCCCCACTTCCCTTCATCTGAAGGCCAGAGGCCGCCGGTAATCTCCCCGCTGGATCGTTAGGTCATATGAAATAAATAAAAACGCTTTGTTTCATGGCTCTTAATGATAATGGTCCATAGCCAGTCATTAGTCTTGTCTCACATATTCCCTTATTTAAATATTTAATGATGCACAGCCCCACGCGTCCATTTCTTTTATGGCGGAGAAATGACACAGAGCGTTTTGTCAGTTGTCATTGTCCTGTGTAAATGACCGGGTAATATATTGCGTATAGATCTGTGTCCTGCGTGTCTATGTAACTGAGAGCGATGGCTGAATTAGGTCAGGAGGTAATGTAAAGTGGGTAATTTAAGGCGCTTATCACAGGCATGTAATAAAACACACCATTTATTCTTATTGATTCCAGTCCATTAGCTGGGACTGTGCGCGGGAACTGGCTCCTAAGTTCTCCCCTGACGGAGCAGGCCTCCTTCCTCTACTCCCAGCCAGCAGTAAGGAGGTAGTGAGGGGGGAGCGGTGTCACTCCTGATGCCCGGAGTACCTTGTAACCCTCTCAAGCGAGGTACCGCTGAAATTAGTGTCTCCATTTAACTAATATCTATAACAGCACGGGATAGACAGAAAGTGGGATTTCACAGCACGGGGAACAGATAGGAACAAAGCTAATTTACAGAATGATTTGACAAGAGCTTTGGCACAAAACTGTGTATTCTCCTAGAATACTACAATGGTGATGTTGAATTGACAGTAGCTGCACATTCACTAGGAACTAATGATGTCACTGGTGAAGTTTTACCAGTTTTAGTGATGTCACTAGGTCCTTTGTACCACATGACTGAGTGATGTCATTTTTTATTTATTTACAGTTTCTTATATAGCGCAGCATATGTCGTTTCATTGTTTCATCTGTGATGTCACTATCTCATTGGGGGCCAGATTCTTTAAGCTTCAAAAGTGATAAAATGGAGAGTGATAAACAGCCAGCCAATCAGCTCCTGTCTGACATTTTTCAAACACAGCCTGTAACATGGCAGGTAGGAGCTGATTGGCTGGCTGTTTATCACTCTCCATTTTATCACTTTTGAAGCTTAGAGAATCTAGCCCTGGGTAATTTTTACCTCATACTGCAGTGATGTCACTAGCTGTTTTGTACCTAATGACTTAGGGCGAGATTCAGCAAGCTGGGGTTTTTACCGCATTATCATATGCAGCAAAGCCCCATTGCTGGGGCTTCGCTGCGGTGGGTTACGCCAGTTCCTATTTGGCGTAACCCCATGAAAGCCTATGGGCTTCCCTTCGCGTCCCCCGCCGCCCCGCGCGCCCCCCGCCGATCAGTGCCGCACCCCCCTCACCTGTGTCCGGGCAGCCTCCTGCTGTGCTGCCCGGACCAGTGATTTCCTCCTGCCTGCACCGCTTCTGAGTGCAGGGAGGAGGAACCGGAGCCCTTACAGCTGTGTAAGGGTTCCGGCAGGGAGGGGGGGGGGGGGGGCGGGCCCTGTGCACATCGCTGGGCATCGCTTTTGCGTTAATAATCGCATATGTTACTGCATATGCGATTATTAACTATGCGAATGCCAGCGACGTGCACCGGGGATTATTAGTGAATCCCGCCCTTAGTGATGTCATTTGTCTCATTTGCACCATGGACGTCAGTCATGTCACTATCTACTTCTAGCGCCTTGAGTCCTGTTGGAGAAAGTGCGCTATATAAATAAAACATATTTACTAAATTACTTAATATTTCAGTGACATAACTTGCTTATTGGCACCACATGCCTCAGTGGTGTCATTAGCCCATTTGCACCTCATGCCTCAGTGATATCAACAAGTCATTTGCACCTCATACCTCAGTTTTGTCACGTCATGTTATTTGCATCACTAGTTCCTAGTAAGTTCATTCACCTACCTCCTAACTGTACTGGTAATATGGTGATTATCGCTGCTTTTGGGTGCAGGCTGCAATTATAAACTCCCTTCGGATTAGACAATGAGCGTTTCTGTTCCTGTAGCAGACGCTGAGGTGAACTGAAGGCAGCAGATGCTGATTATTAGGGATGTTGCGTGCCAGGGCTTCTGTAGTATTTGGTTTCTTTGAACTGAATGCAGATGAAGGGTACAACCTGCCAGGTCAGATTCAGCGCAGTCTTATGTAACCCAAATATATATGGAATCTGTTATCGGATGGCGCTTGTAGCGAGATACCATCAGGGATTGGCTGGACTGTAAATACAGGCACTGTAACTTCTACTTAGGAAAGCAACCAATCAGATGCATTTCCTAGAGAATTGGAGCTACAATCTGATAGGTTGAAATGGGCAACAACCCCAAGCCTCCAATTTTATTTTTTTTAAACCACGCAGGACAATTTTCACCTGACTAGATCGCATAGAAATGGAGCACTGATCACTGCGTGTGTTTAATAGACGTCTCGAATGCGACATACCCTCCAACCCATTCCATTAGGTACAAAATGCTCTGTTCCTGGACTTCCCTGCCAGTGGCAGTTGCAGAGGTGGGGCTGCAGCACGGTCCAATATTCAAAAAGGGGAGCCACACCTACTGTCACCCCAAACATCACTGCCCTGGACTCACTGGCAGTTGATGTGACCCCCCTCTTTGAATATTGGACTGTGCTGGAGTCCAACCTCTGTAACTGCTACTGGCAGGGAAGTCCAGGAACGATGGTCCAGATGTATTAAGCCTGGAGAAGAGATAAACTGGAAATAAAGTCGAAGGAGAAAATGCACCAGCCAATCAGCTGTGTTTGAAATATGACAGTTGGGAGTTGATTGGCTGGTGCTTTATCTCCTTCCATTTTCAGTGGCAAACGCAGGATTTTCAGAAGGGGGTTTCCAAAGGGGCGGAGCAAAGCACGGAGATGGACACTTAGGTGACCCAGTATATGCCGGGTCAGTTAAAGTATTATAGTTAGACCAAATATATATAAATAATAATAATAATGAAAAAAAAAAAAAAAATATATATATATATATATATATATATATATATACATACAGGGGCGTCAACAGCAGTGTAGACCCCTGGGCATAGCAATGTATTGGGGCACCTACCGATCCTACAGCGGTAGGGGTGGGGGAAGCTTTGATGTCCCCTGGGTGGTAGGGGGTATGCAGGTATGGCCTGGATCAGTAATTTCCACTAATTACCCCTTTTCTGAACAGATGGTGGGAGAAGGGGTGGGAGAAGGAGGCATTAGGCTGAATGAAGGGGCCCTGATACATAACTTCCAGGGTGGTAGAGGATGTTTAATATGCAGAGGAGGGGTGTATAGTGGAGTGGGCTTATTATTCATAATTTCTGGTGGGAGGACAGCTTGCTTGACTGCAGATATCACCAGTTCCCAGAAATAGATTTCTTAGATTTTAATTGAATTAAAAACTAGAGGATCCCACCTACCAAATGGTATTGGGGACTAGGGGATCAAGGTTCAGGAGGCAGAGCAATCTGCCAACGAGAATATAAAACTACATACCAGGTGTGTGGAGCTGGAGCAGTAACCAGCTGCTGGAAGGCTGATATCTCTGGTTTTGGGAACAGTAGAGACAAGCTACTAGTGTCTGTCAAAGGGGGAGAGTCCCAGCTTTTGGAATGTACCCTCAGAAAAACTCTATGCCAGACAGAACCTGAAATATCTGACTGGGAAGAGCAATTAACAGGCTTGGATGGGGACCACTGCTTTGAAGTCAGATATCTCCGGTTCCCAAGGGCCGATTTTTAAAATTCTTGTACCCATGGAAAGAGGGGACCCTCAGCTTTAAGCCTAGGTCCCTTAGACTCCTGGGGGGGTTTATGGGTACTCAGAAACCCCCCCTGCGTGCGCTACTGATTTTATCTCCACTTTAACTCCAGTTTATCTCTTCGCCAGGCTTAATACATCTGCCCCATTGTACCTAATGGAATGGGTCATGTTGGAGGGTATGAGGCGGTCATTTTGTGAGTGGAGCCATTTGAATACAGCATCATAGTCCACTCAGAGACACCACTGAGGCATACATGCGCTTTGTGCCTCCCGCCTCGGGCTTATTAATAAATTCTAGTCAGTTGATAGTTTCAATATTCTTTAAGCTGCACAAAATGGCCGCCAACAGTGTACACTTCCTGTGTGGCCTATATGGTTGCTATGACGATCGCATTACGCTTTCAGTAACCAATGTTTATCGACTCTCAGCACAATTTTAGAGGGTGTTTGTATGAACAGTTGTTGTAAATTATTTGTCTGAATTTTTTTATTTATCTGAATTTTTTTATTTATCTGAATTTTTTTATTAATCTGAATTTTTTTCTGTCAACAGGTGTGAAATAGGTCAAAATGAGTGGAATTGGGGACAATTCAAACGACCCTGCTAGCCAGGAGCGCAAGAGGAAAGCTTCGCCATGTGACGCCATGCAGAAGTGAGTTATTCCGCCGATGGCGGCTTTATCTGCCTCACTACCTCCTCCTGTATCACAAGTTGTGCCGCTAATGTGATTTGAATTCGCTAACAAAAGCAGAGCAGGATGAGAACCTCGGTATAAATCACGATATTGTGTTCAGGATCCAGCACAGTGTTAATGGGTGATGTGTGGATAAAGGACGCATTTACTGTGTCGTATACATTAAACGTCCGCGCCACGCCTGATTAGCTCCGAGTGTGTGAGAAAGGAGGCCCGGCTCTGGGTGCCGGGCAGCTGCTGTGCTCCCAGGGTACAGGACATATGGTGATATTGTGCTGTAATGTCTATCTGATCACAATCTGCTTTCCACAGGCCGGGGAAAAGATGGAGTATGCCTCTGAATCACTCTGTCAGATAGGGCACGGCCTTTCGGGTGTTATGACCCTTGTTCATGGGAACTGGAGGTGGACAGTGTATAGGAAATTGATGGCTGTAACAGAGCACAAGGCCAGGATCTTTATTTGTCGTGGGGCCTACAATCTGCGGGTGCCACAGGGGTTACGCAGCGGGTTGCGCCCCCCCCCACTCCGGATTCTCATGGTCTCTTTCAGCCAACACATTATACAACATTTTGAATATTTTTGCTCTTTAGAACACTCCCTCAGTTAAGTAGAGGAGCTGTCGCAAGGTCTTCTGATGTATTATTATAGGAGGGTATAGTTCCTCCACAGGCACCTTACTCACTCATGTGCAAGGGCCAGCGCACTGACCGTAACAGCGACCTATGGCTCTCCATCCACTGCAGGTGGGCCCAGTGCCACTCCTCCCACGGCAGCAGCTCCTCCTCCTGGGGGCTCTCTATCCACCGCAGGTAGGCCGACTGCCACTCCTCCCACATTAGCAGCTCCTCCTTTTGGGGGCTCTCCATCCAACATATGTGGGCCGAGTGCCACTCCTCCCCCCGCAGTAGCAGCTCCTCCTCCTGGGGGCTCTCCATCCACTGCAGGTGGGCCGACTGCAACTCCTCCCATGGTAGCAGCTCCTCCTTCTGGGGGCTCTCCATCCACCGTAGGTGGGCCGACTGCCACTCCTCCCGCAGTAGCAGTTCCTCCTCCTGGGGGCTCTCCATCCACTGCAGGTGGGCCGAGTGCCACTCCTCCCGCAGTAGCAGCTCATCCTTCTAGGGGCTTCTTCATCCACTGCAGGTGGACCCAGGGCCACTCCCCCCCACGGTAGCAGGTCCTCCTCCTGGGGGCTCTCCATCCACCGCAGCCAGGCACAGCGCCACTCCTCCCACCGTAGCAGGTCCTCCTCCTGGGGGATCTCCATCCACCGCAGCCGGGCATAGTACCACTCCCCCCATGGTAGCAGCTCCTCCTCCTGGGGGATCTCCATCCACCGCAGCTGGGCACAGTGCAGGTCCTCCTCCTGGGGGTGCTCTTCCTCGGAGCACTACACAACAGTACAAGGCAGAGTGTACAGTACTGTATTTGCTAACTACACACTGTACAAAGCCGAATATTGTACAATAAGCCTGATGACTAGTTCTTTTACATTACTAAAGAATTCTCATTTACTATATAATAAAATACATTTCTACACTCCTATTGTCTGTGAGGCATCTCCTCGTATCACCTGATAAACCTTACACCCTGTATAATCTGATTATCGCGCTGCCTGTCAGACACCATCTAATAACCACATTAATACCATTATCTCCGGGCCAGTTACTGCGCAGCCTGACGAGCACCTCATTGCCGCGCAGAGCTTTGCCTGTGGGTATCCCTGCTTTATAAGGAGAATTGATCTGTATTCTCCATTGGCTTCCGCGCTGCCATGACAACCGGCCTGCTCGCTGGCTGCGTCGCTGCCATGCTTCGGCTGCCTCGTTATTGGCTGTTTACCATAATCATCTGCGTCTGTCTCATTCCGAAGGCGATAATGAATTGGTCTGCTGGAGATATCTGTATTTATTAAAGAGCCTCCAAAGCTATCAGACACGAAGAGATAATCTTCTGATACAGAGTTACATGGGGGGGGCTGCTGGGAATCGAGTCCTGGGTGCAGACAGAAAGGGGGCCCAGGACTGGAGTATTTGTTGTGATCACAGTTCACATTTCCCTTGGTTCAGTGTAGAGGTAGAGCAGTGCGATTGTTGCTGCGGGTATCAGACGTCTCACCAGACACGCCATGTTTTGTGTTTGGAAGGTGCAGGGAGGCGATGGTTTAGGATGCAGCTTGTGGTCTCTCCCTGGTGTATACTGCGGGGGACCTGTCCCTACAGTTAGCTGGAGATCCAGCCGTCCGGCAGTAACACCCCGCCGTTTACCTGTCGGTGATACAATTACATGCACCAATTCTCTGTCATGTCTCTGAGGAGAGGGCACACGGCCGGCTCTCTCCTGCAGCCAGCGGCCTGTCTACAAAGTTCTCCACCACTGTCCCAGACTCATTATAGTCCAGAATGATTGCGTCACTGTCTGTGTGCATTTGTCGCGGATCTTATATACTGTTATTGTGCTTTCTTATGGCTGGTTTCCTTTTCCTGTATACTAACATGAAGCTGTTGTCTTATACTGTCAAGAGCTCTGTTTAAGGTTTGTTTCAGAATGTTCCGGAGATCCCTCATGTCGGATAGAAGCCAAAGCTTCTATTGTAGGCTTATGTTACTCTAATATTGCTGCTTCCACACCACAATAACAAGGTCAGCAGGAAGCCACAGACTGAGAGTTATATAGTGGGAGGAGCAGGGTCCCCAGCAGCACAGAGTATATCAGGAGATGAGTGATGTGTGAGTGAGGACAGGGCTGCATGTGACAGGCGCAGTGACATGATGTGAGGAGGGGAATGGGGGCAGCAGGAAGCCACAGACTGAGAGTTATATAGTGGGAGGAGCAGGGTCCCCAGCAGCACAGAGTATATCAGGAGATGAGTGATGTGAGGCAGCAGGAAGCCACAGACTGGGAGAGAAATAAGGTGGGAGGAGCAAGGTCCCCAGCAGCACAGAGTATATCAGGAGATGAGGGATGCGTCAGTGAGGACAGGGCTGCATGTGACAGGGGCAGTGACATGATGTGAGGAGGGGAATGGGGGCAGCAGGAAGCCACAGACTGAGAGTTATATAGTGGGAGGAGCAGGGTCCCCAGCAGCACAGAGTATATCAGGAGATGAGGGATGCGTCAGTGAGGACAGGGCTGCATGTGACAGGGGCAGTGACATGATGTGAGGAGGGGAATGGAGGCAGCAGGAAGCCACAGACTGAGAGTTATATAGTGGAAGGAGCAGGGTCCCCAGCAGCACAGAGTGTATCAGGAGATGAGTGATGTGTCAGTGAGGACAGGGCTGCATGTGACAGGGGCAGTGACATGATGTGAGGAGGGGAATGGAGGCAGCAGGAAGCCACAGGCTGAGAGTTATATAGTGGGAGGAGCGGGGTACCCAGCAGCACAGAGTATATCAGGAGATGAGTGATGTGTCAGTGAGGACAGGACTGCATGTGACAGGGGCAGTGACATGATGTGAGGAGAGGAATGGAGGCAGCAGGAAGCCACAGACTGAGAGTTATATAGTGGGAGGAGCGGGGTCCCCAGCAGCACAGAGTATATCAGGAGATGAGGGATGTGTCAGTGAGGACAGGGCTGCATGTGACCGGGGCAGTGACATGATGTGATGAGGGGAATGGAGGCAGCAGGATGCCACAGACTGACAGTTATATAGTGGGAGGAGCAGGGTCCCCAGCAGCACAGAGTATATCAGGAGATGAGGGATGTGTCAGTAAGGACAAGGCTGCATGTGACAGGGGCAGTGACATGATGTGAGGGGGGAATGGAGGCAGCAGGAAGCCACAGACTGACAGTTATATAGTGGGAGGAGCAGGGTCCCCAGCAGCACAGGGTATATCAGGAGATAAGTGATGTGTCAGTGAGGACAGGGCTGCATGTGACAGGGGCAGTGATGTGATGTGAGGAGGGGAATGGAGGCAGCAGGAAGCCACAGACTGACAGTTATATAGTGGGAGGAGCAGGGTCCCCAGCAGCACAGAGTATATCAGGAGACGAGCGATGTGTCAGTGAGGACAGGGCTGCATGTGACAGGGGCAGTGACATGATGTGAGGAGGGCAATGGAGGCAGCAGGAAGCCACAGACTGAGAGTTATATAGTGTGAGGAGCAGGGTCCCCAGCAGCACAGAGTATATCAGGAGATGAGGGATTTGTCAGTGAGGACAGGGCTGCATGTGACTTGGGAAGTGACATGATGTGAGGAGGGGAATGGGGGCAGCAGGAAGCCACAGACTGAGAGTTATATAGTGGGAGGAGCAGGGTCCCCAGCAGCACAGAGTATATCAGGAGATGAGTGATGTGTCAGTGAGGACAGGGCTGCATGTGGCAGGGGCAGTGACATGATGTGAGGGGGGAATGGAGGCAGCAGGAAGCCACAGACTGACAGTTATATAGTGGGAGGAGCAGGGTCCCCAGCAGCACAGAGTATATCAGGAGATGAGTGATGGGTCAGTGAGGACAAGGCTCCATGTGACAGGAGCAGTAACGTGATGTGAGGAGGGGAATGGGGGCAGCAGGAAGCCACAGACTGACAGTTATATAGTGGGAGGAGCAGGGTCCCCAGCAGCACAGAGTATATCAGGAGATGAGTGATGTGTCAGTGAGGACAGGGCTGCATGTGACAGTGGCAGTGACATGATGTGAGGAGGGGAATGGAGGCAGCAGGAAGCCACAGACTGAGAGTTATATAGTGGAAGGAGCAGGGTCCCCAGCAGCACAGAGTGTATCATGAGATGAGTGATGTGTCAGTGAGGACAGGGCTGCATGTGACAGGGGCAGTGACATGATGTAAGGAGGGGAATGGGGGCAGCAGGAAGCCACAGTCTTAGAGTTATATAGTGGGAGGAGCGGGGTACCCAGCAGCAGAGTTTATCAGGAGATGAGTGATGTGTCAGTGAGGACAGGGCTGCATGTGACAGGGGCAGTGACATGATGTGAGGAGGGGAATGGAGGCAGCAGGAAGCCACAGGCTGAGAGTTATATAGTGGGAGGAGCGGGGTACCCAGCAGCACAGAGTATATCAGGAGATGAGTGATGTGTCAGTGAGGACAGGACTGCATGTGACAGGGGCAGTGACATGATGTGATGAGGGGAATGGAGGCAGCAGGATGCCACAGACTGAGAGTTATAGAGTGGGAGGAGCAGGGTCCCCAGCAGCACAGAGTATATCAGGAGATGAGTGATGTGTCAGTGAGGACAGGGCTGCATGTGACAGGGGCAGTGACATGATGTGAGGGGGGAATGGAGGCAACAGGAAGCCACAGACTGACAGTTATATAGTGGGAGGAGCAGGGTCCCCAGCAGCACAGGGTATATCAGGAGATAAGTGATGTGTCAGTGAGGACAGGGCTGCATGTGACAGGGGCAGTGATGTGATGTGAGGAGGGGAATGGAGGCAGCAGGAAGCCACAGACTGACAGTTATATAGTGGGAGGAGCAGGGTCCCCAGCAGCACAGAGTATATCAGGAGACGAGCGATGTGTCAGTGAGGACAGGGCTGCATGTGACAGGGGCAGTGACATGATGTGAGGAGGGCAATGGAGGCAGCAGGAAGCCACAGACTGAGAGTTATATAGTGTGAGGAGCAGGGTCCCCAGCAGCACAGAGTATATCAGGAGATGAGGGATTTGTCAGTGAGGACAGGGCTGCATGTGACTTGGGAAGTGACATGATGTGAGGAGGGGAATGGGGGCAGCAGGAAGCCACAGACTGAGAGTTATATAGTGGGAGGAGCAGGGTCCCCAGCAGCACAGAGTATATCAGGAGATGAGTGATGTGTCAGTGAGGACAGGGCTGCATGTGGCAGGGGCAGTGACATGATGTGAGGGGGGAATGGAGGCAGCAGGAAGCCACAGACTGACAGTTATATAGTGGGAGGAGCAGGGTCCCCAGCAGCACAGAGTATATCAGGAGATGAGTGATGTGTCAGTGAGGACAGGGCTGCATGTGATAGGAGCAGTGACATGATGTCAGGAGGGGAATGGAGGCAGCAGGAAGCCACAGACTGAGAGTTATATAGTGGGACCAGCAGGGTCCCCAGCAGCACAGAGTATATCAGGAGATGAGTGATGTGTCAGCGAGGACAGGGCTGCATGTGGCAGGGGCAGTGACAGGATGTAAGGAGGGGAATGGAGGCAGCAGGAAGCCACAGGTTTATAAGTAACGTTGTGCCTGGAACAACCATGTTGCCATTGAAAGTTAGCAAATACATTTATAGATTTCTGTGCAGTGTAAATACCAGCTGCTTTTGCATGTAGACCACACATGTTAGACAGCTCTATTTTTACATAGCAATTTGGATTTCCGTTTGACACACCCCACCCAAATCTAACTCTCTCAGCACATGTAACACCCGAGTCAGGATCATATTGCCGGCAGATAGAACACTAATTACCGAGCATGGACAACGCATTCTGGTGTCGGCACAGTGGAATCCTGAGCCTCCTATAAAGTCCCTGCTGACATCACTGCTGCACAGTGGCTCATGCCTGAATCATGTGCCTTGATGATGTCATTATTCTCAGTAATGACAGCTCCCGCTGTGCCCATGTGACAGTCTGGAGAGTGGATGATTGACGTGATTAGCGTGTGTCGGTGCGTTGGATTATTGGCGTCCTGTTATCACGTATACCATTGTTGATTTCCAAACAAGCAATTGTTCCAGATAACAGATGCACAAATCGGATTAGGCGTGCTTGTCTGGTGTCTGTATCAGATGATCACCGATTTCTGGGGCAAACGACCAGGCGCTTATTCACCCCTGTCCTGCATTACTGAGCTGGCCCTGGACTGTGCGTAGGACGCTAGGGGGCGGGGCTGGTGAGCAGGTCAGTGTGGGCAGAGTTCAGAACGAAGACCTCACTAAAATAACATCATTGACTCCCATTGAGGACAAACACCAGGGATAGGAATGTGAGGACATTTCGCACGGAGTCATTAAGGAGGTCTATAAACTATGCATTGGAGATAGATAAAGTAAAAGGAGATAATGCACCAATAAGTCACTTTGTGTCTGGAACAAATAATTTTGCCATTCAAGAGGAGCAAATATTTATATATTTTTCCTGTGCAGAGACATGATGCTTTTGCATGTAGCCCACACATGGTAGACAGCTTAATACCGCTTTCAGACCGCAAGTGCAGGGTCGCACCTGGACTTTGTAATGGTCCAGTCCTGGTGCGACCCTGCATGTGCGGTCTGTTCAGATCACAAAATTGCCGGTTCGCTGACATCATGTGGAGGCGTGGCGGAGTGTCATCTGGGATGGGGGGAGGAGCCAGCGCTTTGAGCCGCCGCTGCTCCAAGAACTGCATAGTGTGAACGGGAAACCCTTTTAACCCGTTCACACTGCACAGCAATGACCCAGTAAGAACAATTCCTTTTACCTGGTTCGTATTGCTGTGATATTGCTACCAGTTAGCTGTAACCGGTAACCCCTTTCACATCGCACCAATTACCAGGTTGAACCGTAATTTTGTGCAATGTGAAAGGGGTATTATTGTAACACTGCAATTTAGATTTCAGTTTGAGCACACCCCACCCAAATCTAACTCTGCACGTGTTACAGCTGCCCCACCTGCATGGTTTTGAGTTACAAATACCAACCAATCAGGTTACAGTGTTTGAAAAACGACACCATACAACATATGTATTAAGACCAATTCCGTGAAGGGTGGAATCTAGAATATGGTGGAATAAGGGTGGAATCTAGAACATGTTGCTCAGCACAACCCTACAATAGATGCTTATGTTGGTTTTAATGCTGAACATTCCAAACTCCTCGTTTTAGGACATTGGACCTCAGTAGTATAGTTCAGTGCAGAGGTTTAGGATTTTCGTGTACTTTTATAAATGTGATATATCCTAGATCATAGAACAAGTGTTGTAATCAGCCGGAACCCTGGATGGGTGTTATATGACGCTCCGACAGTGGGATTCCGACAGTCAGTATCCATCCCGGCATAGGAATCCCGACCACCGGTACTCTGACAGGGGGGCGAGTGCTAAGATGCCCCTTGTGGGCTTGCTGCACTTGCTAATGGTTCTGTTCTCGCTGTATGGGGGTCGTGGACCCCCACAAGGGTAATTTCCCCTGTCAGTCCCAACTGTTGGAGCATCGTCTGGCACACACCCTGGACAGGGCGAGATCCTGGCCCCTGCGCATGGACTGTATTGCTGTACAATCAGCATTTGCTGGGTCACATATGTCACAGCTCATGTTCATGTGTTTCTTTGTTCCAGCAATGAAAAGCGTCGGCGGGAGCAAGAAAACAAATACCTGGAGGAGCTGGCTGAGCTGCTCTCGGCAAACCTCGGGGATATAGACAACATCAGCTTCAAACCGGACAAATGCAAGATCCTGATCAAGAGGATGGACCAGATCCAGCAGCTGAAGAAGAAAAAGCAGGGTAAGACACAGAGGACAACTCTAATAGGGCCGGTCTGATGGCTGAGACACTGAGGACATCTCTAATAGGGCTGGTCTGATGGCCTGAGACACTGAGGACATCTCTAATAGGGCTGGGGTGGTTACCTGTGACACTGAGGAAATCTCTAATAGGGCTGGGCTGGTGGCCTGAGACACTGAGGACATGTCTAATAGGGCTGGGCTGGTGGCTGAGACACTGAGGACATCTCTTATAGGGCTGGTGGCCTGAGACATAGAGGACATGTCTAATAGGGCTGGGCTGGTGGCTGAGACACTGAGGACATCTCTTATAGGGCTGGTGGCCTGAGACATAGAGGACATGTCTAATAGGGCTGGTCTGGTGGCTGAGACACTGAGGACATCTCTTATAGGGCTGGTCTGATGGCCTGAGACACTGAGGACATCTCTAATAGGGCTCGTCTGGTGGCTGAGACTCTGAGGACATCTCTAATAGGGCTGGGGTGGTTGCCTGTGACACTGAGGACATCTCTAATAGGGCTGGGCTGGTGGCCTGAGACACTGAGGACATGTCTAATAGGGCTGGGCTGGTGGCTGAGACACTGAGGACATCTCTTATAGGGCTGGTGGCCTGAGACATAGAGGATATCTCTTATAGGGCTGGTCTGGTGGCTGAGACACTGAGGACATCTCTTATAGGGCTGGTTTGGAGTCTGAGACACTGAGGGCATCTCTTATAGGGCTGGTCTGGTGGCCTGAGACACTGAGGACATCTCTAATAGGGCTGGGCTTGTGGCCTGAGACATAGAGGACATCTCTAATAGGGCCGGTCTGGTGGCTGAGACACTGAGGACATCTCCTATAGGGCTGGTCTGGTGGCCTGAGACACTGAGGACATCTCGAATAGGGCTGGTATGGTGGCTGAGACTGAGGACATCTCTTATAGGGCTGGTATAGTGGCTGAGACACTGAGGACATCTCTTATTGGGCTGGTGGCCTGAGACATAGAGGACATCTCTTATAGGGCTGGGCTGGTGGCCTGAGACACTGAGGACATCTCTAATAGGGCTGAGCTGGTGGCTGAGACACTGAGGACATCTCTTATAGGGCTGGGCTGGTGGCCTGAGACATAGAGGACATCTCTTATAAGGCTGGGCTGGTGGCCTGTGACACTGAGGACATCTCTAATAGGGCTGGGCTGGTGGCCTGAGACACAGAGGACATCTCTAATAGGGCTGGGCTGGTGGCCTGAGACACTGAGGACAGCTCTTTTAGGGCTGGTCTGGTGGCTGAGACACTGAGGACATCTCTAATAGGGCTGGTCTGGTGGCTGAGACACTGAGGACATCTCTAATAGGGCTGGGCTGGTGGCCTGAGACACTGAGGACATCTCTAATAGGGCTGGGCTGGTGGCTTGGGACACTGAGGACATCTCTTATAGGGCTGGTCTGGTGGCTGAGACACTGAGGACATCTCTAATAGGGCTGGTCTGGTGGCTGAGACATAGAGGACATCTCTAATAGGGCTGGTCTGGTGGCCTGAGACACAGAGGACATCTCTAATAGGGCTGGTCTGGTGGCTGAGACACAGAGGACATCTCTAATAGTGCTGGTCAGGTGGCCTGAGACATGAGGACATCTGTAATAGGGCTGGTCTGGTAGCCTGAGACATAGAGGACATCGTTTATAGTACTGGTCTGGTGGCCTGAGACGTAGAGGACATCATTTATAGGGCTGATCTGGTGGCCTGAGACACAGAGGACATCTCTAATAGGGCTGGTCTGGTGGCTGAGACACTGAGGACATCTCTAATAGGGCTGGTCTGGTGGCCTGAGACACTGAGGACATCTCTAATAGGGCTGGTCTGGTGGCTGACACTGAGGACATCTCTTATAGGGCTGGGCTGGTGGCCTGAGACATAGAGGACATCTCTTATAAGGCTGGGCTGGTGGCCTGTGACACTGAGGACATCTCTAATAGGGCTGGGCTGGTGGCCTGAGACACAGAGGACATCTCTAATAGGGCTGGGCTGGTGGCCTGAGACACTGAGGACAGCTCTTATAGGGCTGGTCTGGTGGCTGAGACACTGAGGACATCTCTCTAATAGGGCTGGTCTGGTGGCTGAGACACTGAGGACATCTCTAATAGGGCTGGGCTAGTGGCCTGAGACACTGAGGACATCTCTAATAGGGCTGGGCTGGTGGCTTGGGACACTGAGGACATCTCTTATAGGGCTGGTCTGGTGGCTGAGACACTGAGGACATCTCTAATAGGGCTGGTCTGGTGGCTGAGACATAGAGGACATCTCTAATAGGGCTGGTCTGGTGGCCTGAGACACAGAGGACATCTCTAATAGGGCTGGTCTGGTGGCTGAGACACAGAGGACATCTCTAAGTGCTGGTCAGGTGGCCTGAGACATGAGGACATCTCTAATAGGGCTGGTCTGGTGGCCTGAGACATAGAGGACATCGTTTATAGTGCTGGTCTGGTGGCCTGAGACATAGAGGACATCGTTTATAGGGCTGATCTGGTGGCCTGAGACACAGAGGACATCTCTAATAGGGCTGGTCTGGTGGCTGAGACACTGAGGACATCTCTAATAGGGCTGGTCTGGTGGCCTGAGACACTGAGGACATCTCTAATAGGGCTGGTCTGGTGGCTGACACTGAGGACATCTCTAATAGGGCTTGTCTGGTGGCTGAGACACTGAGGACATCTCTAATAGGGCTGGTCTGGTGGCTGAGACACTGAGGACATCTCTAATAGTGCTGGTGGCCTGAGAAACTGAGGACATCCCTTATAGGGCTTGTCTGGTGGCATGAGACACTGAGGACATCTCTAATAGGATTGGTCTGGTGGATGACACTGAGGACATCTCTAATAGGGCTGGTCTGGTGGCTGAGACACTGAGGACATCTCTAATAGGGCTGGTCTGGTGGCTGAGACACTGAGGACATCTCTAATAGGGCTGGTCTGGTGGCTGAGACACTGAGGACATCTCTAATAGGGCTGGTCTGGTGGCTGAGACACTGAGGACATCTCTAATAGGGCTGGTGGCCTGAGAAACTGAGGACATCCCTTATAGGGCTGGTCTGGTGGCATGAGACACTGAGGACATCTCTAATAGGGCTGGTCTGGTGGCTGACACTGAGGACATCTCTAATAGGGCTGGGCTGGTGGCCTGAGACATAGAGGACATCCCTTATAGGGCTGGGCTGGTGGCCTGAGACACTGAGAACATCTCTAATAGGGCTGGTCTGGTGGCCTGAGACACTGAGGACATCTCTAATAAGGCTGGTCTGGTGGCTGGGACACTGAGGACATCTCTAATAAGGCTGGTCTGGTGGCTGAGACACTGAGGACATCTCTAATAGGGCTGATCTGGTGGCCTGAGACACTGAGGACATCTCTAATAGGGCTGGCCTGATGGCCTGAGACATAGAGGACATCCTTTATAGGGCTGGTCTGGTGGCTGAGACACTGAGGACATCCTTAATAGGGCCGGTCTGGTGGCCTGAGACACAGAGGACATCTCTTATTGGACTTGTCTGAGACATAGAGGACATCCCTTATAGGTCTGGTGGCCTGAGTAACAGAGGTCATCTCTTATTGGGCTCGTCTGAGACATAGAGGACATCACTCATAGGGCTGGTCTGGTGGCCTCTTGAACATGTGCTGATCATTGTGTGGAGATGGGGGGGCATGTAGTTGTAATGTAGTCTAGGCTCGTTCATCCCACAGCATGGCCTCTTCCAAGTTATACAGGACCTCGGCTTCTGTTGACTTGTATAGATGTTGGATTTATAGTTGGTAGTTTTTACATGTTTATTTCTTGTCTAGCAGCTTGTTGAACTCAGAGAGTCTGTACAAGTAATCTTTTAATATCATAGGATTGCATGTAGGCTGAAGGTCTCTGTAAATGTGAGAACTTGTAAACTGGTGCAGGTATTTATGCATTTTACTGTAACGTGAGATCAGGGCCCCAGCAGTACAGAGTATATCAGGAGATGAGTGATGCGTCAGTGAGGACAGGGCTGCATGTGACAGGGGCAGTGACATGATGTGAGGAGGGGAATGGAGGCAGCAGGAAGCCACAGACTGAGAGTTATGTAGTGGGAGGAGCAGGGTCCCCAGCAGCACAGAGTATATCATGAGATGAGTGATGCGTCAGTGAGGATAGGGCTGCATGTGACAGGGGCAGTGACATGATGGGAGGAGGAGAATGGGGGCAGCAGGAAGCCACAGACTGAGAGTTATATAGTGGGAGGAGCAGGGTCCCTAGCAGCACAGAGTATATCAGGATATAAGGGATGTGTCAGTGAGGACAGTGCTGCATGTGACAGGGGCAGTGACATGATGTGAGGAGGGGAATGGGGGCAGCAGGAAGCCACAGACTGAGAGTTATATAGTGGGAGGAGCAGGGTCCCCAGCAGCACAGAGTATATCAGGAGATGAGGGATGTGTCAGTGAGGACAGACTGCATGTGACAGGGGCAATGACATGATGTGAGGAGGGGAATGGAGGCAGCAAGAAGCCACAGACTGAGAGTTATATAGTGGGCGGAGCAGGGTCCCCAGCAGCACAGAGTATATCAGGAGATGAGTGATGTGTCAGTGAGGACAGGGCTGCATGTGACAGGAGCAATGACATGATGTGAAGAGGGGAATGGGGGCAGCAGGAAGCCACAGACTGAGAGTTATATAGTGGGAAGAGCAAGGTCCCAGCAGCACAGGTCAGGGATGTGAAGCTTCTTTCACACTTCTGCAGGAAGGGTTAAAATAAAATATTCAAATTCTGATTTTATTGGTGTCGTCTTTTGGCACTAGTGGAGAGATCCTGGTGCTGGCATTGTCATCCGTACAAATGCAGGAGATGTAGAATAGAAGGATGCTGCATTAGGGATATTGCAGTGTCTTGTAGCCCCGTGACCAGCGTGGACACCATCTACCACTGGTACTGGGACTATAAGTCTGTCCTGAGCAGTGCAGACATCTTGGGTTAGGCTTGTCCCAGCCATGGCCCAGGTGCAGGGACCCGGCTGATCCGGCAGGAAGTATTCCATTACTCGCCAGCCTGGGAGCGTGCGATCCTGCTCCTGGCCAGTGCCCTGTTCGCTCTCCCTCCATGGGCTTTACCTCTGCTGCCGGATTATTCTATTAATGAGAAGCAGCGAGGGCGAGAGATGATGTTTTGTATACAAGGTGAATGTTCTCCAGAAGCGTGCGCTGAGTATCGGTCCTATAAAGATCTGTGAGGAAGCGGCTGCGGCCCGTCTGTACCTGGCTGCCTTCCACCCTCTCCACAATGTATTAACATCAGATCCGCCGTCATCTAACCTTCTAATGCTTCTGTGCCGCGTACAGCACCCGTGTTGTGGTCATTCTGGGAAGGGGGGGGGGGAGCGTTATTCCGGAGGATATTACATGATGGTGAGCACAGCGAACACTAATGGGGGGTCCATGTCAACAGTTGTCGACATTATCACAGGAAAATTTGAAAAAATCATGTCGACTTTTCATGTTCACTTTTTTCGACCTATTGCATGGCAGCTCTTTGTCCGTGTCGACCCACTGCGTCTCAACCTTTTGTTTGTGTAGACCTATTGCATGTTGACATTTTTGGTGTCGACTTATTGACTGAGACCTTTCAATCCAAACCCGTTGTTGTCACCCCCCACTCCAGGACTGTAGGGAACATCTGGGATGTCACTGTCCATCCTGGGGGGAAGGGGATGACTGACGCACAGTGTGACGAACCCGGGGAAATGCACTCAGCGTCCGCGTGTTCCCAGATCACCATGAGGCCAAATCTCTGTATGATAAATGAGTAACTTGCTGTTGTCGTGTGACGTGTTGCTGACATGCAGTTAGATAATTCATCGCGTTGTATTGCGTCCACTCTCCAGACACGGGAATTATAGAGATATCACCGGCTGATTTCTACACATAATGTGTCGCTTTTGTTTATTTGGCTGAATAAGTAACTTGTGTGTCTGGTAACTCTCTCCAGGAGGACACAATGCTCTGTTCCTGGGCTTCCCTGGTAATGTATGATTGCCAGCACCTGTGGTGACACCTTATCAGTTACCTAGCTCCCCACAGGTGCTGGCAATCCTACATTATCCATACCTCCCAGCATGCCCCTCTCCAGGAGGACACAATGCTCTGTTCCTGGGCTTCCCTGGTAATGTATGATTGCCAGCACCTGTGGTGAAGCCTTTCTTATCAGTTACCTAGCTCCCCACAGGTGCTGGCAATCCTACATTATCCATACCTCCCAGCATGCCCCTCTCCAGGAGGACACAGTGCTCTGTTCCTGGGCTTCCCTGGTAATGTATGATTGCCAGCACCTGTGGTGACACCTTATCAGTTACCTAGCTCCCCACAGGTGCTGGCAATCCTACATTATCCATACCTCCCAGCATGCCCCTCTCCAGGAGGACACAATGCTCTGTTCCTGGGCTTCCCTGGTAATGTATGATTGCCAGCACCTGTGGTGAAGCCTTTATTATCAGTTACCTAGCTCCCCACAGGTGCTGACATCCGACATTATCCATACCTCCCAGCATGCCCCTCTCCAGGAGGACACAATGCTCTGTTCCTGGGCTTCCCTGGTAATGTATGATTGCCAGCACCTGTGGTGACACCTTTCTTATCAGTTACCTAGCTCCTAACAGGTGCTGGCAATCCTACATTATCCATACCTCCCAGCATGCCCCTCTCCAGGAGGACACAATGCTCTGTTCCTGGGCTTCCATGGTAATGTATGATTGCCAGCACCTGTGGTGAAGCCTTTCTTATCAGTTACCTAGCTCCTAACAGGTGCTGGCAATCCTACATTATCCATACCTCCCAGCATGCCCCTCTCCAGGAGGACACAATGCTCTGTTCCTGGGCTTCCCTGGTAATGTATGACTGCCAGCACCTGTGGTGACACCTTTCTTATCAGTTATCTAGCTCCCCACAGGTGCTGGCAATCCTACATTATCCATACCTCCCAGCATGCCCCTCTCCAGGAGGACACAATGCTCTGTTCCTGGGCTTCCCTGGTAATGTATGATTGCCAGCACCTGTGGTGACACCTTATCAGTTACCTAGCTCCCCACAGGTGCTGACAATCCTACATTATCCATACCTCCCAGCATGCCCCTCTCCAGGAGGACACAATGCTCTGTTCCTGGGCTTCCATGGTAATGTATGATTGCCAGCACCTGTGGTGAAGCCTTTCTTATCAGTTACCTAGCTCCTAACAGGTGCTGGCAATCCTACATTATCCATACCTCCCAGCATGCCCCTCTCCAGGAGGACACAATGCTCTGGTCCTGGGCTTCCCTGGTAATGTATGACTGCCAGCACCTGTGGTGACACCTTTCTTATCAGTTATCTAGCTCCCCACAGGTGATGCCAATCCTACATTATCCATACCTCCCAGCATGCCCCTCTCCAGGAGGACACAATGCTCTGCTCCTGGGCTTCCCTGGTAATGTATGTTTGCCAGCACCTGTGGTGACACCTTTCTTATCAGTTACCTAGCTCCTCACAGGTGCTGGCAATCATACATTATCCATACCTCCCAGCATGCCCCTCTCCAGGAGGACACAATGCTCTGTTCCTGGGCTTCCCTGGTAATGTATGATTGCCAGCACCTGTGGTGACACCTTTCTTATCAGTTACCTAGCTCCCCACAGGTGCTGGCAATCCTACATTATCCATACCTCCCAGCATGCCCCTCTCCAGGAGGACACAATGCTCTGCTCCTGGGCTTCCCTGGTAATGTATGATTGCCAGCACCTGTGGTGACACCTTATCAGTTACCTAGCTCCCCACAGGTGCTGACAATCCTACATTATCCATACCTCCCAGCATGCCCCTCTCCAGGAGGACACAATGCTCTGTTCCTGGGCTTCCCTGGTAATGTATGATTGCCAGCACCTGTGGTGACACCTTTCTTTTCAGTTACCTAGCTCCCCACAGGTGCTGACAATCCTACATTATCCATACCTCCCAGCATGCCCCTCTCCAGGAGGACACAATGCTCTGTTCCTGGGCTTCCCTGGTAATGTATGATTGCCAGCACCTGTGGTGAAGCCTTTCTTATCAGTTACCTAGCTCCTAACAGGTGCTGGCAATCCTACATTATCCATACCTCCCAGCATGCCCCTCTCCAGGAGGACACAATGCTCTGGTCCTGGGCTTCCCTGGTAATGTATGACTGCCAGCACCTGTGGTGACACCTTTCTTATCAGTTACCTAGCTCCCCACAGGTGATGCCAATCCTACATTATCCATACCTCCCAGCATGCCCCTCTCCAGGAGGACACAGAGCTCTGTTCCTGGGCTTCCCTGGTAATGTATTACCCCTTTCACATCGCACTTTTAAAACGGTAAATTGCCGATTTTTTTTTTTTTCATTTTAAAACGTTTAAGCCTGCACTGTGAATGCACCAGAGCCGATTTACCGTTTAAAGTTAACTGGTATTTCGAACCGTGTAAAAAGCAGAGTCCTACACGGTTCCTTGCCGTTTTTTGAGCAATGTGAATGTGTACAATGTGTCTGAAACGGTATTTCAGGCAAACAACACAAGCTACAGAGCAGTGATAGGCTGTCCCCTTTAAAATGACAGGCAATGTTGACACTCTGGCTTGAAACGTGTTCGGGATGAAACGGTTTGACTGCTATGTTGAATGAGACTTAACCGGTATTTAAAACGGTAATCTGCGGCAATGTTAAGGCTCTGAACCGTTTTAAAATACCGGTTTTTAAAACGTGTCGGCGATGTGAAAGGGGTATTAGACTGGTGTCACCTGTGGTGACACCTATCTTATCAGTTACCTAGCTCCCCACAGGTGATGCCAATCCTACATTATCCATACCTCCCAGCATGCCCCTCTCCAGGAGGACACAATGCTCTGTTCCTGGGCTTCCCTGGTAATGTATGATTGCCAGCACCTGTGGGGAGCTAGATAATACCCCTTTTACACCGCCTCAAAACCACGGGACTTTGGCGGGTCAGAGGGGGTGACCTGGGTAGAACACGGGTAGGACCTGGGTAGAGGGCGGTGTAAATGGTTATGCCGGGTCATCGGACCCAACTCCAATTTACATTAATGGGGAAGATTCAACCAGGGGACCGCAGCATCCGTAGGTTGGACAGGGGGGCACAGGCAGCCTGCGTTGCTGTCTGCTATACTCTGCAGACAGCAGCGGCGGCAGCGGAGGAGGTGAATGGATGCCTGTGTGCGGCATCCATTCACCTCCCGGACGACGGCTGGGGGGTGCACAGGGGCTGGGGGCAGCCCAGCAGCCTACCTTGGTGCCTGGCTGCCCCCAGCACGGCGATCGGTGTATCCGGCGGGGATCACTGCGGTCCCGGCGCTTGGAGATGATGGCATCTCCAAGCGCCACCTCCGTCTACACTGCGGGTAGGCACCGCAGTGTTAATGGTGTAAATCCCGGATCCGACCCGGCTTGGATCCTTCTTCCAAATGCCGGGTCAGATCCGGGATTTTTGGTGTAAAAGGGGTATAACTGATAAGAAAGGTGTCACCACAGGTGCTGGCAACCATACATTACCAGGGAAGCCCAGGAACAGAGCATTGTGTCCTCCTGGAGAGGGGCATGCTGGGAGGTATGGATAATGTATGATTGCCAGCACCTGTGGGGAGCTAGGTAACTGATAAGAAAGGTGTCACCACAGGTGATGACAATCATACATTACCAGGGAAGCCCAGGAACATAGCATTGTGTCCTCATGGAGAGGGGCATGCTGGGAGGTATGGATAATGTATGATTGCCAGCACCTGTGGGGAGCTGGGTAACTGATAAGAAAGGTGTCACCACAGGTGCTGGCAACCATACATTACCAGGGAAGCCCAGGAACAGAGCATTGTGTCCTCCTGGAGAGGGGCATGCTGGGAGGTATGGATAATTTATGATTGCCAGCACCTGTGGAGAGCTGGGTAACTGATAAGAAAGGTGTCACCACAGGTGCTGGCAATCATACATTACCAGGGAAGCCCAGGAACAGAGCATTGTGTCCTCCTGGAGAGGGGCATGCTGGGAGGTATGGATAATGTAGGATTGCCAGCACCTGTGGGGAGCTAGGTAACTGATAAGAAAGGTGTCACTACAGGTGCTGGCAATCATACATTACCAGGGAAGCCCAAGAACAGAGCATTGTGTCCTCCTGGAGAGGGGCATGCTGGGAGGTATGGATAACGTATGATTGCCAGCACCTGTGGGGAGCTAGATAACTGATAAGAAAGGTGTCACCACAGGTGCTGGCAATCATACATTACCAGGGAAGCCCAGGAACAGAGCATTGTGTCCTCCTGGAGAGGGTCAGGTATGCAAGTATGGGTATTGCACTTGTGGTGTGGGAGTGTCTCTAGACGCTGCATTGCTCAGAACTGCTGAACCTCTTACAGGACCCCATATTCAGATGGAGAAACTGGTGCAACCGGTGGTAGTTTTGCCTCAGTCCTTGCCCATTCAGAATGCCACATTTACCTCAGCCTTTCCTGTAGCATTAGCATACAGATGCAATGGAGGCAAAATCATCCCTTAAGTGTCTGTATATACAGTGCCAACATTTGTGCCACTGTTCACCACGCCAGCCACACTATGCTGACACAAATGTCACATCGGTCGCCCGGGGCTATGTTGCTGCCTGCAGATGACAGGAGCATGGCACTGTTTCCTCACCAATACAGATCTCCGCCATGTTTCCTTTTACGCTCCCTCTTCTGTTGCGCCAGCGGCGTTTTAATCTTCCAACAACTTTTTTTTTTTTGGTTTGTTGTGTTTCTTTTCATTCACATTTTGTTTCCTTTGGTTTCTTGGCAGCTCCCAGCCCCGGCTACTGTACAATCCCTGCTCTATTAATGTTTATCTGCAAGCGGCGGGAACACAAGCCAAAGACGGGAAGGAACCATGTCAGCGGCTTAGCGGTGTTCATGTGAACCTCTCCCAGCCGGCACGCAGGGTTCCTGTTATTTAAAGTATGAAGCTAATGCTTTTAGGGAAAGAAGGCCAACTTTGGGTGGCTTCCAGTGCGAGTAATGTACAGTTGGCAGACACAGCGCTCGCATTGGATGTGGCAGTATCCTGGCGTTCTCTTGCCAAGGCTGAGGAACGGGAGCCAGGGGGGAGGGCCGGACTGCTAATTTCCAGGCCTCCCATGACTTGCGGGAGATTTGCCCTTTGAGGTAGCGGGGAGGCCGGCTGCTGCTCACGCTGGGCTTCCTTCTGCCAGCCAGCAAGGCCAGAAAAAAACAAGCACCCCTCGCCGGCATGAGGGGAATGCAGAAGAGGGGCGGCCTGCTGGCCTGGGGCTTGTGTATCTCATTCACTGCAGTGACAGGGGTGCTGGGAGCTGGCTGGGTTACAGGGGTGACCCCCCTTCCCTGCTTCTGTATATACAGAATGCAATGCTCAGAGTCTGATGCACAGTATCACATCCCTGCTTCTGTATATACAGAATGCAATGCTCAGGATCTGCTGCACAGTATCACTTCCCTGCTTCTGTATATACAGAATGCAATGCTCAGAGTCTGATGCACAGTATCTCTTCCCTGCTTCTGTATATACAGAATGCAATGCTCAGAGTCTGATGCACAGTATCTCCTACCTGCTTCTGTATATACAGAATGCAATTCTCAGGATCTGCTGCACAGTATCACATCCCTGCTTCTGTATATACAGAATGCAATTCTCAGGATCTGCTGCACAGTATTACTTCCCTGCTTCTGTATATACAGAATGCAATTCTCGGATCTGCTGCACAGTATCACTTCCCTGCTTCTGTATATACAGAATGCAATTCTCAGGATCTGCTGCACAGTATCACATCCCTGCTGCTGTATATACAGAATGCAATTCTCAGAGTCTGATGCACAGTATCACTTCCCTGCTTCTGTATATACAGAATGCAATTCTCAGGATCTGCTGCACAGTATCACTTCCCTGCTTCTGTATATACAGAATGCAATGCTCAGAGTCTGATGCACAGTATCACTTCCCTGCTTCTGTATATATAATACAATCTCAGGATCTGCTGCACAGTATCACTTCCCTGCTTCTGTATATACAGAATGCAATTCTCGGATCTGCTGCACAGTATCACTTCCCTGCTTCTGTATATACAGAATGCAATTCTGAGGATCTGCTGCATAGTATCACATCCCTGCTGCTGTATATATAATACAATCTCAGGATCTGCTGCACAGTATCACTTCACTGCTTCTGTATATACAGAATGCAATTCTCAGAGTCTGATGCACAGTATCACTTCCCTGCTTCTGTATATACAGAATGCAATTCTCAGGATCTGCTGCACAGTATCACTTCCCTGCTTCTGTATATACAGAATGCAATGCTCAGAGTCTGATGCACAGTATCACTTCCCTGCTTCTGTATATATAATACAATCTCAGGATCTGCTGCACAGTATCACTTCACTGCTTCTGTATATACATAATGCAATTCTCAGGATCTGCTGCACAGTATTACTTCCCTGCTTCTGTATATACATAATGCAATTCTCAGGATCTGCTGCACAGTATCACTTCACTGCTTCTGTATATACAGAATGCAATTCTCAGGATCTGCTGCACAGTATCACTTCACTGCTTCTGTATATACATAATGCAATTCTCAGGATCTGCTGCACAGTATCACTTCACTGCTTCTGTATATACAGAATGCAATTCTCAGGGTCTGCTGCACAGTATTACTTCACTGCTTCTGTATATACAGAATGCAATTCTCCGGGTCTGCTGCACAGTATCACTTCCCTGCTTCTGTATACAGAATACAATCTCAGGATCTGCTGCACAGTATCACTTTACTGCTTCTGTACATACAGAATGCAATTCTCAGGATCTGCATCACAGTATCACTTCCCTGCTGCTGTATACAGAATACAATCTCAGGATCTGCTGCACAGTATCACTTCACTGCTTCTGTATACAGAATACAATTCTCAAGGTTCACTCCTATGCTATGCGTATGGTAGCTGCACAGTATCACTTCCCCTATACTGTATACAGAATGCAATTCTCAGGGTCTGTTCTTATGATATGCATGTGGCTCCTGCACAGTATCACTTCTATTATTCTGTATGAAGAATGCAATTCTCAGGGTCTGTATAATGCGATGCATATGGCTGATGCACAGTATCACTTCTCTTGTTTTGTATACAGAGTGTCTCTGCTTTTGGCTATGCATATATCTGCTGCACAGTATCATGTCTCTTATTATGTATACTGAATGCAATTCTCAGGGTCCATTCTTATGCTATGCGTATGGATGCTGCACAGTATCACTTCCTTGCTTCTTTATACAGAATGCAATTTTCTGGGACTGCTCTTATGCTATGCTTTAGGCTGATACACAGTATAACTTCTGTCATTCTGTACATAGAATCAGTATCACTACCATTGTACAATATACAGTATGCAATTCTCAGGTCCTCCAGTAAATGACACCTGCTCAGTATTACTACCATTGTACAATATACAGTATGCAATTCTCAGGTCCTCCAGTAAATGACACCTGCTCAGTATCACTACCATTGTACAATATACAGTATGCAATTCTCAGGTCCTCCAGTAAATGACACCTGCTCAGTATTACTACCATTGTACAATATACAGTATGCAATTCTCAGGTCCTCCAGTAAATGACACCTGCTCAGTATCACTACCATTGTACAATATACAGTATGCAATTCTCAGGTCCTCCAGTAAATGACACCTGCTCAGTATCACTACCATTGTTCAATATACAGTATGCAATTCTGAGGTCCTCCAGTAAATGACACCTGCTCAGTATCACTACCATTGTTCAATATACAGTATGCAATTCTGAGGTCCTCCAGTAAATGACACCTGCTCAGTATCACTACCATTGTACAATATACAGTATGCAATTCTCAGGTCCTCCAGTAAATGACACCTGCTCAGTATCACTACCATTGTACAATATACAGTATGCAATTCTCAGGTCCTCCAGTAAATGACACCTGCTCAGTATTACTACCATTGTACAATATACAGTATGCAATTCTCAGGTCCTCCAGTAAATGACACCTGCTCAGTATCACTACCATTGTACAATATACAGTATGCAATTCTCAGGTCCTCCAGTAAATGACACCTGCTCAGTATCACTACCATTGTTCAATATACAGTATGCAATTCTGAGGTCCTCCAGTAAATTACACCTGCTCAGTATCACTACCATTGTTCAATATACAGTATGCAATTCTGAGGTCCTCCAGTAAATGACACCTGCTCAGTATCACTACCATTGTACAATATACAGTATGCAATTCTCAGGTCCTCCAGTAAATGACACCTGCTCAGTATCACTACCATTGTACAATATACAGTATGCAATTCTCAGGTCCTCCAGTAAATGACACCTGCTCAGTATTACTACCATTGTACAATATACAGTATGCAATTCTCAGGTCCTCCAGTAAATGACACCTGCTCAGTATCACTACCATTGTACAATATACAGTATGCAATTCTCAGGTCCTCCAGTAAATGACACCTGCTCAGTATCACTACCATTGTACAATATACAGTATGCAATTCTCAGGTCCTCCAGTAAATTACACCTGCTCAGTATCACTACCATTGTTCAATATACAGTATGCAATTCTGAGGTCCTCCAGTAAATTACACCTGCTCAGTATCACTACCATTGTTCAATATACAGTATGCAATTACCAAGATCTGTTCTAACTTCTTATACAAATGACAGTTGCACAGTATGACTACTCCTGTCCTGTATCAGTGGCAAACGCAGGATTTTCAGAAGGGGGTTTCCAGAGGGGCGGAGCAAAGCACGGAGATGGACACTTAGGTGACCCAGTATATGCCGGGTCAGTTTATTATAGATAGACCAAATGTATAGAAATAATAAAATATATATATATATATATATATATATATATATACACACACACACATATATATATATATAACTATATATATATATATACATACAGGGTAGTAGGGAAGCCAATCCCGGGGCACTTTTTCAATCCCGGGATTGGCTTCCCTGATTAAAAAAAAATGGCCCGGCCGCCCCGCATATTCAATTACATGTGTGGCGGGTGAGGCCGGGTAGATTGGGCTGCTCCTCCGGGAGCTGGGCAGGCGACGGGTAGGGTGGGCTGCTTCTCCGGGAGCTGGGCAGGCGGCGGGTAGGGTGGGCTGCTCCTCCGGGAGCTGGGCAACCGTGCGATCAGCGTGGTGGGCTGTGCGACCTGCGCAGCGTGACCTCTGACATAGTCACGTTGCGCAGAGACGCTCTGCCAGGCACGGGAGAAGCCGGGCAGCGTCTGAGCAGGGTCTCAGACGCTGCCCAGCATTAGACTGCGCATGCGCAGTCTAATACCGAAATCCCGGGATTGGAGAGTCCAATCCCGGGATTGAAATCCCGGTGTTTTTAGGGCCAAATCCCGGGATCCCGCCGATCCCGGGATTGGCCACCCTACAGGGGAGTCAACAGCAGTGTAGACCCCTGGGCATAGCAATGTATTGGGGCCCCTACTGATCCTCCAGCGGTAGGAGTGGGGAAAGCTTTGATGTCCCCCGGGTGGTAGGGGGTATTATATCAACCGCTCAGCATGTAGGGCCTGGATCAGTCATTTCCACTAATTACCCCTTTACTGCACAGATGGTGGGAGATGGGGTGGGAGAAGGGGGCATTGGGCTGAATGAAGGGGCCCTGATACATAACTTCCAGGGTGGTAGAGGATGTTTAATACGCAGAGGAGGGGTGTATAGTGGAGTGGGCTTATTATTCAACATTTTCTGGTGGGGGGACAGCTTGCTTGACTGCAGATATCTCCAGTTCCCGGAAATAGATTTCTTAGATTTTAATGGAATTAACAACTAGAGAATCCCACCTACCAAATGTTACTGGGGACTAGGGGATCAGAGTTCAGGAGGCAGAGCAATCTGCCAACAAGTATATAAAACTACATACCAGGTGTGTGGAGCTGGAGCAGTAACCAGCTGCTGGAAGGCTGATATCTCTGGTTCTGGGAACAGTAGAGACAATCTACTAGTGTCCATCAAAGGGGGAGAGTCCCAGGTTTTGGAAAATACCCTCAGAAAAACTCTGTCAGACAGAAAGTGAAATATCTGACTGGGAAGAGCAATTAACAGGCTTGGATGGGGACCACTGCTTTGAAGTCAGATATCTCTGGTTCCCAAGGGCCGATTTTTAAAATTCTTGTACCCCTGGAAAGAGGGGACCCTCAGCTTTCAGCCTAGAGTCCTTAGACTCCAGGGGGGGGGGTTGTTTCTGGGTACTCAGAACCCCCCCCCCCCCCCCTGCGTGCGCTACTGCTGTATACAGGGTGCAATTCTTCCTTGTGCTAGACATATGACTGTGC
This sequence comes from Crinia signifera, assembly GCF_055691185.1. NCBI lineage: Eukaryota > Metazoa > Chordata > Amphibia > Anura > Myobatrachidae > Crinia > Crinia signifera. The sequence goes on along the minus strand of NC_139219.1, from coordinate 324,952,420 downwards.
AGTCACTATTTATATCTGTATACAGGATGCAATGCCAAAGATATTTTCTTGTGCTGTATATATGACAGGTGCACAGTATCACTTCTCTTGTTCTTTATGCAGGGTGCAAATTGCATGGTGTGTTCTTATGCTGTACATTTCGCCGCACAGTATCACTGCATTTATTCTGTATATAGGGTGCTGTATACAGGAGCATACTGTTCTCAATATAGGCTGCAATTCCCAGGATCTCCATATGACAGCTGCACAGTATCACTGCATGTATTCTGTATATACTGTAGGGTGCTGTATCCTGGGGCATACTGTTCTCAGTATAGGATGCCATTCTCAGGATCTGCATATGACAGATGCACAGTATCACTTCTCTTGTTCTGTATGCAGGGTGCAATTCTCAGGGCCTATTCTTGTACTATAAAGATGCAGATTGAGGGGCCATTGCTCTGAGCTTCCCCGACCACTGTCCTAGCGGTGGTCACTGTCGCTCCTCTGCAGCTTAAAGTCTTTCTAGGTGACCTGCGCAGCAATCCATCACTGTCATCTACCCCTAGACACCATCACCCAGCCGCACGGAAACGGTTACTCTCTGGTCTCGGAGAAGCGGCGTACCGTGGCTTCATTTCAATGCAATCTTGTTAATAATTAGAGAATGTGATTGGCCGGAATCCAGAGGGGGCTCCTCTTTCCGCAGCTTCTAATTGGCTGGAGCGATCTTGCGGCGTATCCCAGTGGCCTGGAGGAAAACCCATCCTGGTATCCTCGCTGCGGCCAGCCGTAATTCTACACAAATACTGGGAGCACTTCCTCTAAAAATATTCCAGTTGTTTCAGGATGTTTTCCTAGAAATCGGCAGCTTGCCACGCAGGCTGCGACCGTTCCAACAACAGGTCTATGTATAACTGTGTGTGAGGCGTCCCGCTGAGCCAATAATAGCTTCTGTATTAAATCCAGGTTTTACATAAATCACCAGCAATTTCACAAGTCAGTCAGCGCCGCCAAGATCCACCATCCTATCTCCTGTGCACTGGGCCGCCAGTGTGCGCTTCATCCCAGCTCATGTTACATAACACACACAGGCCAATATATTACTGAGCTCCACTACACAGGCGCTGAGGAACCCTGAGAACGAGGGGCCCTGTATGCCGCTACCACCGGCCCTTCATAGGACAGGTGTGGATCATAGCGTCAACAGTGCCTAGTTCGACTACAAATGGTCGACGGGAACAAGGTCTACTTGGAAAAAAAAGATTGACATGTAGCTGGTTGACATATACAAAAGTTTGAAACAAGCAATTAGGTCATCGTGGAAATATGTCGACGAAGAAAAAAATTCTATCGGCGGCATCGGAACGGGGCGCGCGAGCGTCTTGTGAGCGCACCTGCCCCCTTCCAAACGGATGTTGGGGCCTGGCGGCTGATTCTATCGCCAGCCCTTGCAACAATGACACGGGCTCCATCTGTAACTGTCCCTTTTTAAACCCAGACTGACTGTACTCACTGTATTTATGTACAGGAGTATTACACATGATGCAGTGTGTGCTATGCTTGAAAGTTTTAGCTTTTTTCCCCTCTCTCATGATCCCTTTATGACAGGGATATGTGGGGTGTGTTTTCCCACCTCCTGTAGGGAAGAAACAATTTGCCCCTTTAGTTTAGCAGCAGGACGATATGAGATAACGGCATGGCTGGGATAGCATGACCACTTAGTGTTCCCCATTATTATTTATGTGAGAGTACACTGCGGGCTGTGTAGTGGGCTGGATGGGGATGCGGTCATTTGGTCTACAGCATGATGGTTGACATGGGAAAAGGTCGACATGGTTCTAGGTCGACATGGTTCCAGTTGGAAAGGTCATTAGTTTGACAGGTCATTAGTTCGACAGTCAAAAGGTCGACGTGGAGTTTTTCACTTTTTTCGAGCCAACATGTGCCGACAGGCGGTATTTCATGCCCTACCATCCACTAGGGTGTGGTGGGAGAATAAAATAGTGCGCCGAGCGTAGGGAGGCACCGTGCCCGACGCATAGCGAGCGATGCGAGGGGTGCGGTGCACTTTAAACTGTGTCCATGACGACTGTGTTGACATTCAGGTAAAAAAAAACCGTGAAAAACCCCATGTCAACTTAGACATTGTCAAACTAATGACCTGTCGAACTAATGACCTTTCGACCTTTCGTGGTCAGGGAACTCGGTCCTCATTACCCCACACAGTGCATGTTTTGCTGGTAACCCAGCAGGTGCACAGGTGTACTAATTACTCAGACACATTTTATAAGGTCCGCAGGTGGAGTTAATTATTTCACTTGTGATTCTGTGAGGAGACCTGCAAAACATGCACTGCGTGGGGTAATGAGGACCGAGTACCCTGACCACTGGTCTAGACCCATGTTGACCTTTTCCCATGTCGACCTAATGGTGTCGACCTAATGACTGTCGACCATCATGCTGTAGACCAAATGATCCCAACAAAGCTGAATGCTAGTGTAACGTAAGTGTGCCCTGTGTAATTGTGCTCTAATCCAGTGGTTCTCAACCTCGGTCCTCAGGACCCCCCAACAGTGCACGTTTTCCAGGTCACCCGGCAGGTGCATAGGTGCACTCATTACTCACTGACACATTTTAAAAGATCACAGGTGGAGCTAAGTATTTAACCTGTGGTTTTGTGTGGGGACCTGGAAAACCTGCACTATTGAGGTCCTTGAGGACCAAGGTTGAGAACCACTGCTCTAACCCACATCAGTTATCAGTTCATTGACCAGTCCTAAATGTCCAATAACAATGACATCAGCTGTATTATAGAGTTATATTGTGGTTTGCCACATTAGAATCTCTGGCATAGATTAGCATTGCTGTATAAAGGGGCCTGAGTCGTTTTCCCTATGATCTGATTGGCTGCTGCCTTTGGCCAGACTTTCTTCTGGGTGAGCTAGGTTGTTAGCGCTATGAGTAACACTGTGTACTGTGTACTATTATACAATGAGCGTACTACACACACTACAGAGACCAAAATAACTCACGTGGGAGCTCTCGTCTTGTTCCTCGGAAGAAAAGCCATTCAGTTAGAATTCCAATGACCGAATTGGTCATTGACTTCAGATCATTGAAAAAAGCATGGGCCATTGTTCTATTGGGCACATCTTTAAAGAGACCAAAACACTTTTGTTGGTTTTAACAAGTCTGCATTTTGGTGCACAGGGATCCACAGCAGCCAATCAGCCGCCCACAGCGTACCTGTCTCATGCAAATGAGACCACTATATAAAGTTTCTGTTTGGCTACACATTCGCACTTTGATGTACATTTGGTAAGTGAGCAGTAATGAGTTAGCTGTACTCAGCAGAAGTCCAGAAATGGTCAGCGGTGTGGTTTAACCAGAATACGCTGGGCATTTATCCCGCTTTAGAGACATGGCGCATGGTCAAGTTTTTAGGTGGATGTGAAATAACTTTGGATTTTTCCTGCTTTATAACAAAGATAAACAAAGAGAAATTGCATGTGTAGCGAGGTCGCTGAAGGGACATGCAATAAAAATATATATACGTATATGTTTTTGCGTATTATTGTCCTGCAGTTACAGTAGGTCTTATATGTTTGACTACCTTCATGTTCTCCTTTGTTAAATAAGACATGGAGGCCTAACATTGTAAAAGACTATATTCTTCATCCATCGTGATCCATAAAATGTCACTTCCCTGGTCTTGGGACGATAAAGTGTAGTAGACTCGCATGTAGAATGAGGTCTCTTTGTGTCTATAGATTATGCTACCTTGCTCCAGGTAAAAGAAAATTCCACCAACAATTGCAATTTTAGAATCCAGTGTAGTTAAATTAAATAAAGAACAAAAACGGCAAAGTCACACGCACTTTGGCTCGCTGACCCTGAGGGTCCCGCAATGGGTGCAACGGTCCCGCAAACATTCAGACTCATTTGTGTGCTTGCCTATTGAGGGATGCTTCTTGCAGTTTGATGTAGTGACTATAATGAAATATACATATACAGTACAATACAGTACAATATAAGGTAAGGGAAGCCTTTATACATGCAGCCTGAATCTAGTTTGGAAGCACAGCAAAAAAAAAGAAACTGTGCACCTAGGCAAAACCGTGTTGCACTGTAGACAGGGCTGCCACCAGAAATTGTTACATAGTTACATAGTAGGTAAGGCTGAAAAAGGATTGCGTCCATCTAGTTCAACCTGGTATAGATATCCATTGCTGATTTGGTAGGTTCTGATATTTTACAGACAAATTATATTTCTTATTTGTACCCATGGATGTTTTTCTCCAGTAAATGTTTGTCCAACTTTGCCTTGAACGCATTTAATGAGCCAGCCGTTACCACCTCTCTGGGAAGAGAGTTCCAGAGTTTGACACTTCTGACCGTAAAGAAATTCTTTCTACTAGCTGAATGAAATCTTTTTTTTTCTAATCTATACTCATGCCCTCATGTCCTAGATTCCTTTCTAGTAGAAAAGATGGTGTGTGACAGTTCCTTATATTGGCCCTTGATATACTTGTACATGTATATAAAACGTCTCTTTTCTAATGTAATAGTCCCAAATTGCTTAATCTCTCCCTGTAGCTTAAATTCTCCATTCCCCTAATAAGCTTTGTTGCTCGCCTTTGGACTTTTTCTAATTCTATGATGTCCTTTTTATAGTGTGGGGCCCAGAACTGCACTCCGTACTCAAGGTGAGGTCTCACCAATGCTTTATACAGTGGCATAATTACCCTTGAGTCCCTAGTTTCCATTCCCCTCTTAATACATGCCAGAATTTTGTTGGCCTTTTTTGTAGCTACATTACAATGGGCACTACATCCCAGTTTGCTGTCTATTTGGACTCCTAGATCCTTTGTAACTTGCACACTGGTTGTGTCTCCCAAGGTGCATAACTTTACCTTTATCCACGTTGAACCTCATCTTCCATTTTTTGCCCACTCATCTAGAATTGCAAGATCATTTTGAAGCATGGTGACATCTTCTGATGATTTGATGACTTTGCTAAGTTTTGTATCGTCCGCAAAGATGGATACATTGCTGAGTAACCCTATCCCAATATCGTTAATAAAAATGTTAAACAAAATGGGCCCCAAAACCGAACCCTGGGGCACTCCACTTAGTACCAGTATCGTATCTGATACGGCACCATTCACAACCACTCTTTGTTCTCTATTACATAGCCAATTCCCTACCCATCTGCAGATATTTTCACCCAATCCTAGGTTCTCCATTTTATTAATCAATCTCTTGTGTGGGACAGTATCAAATGCTTTAGTGAAATCTAGGAAAATCACATCTACAGCATTTCCATTATCGAGGTTTTTGCTAACCTCTTCATAAGTGGGGCCCGAGACAGAACCGGGCCCCCTCTCTGCCTGGGACAGCAGTCCCGCCCCTGATAGCGGCCCTTACTACAGGTGGGGCAGATGTAATATGTGCAGAGAGATAATCAATTTGGGTGGGGTGTGTCCATTGAATAAATCTATCTTACATTTGTGGGCTACATGTAAAAGCAGCCAGTATTTACCCTGCACAGAAAGCACATTTGTTCCAGACATTTTGCTTTGCTTATATATAGATGTACCCTCGCTGATTGTTGCGGCGATTCAGCCACTCGTGCCCGTTTGTCGTACCAAATTCGCACCTGCATTGCAGAAATGCCATGCTGCGTTATCGCTGCTCAATGTGTTTCGAATGTTTCGAGTGTTTCGAATGTGGTGATTGGCACGACGATGATGAGAATGACTACATCTGTATTTTTGTTTTCCCTGTGTGTTCTTAATGTGCCAACCCAAAAATTGTGCTCCGCATGCTGCTGAAATCACTTACGTATAATGGATTTGGAATTACGCAGAGAAAATCTTATTAGGGTAAATCTTATTATGGACACACCGCATCCGGAGAAGGAATCAGAGAGTTAAATCTTCCCTCTAGGTGGAAGTGAAAGTTTTTCTGTCCTCTGCAGAGAGTGTGATTGTGTTACACGCTCTCAGGCTATTGTTTGTAAGCACTACTGGAGTGTCTGTGAGGGGAACAACTGGCTAAATATAGCCCCAAACAGCTAATTATAGCCACCCAAAAACTCGTCCAAGTTCCTGAGTGCCTCACGTGTTGCGATGGCCGCATAACTGTACACTGAAGGGGTCTGGCACAAGAACAGTGTGCAGCGTGCGAAGCTCCAAAACTTAGTTAGAAACTTTTTTCCCCCACCGGTGAGGCTTCCCTGACCGCGCTCAGCCGTAAACCCTTCTAGTATCGTTAGTTGTCTTTAGCCGTAAATAAACTTTTCTCGTGCATAGACTTGTGCTGTGTAATGTTTCTGGTTCTGGGTACGGCACCGATCGTTATGGTTCTATAATGAATTCTGCTGGAAGGCAACACTCATAGCAGATACTGGCTGCAGCTGTTACATTATTTATGCACACTTAGAGGGCGGGCAGTTGGGTTATTGTGTTCAGTTGATGTTGTTTGTTGTGTGACGTTATTTGTGCTGCACTTAGCGTCCTCTGTAGGCTCTGTTCCTGTAGGAATCCAAGAGCGTTTTAATGGTTTAGAGCATTTTCTTCCTTATAGCCTGGAGAGGAACTTTTGAAAGGTTTGCACCCCCCGCATGGTTGGGTGACCAGCTTCTAACTTCCATTTTTCAAACCCATCCTGTAACATGGCAGTTAGGAGCTGATTGGCTGGTTGTTTATCACTCTCCATTTTATCACTTTTTAAGCTTGATACATCTGGCTCTCAGTGATATGGTCACTAGTAGGTGAAACCTTCTTTCTTGGCCCCGTGAATGGGAGTTTTAATGCATTGGAACCCAGTAGTTTTCAGCTACTGCCACCAAGGAATTGTATGAATGAATTTCCCATCTGCACCTGCCAGGAAGATCACTGAGGTCATAACCTGCTTCCTATGCAGATGGTGAAAATACCTTTCCTGCAGGTGTAGCAGTTGTTCACCTACCTCTAATGATTCCCTCCTGCAGCTGCTTGAGGTTGTGGCTGGATGCTACAAGCTGAAAGTATTGGCGGTGGCAGCAATATAGCATGGTCAGTTTACACATATTTCTCCAGACTGCTTTTGTTCAGATGGCACAACCACTTCCAGGTCAGGGATTTGTCTAAACTTGTTTTCTGAATTGTACAATAAGACCTGATGTGAGGCCCGCCTGGAGGTAAGGAATGCTAGGTGCTATGTGACACCGATTTACCGGTGTGTGGGGTCAGCGACAGATTTGGTGGGGTAGATTGGAGCAGATGGGCTGTCTGGCACTTGGACGGGTGTGGTATGACACTCTGACAGTCAGGATTCTGATGTTGGTGTACTGACCGTTGGAATCCCGACTGCCAGAAATGTCATCCGGCCCCCGATTGTACAACCAGACCAATGTGGGTCTTCTTTACAACTCCTCCCAGTAACGCACACAAAAAGTATCAGCCCCTTTCTGCCATTATCTGTGGACTGCGCAGGAATCAAAGACAGAAATCGCAGACTGCATACGTGGTCCACTGGCTCCCAGCATGGGGTGGGTCTAAGCTTTGGTACTGGTGATGCCAGCTGTGGGCAGAACAACAGTATGCAGTGCAACAGATTAGACGGGCGATACTATGACACTGGATTGAAAAGTAATACCTCCATGGTTATAAGTTTTTAATTTGTGAACACTTTTTTTTTGTACATGATAACTCAATTTATCCTCTATGTACAGTAATACCCTATACACTTTTCAACGTGGTCCCCATCTCTTTCCATGCATGTGCGCTACGCTTGACGAGTCAGGCAAACCTGCCAGAGAAGAAAGCTTGGGCGAAATGTAATCGCACCAAATCGCACCTTTAAAAATTGAATTTTTTGCCGCGAATTTGCATATGTAATGAGATGCATATTCTGTATCGCTACAGAGGCTGATAGCATAGTTGGCTTATGCGTCTCCATGGAGACACTTAGCTCAACAAATCAGGGCTGAGCTATGCGTCTCCATGGAGACGCATCGGCCAATCACGCTATCAGCCTCTGTAGCGCTACAGATGCTGTTAGCTGCGATGTAGAAAGCCGATTCACCCCGCTTTCAGTGCGGAGTGAGCCGGCTGTGGAGCAGACAGACTAGCGCTGGATCTAGATTGGTAAGTATATTGGTGTAAAAGTGAGGTGTGTGTATGTTTGTAAAATAAAGTTATACTTTTCTGTGTGTCTTTTCTTTTTACATTCTTTTTACAGGTGAACTACAAGTCCCAGCAGGCCCATTAATGCCCCGCATGCTTGGACTTGTGGTTCTCCAAGTCCCAGCCTGCGGGGGGAGGTCTGCTGGCACTTGTAGTTCTCCTGTATAAAGCAATGTTAGGTATGTCAGATCAGGCCGGCGTCCACTGGCCACAGATGCCGGTGACAGCCCCGGGCTTCAGCCATGGACGGGTGAAGCCGGGGCGGGGGGCCTTTATTGGGGGGTCCCCACTCCTCCAGGTACCCCGTCCAAGGCTGACCAGCCACGGTGCTCATGTTTCGGCCAGAGGACCTTATATAAAAAGTGTTCCCCAGCTGTGGCATGACACTGCGGGCTGTTGGAGCCCGGTGCTGGTTTCAAAATACGGGGGACCCCCAGATTTTTTGTCCCCTGTATTTTTGGAACCAGGACCGGTCCAAGAGTCCGGGGCTGGTTTCAGAAATGGGAAAACATCTAGATGCGAATTGAAGTGTGACTAAAAATCGCCAATTCAAAATATGAGATTTCGCAGCAAAAAATTCGCTTTCTGTACCGCAAATCGCACCCTATTACATGTGCGATTTTTGTAAAACGTGCGATTTTGGCTGTTTTTGACCAAAAATCGCAGATGTCTAAAAAAATCGCCCCCTATTACATTTCAACCCAGGTGTTTTTTGTTGACACCAGGACCTTACGGCAGCTTCCACCTGGTCGTCAGAGTTGAAGTGCTGACACTTAAGGTTCTCTTTCACCTTTGGGATTGTGGATTACATGCAGTTGATATAAGAACACATATTTATTCACACAGAAATACTGTCACATCCGTCATCTGCACATTGCCGACATGTTCTGCCTAGAAAGAAACCTTTTGTCTGAGGACAGAGCCCAGTTGTGTTACTTCTCCCTCATACCATGGAGCTTCGCTTCCAAGAATCCACCTAGAGGCAGTTGACGCTTCTGTTCTTTGAAGCACGATTTTTCCTCGAACGCGAACTTAACAACCATCATTTTACGTGTCAGACCGCCTCCTCCAGGATACGGGTTTATTATTTGTCCAGTTTAGGAAGCAGAACGCTGATCATTTCAGCTGGTTAACTGCAGAATTTACCTGCAAGGACAGGGCTGACAGACTGTCATTATGAACCTTTTTGCTTAGAACAAGGCCTACGCGCGGGGAATAGGGCACGGCGCTGGAAATGGCGGCTCCCGCTCCCAGCTTTGGGCGTCATTCTGCCGATCCATTTATCACAGCGCGACGCTGCTCTAAAAATTTTTTAAAAGCAGCAGCTTAAATAAACGCCAGTTATTTCTGTTATTAGCAGAATTTGAAATGTATTGGACTCCAGCATGCGGGCATTTTTCTTATTTAACTGCTGGTTAGCTGGAGATTTTTCCTCCAATCCCAGTAACTACACTGGGACATAGCAGGTGGTTACACCAATTCGCTGCCCTGTCCTTCCATTGCCGTATCCTTCCAGCTGCACTCTGCAGGTACTAGTGTTCATTCTAGGCCTTATGACTGAAATACGGCACTTAGCTACCTGTAAGCTTTGCAGCAAAGAGCGACACCCCAGGCAGGAAAGCAGAACTGCAAGGGTTTTGAAAGGTGCAGGGACCTAAAATTAACAGTAGGGTACGGTTATCACCGAGTGCGGTGCAGCAACGCTTGCAGGTTTCTAAGTGCCATATTTCAGTCATAAGGCCTTGAAAAAAAGTAGCCTGTGTAAACGCACATTAGCGAAATAATATAATTTTAAATTAATGGTGTTTGCTTTTTTCCTATGTACATATATCATCAGGAAACCTCATTTTGATTTGATAACACATGTGAGGCATGAGCCATTGCGTGTCTCGGTGATGTCACCAGTGGATAAATAGGCTGAATATTGGTTTAGCATACAACATGGCGGCCTCCTCTGTGTAAATAAGGCGATCACCATAACAAACAGAGTCTATTTTACTAACTGTCTTGTGTTATCCTGTCTTAGTTACAGTATAGGACGCATGTTGCTTTACGCCCATCCAATCAGCTGTGAGGAGCCACAAGGTATAGAAATAACAGTGAGGTCACCTCGCTCCAGGCAGATTCCATAGGCCCGGAACGCTCAAAACATTCCTCCCTCGCCGTCTGTATGTCTCATCCCAGTAATGGGGGTCATAAACGGACCTTTAATCTACAGGCGGCCATATGGCGGCAGATTTACAGCTACCTGTAGCCGTGCCTGGCGAAAATATCCATGGACGATAATATTAGAATGTGTGTCATGGAAGGGGAGGGGGGGTAACATAACATGAGTCTGACAGGGAATATCCAGGAGGATAGATTGCTACACCTGCTCGGCCTACTCTGGCTGCGTCCCCAAAGAGGGGGCTTAATACCTATGTACTCTTGTGGGAAGAGGATTCGCCCCCTCCTCATTGGGCTTATCATGATAAGAGGCTGCCGCCACCGTTGCCGCAGATCCTCGGGGAAAACCTCATCTTGCCTCGCTGATGCATTCATTGAAAAGACGGCTCATGAATGATGCATCGGGAGAAGACAATGCTAAATGCAGGGCATTCACACGGTGCTTCTCCGAGGTAGACCTTAAGTGGCAGACAGTCCTCACAGAACAAACGCAGGAGCCAGCTTCATTGAAGCCGGATCCATTGTGATGCTTTTTACAGTACGGGGTCCTGGTGTCGGTCTGGCTGTGGGAAAATCGGCCGTTTTGTGTCAGCAACGGGTGATCTGCGACGTGCTCTTTAGACGCGGCCTGTCTCAGGTGGCCTGCCCCTCTTCGGTGTCGTCCCCTGAGCGCTTCTGCTGACTGGGCTGGAAATACGGTCAGCAAGTGTCTGTTACTCGCCACCTTACACCGACAGCGCTGAAGCGACCGCGCATCGCTGCCATAGAGAGTCCAAAAGTAGCCGCACAAATGGGATTTGGATTTCAAATGTGAGCAAATCAAGCTGTACTGACATACGGTTATGAATCATAGGGTTCACAGTCAATAAGTCGACACACGAAAAAGTCAACATGAGTTCATGGGGTTTTTTGTACCAACGTTGACACCTCCCCTCGCATGTCTCAAAGCCCTCGTGCGTCGCTCTGCTACAGCTGCGCTCGGCACACTTTGCCGTTTGTGGATGTTGAATTATGAAAGTTAAAGAAAAAAATGGGTGAAAGAAAATTGAAAAAAAAATAGTGTCGACCATTAGCATGTCAAATGTTTGCTTGTTTCGGTCTTTTATCAGTTTTTTTGTGTCATTGTCACCCCAATAGGTGTACCACGCATGGCACACTACCCTCGTAAAATAAATGGTAACTTATGAAAAAAGAAAAAAAGTGAAAAGCTTGTGTCGACCATATCCAACCTTTTCACGTGTCGACATTGTCTGTAGCCCTATAATCCTGATCCCATGATATACAGACAAAAATGAACCAAGAACGTGACAGGAATTCAGCATTGCCTCAGAGAACATTGAGGAACTACAGTATATTTAAGAAACAGATGTTTACAGATGTTTTAAAAAAAAAAGAATCCCGGGTATGCATATAGATCCGTCCGGGCAGCTGACGCCACAGTGGAAGCTGTAGGGTGAAATTTATCCTGTTGGACGAATCCATTATTCTGGTGTAACGCAGGATTTCAGGTTTTCAGTCTTGGCTATAACAACATTCAGTGAGACGCAGGCGGTCTATTTATCGGTATGTAGTCAGGAGACCGACACCCAACAATGTCAACAGTGGGGTACAGTACGGTGACCTCACAACACCGGCGCAGAGATCCTAAAGTGGGTGTACAGCTAGTTACAGCATTTTACCTGTGCAGCTATAAAGTAGAGACTAGGGCCTTGATGGCTAACCTTGACACTCCAGCTGTTGTTAAACTACACATCCCAGCATGCTCTGCATCACATTTAGCATGGCCAAATAGCAAAACTGAAGCAGAGCATGCTGGGATGTGTAGTTCAACAAAAGCTGGAGTGTCAAGGTTACTAGGGAGTAAGTTCACTAAAGCTTCTAAAAATGAAAAAAAGTGATGTTGCCCATAGCAACCAATCCGATACTGTCTATCTTTTCTCTAATACATCCAGGGTTAGCTGGTTTAACAAAGCCAAATAGAATTGCACGGAGCGCAGCAACCTTAAATATAGTCCAAGCTGCTATCTCCAAGGTATACTCAACCCTTGGTGAATAGAAGACTAAAAAGAGAAAGAATAGACAGCGCTGTAGGACTATATTATAAACATATAAAATATTTATTAATTAATAACAATCACATTCTTATAAAAACTCTGGTTATATATGACAAAATATCACCGGCCGGTGTTAACTACACATAAAGATCACTCCCCTTATGACACCCAATGGTTAATTGCTTTAAGTAGTTTTGCACAAATATACATAAAAGTCACCCTTCACAATTCTTTTGCACAATAAGAACTGGGTTAGTAGCTTTGTTAGAGCTTAGCATAAGCAACAGTTTCCAGCTCCTCAGAGCCTGTATGTTTGTAGTTGCAGGTGCAGCGAATCAACAGCCGTTTTAGGCAAAAGCATTGGTTAGTGAATTAGTCGCTCCCTTATGCATAGTGTAGTAGTCCCTTATACAAGGATGCAAGCGGTGCAGAGCGAAAACAAATATGTGTGTACTTGCTCTTTCCTGGGTATTGCACAGTTAGATGGCACAGTCCCTTTTTGCTACCTGGAGCGGGTCCCCGGCTGCTGGCGCTTCCCCAATGTTGCAGCCTTCTCTGGGAGTCCTCGGCTCCGGTTTCTGGGTCTCCGGCCGAAATCGCTTGTGCGTGATGACGTAGCTTGATGACGCGTTTCCACGCCTTGTAGGATAGTCAGCCGCCGACTATGCTACAAGGCGGGGAAACGCGTCATCAAGCTACGGCCGGAGACCCAGAAACCGGAGCCAAGGACTCCCAGAGAAGGCTGCAACATTGGGGAAGCGCCAGCAGCCGGGGACCCGCTCCAGGTAGCAAAAAGGGACTGTGCCATCTAACTGTGCAATACCCAGGAAAGAGCAAGTACACACATATTTGTTTTCGCTCTGCACCGCTTGCATCCTTGTATAAGGGACTACTACACTATGCATAAGGGAGCGACTAATTCACTAACCAATGCTTTTGCCTAAAACGGCTGTTGATTCGCTGCACCTGCAACTACAAACATACAGGCTCTGAGGAGCTGGAAACTGTTGCTTATGCTAAGCTCTAACAAAGCTACTAACCCAGTTCTTATTGCGCAAAAGAATTGTGAAGGGTGACTTTTATGCATATTTGTGCAAAACTACTTAAAGCAATTAACCATTGGGTGTCATAAGGGGAGTGATCTTTATGTGTAGTTAACACCGGCCGGTGATATTTTGTCATTTATAACAAGAGTTTTTATAAGAATGTGATTGTTATTAATTAATAAATATTTTATATGTTTATAATATAGTCCTACAGCGCTGTCTATTCTTTCTCTTTTTGTTTAGCTGGTTTAAACCAACGCTCTGCTTTTTTTTTTTTTTAATGCTGTGACTACAGGCACAACACAGTAAAAAAAAGCCTTTTGTAAGGGAATCCCTGGTATTATTCCACATTCTTGTTGCTTGTGGTCTTCATCTAAGTAAGCTGATCCAGTAAATCACACACACAACAATGATATAAGGAGGCGAATCAGATAATCAGACCGTGGATTGTCGAGATCTGGCCACGAGCTCGACAATTCACGGCCGTTCTTGGCAAAACAAGTCTGTCTCATTTTGCCGAGATGCCTCTTCAATGTTGTCGGTAAAGACAGCATTGAATAGGCATGGGGGAAATAGTGGCAGGGGATGGAATACCCCCCTGTAAGTAGGTGAAAGGAGCAGAAAGCAAACTTCTCCTCTCTGGTTCACCTGCACAGGTAACACCTGCTAAGTAGCATTGCACCTTTTCGGGATCGCGGCGCCGGCATTCCGAAGTTCCCAACCCTATTTATCAATTACCCTCCTCCTCCAGTAAGTAAGATTTATTGTGTTGATAATAGAAAACTTATCACCGCAATTTATCAACAAGATATGGCAGTTCAGTGATACACTCATCACTTTCACAAGAGCGTTTTGAAGTAACAGAAGGGACCCGGCATCGCTATTCCACAGCCCTCAATCATTAGAATGGCCGCTGCGAGCCTCTATGACAGGTCAGTCAACCGTCATCATCCATCATAAATCTCCTTTTTAGCTCTGTTGTTATCTCCGCAGTCTATGGCGTAAGGCGTTTTGGCGTTGTGCGGCTCGGAGAGATAATCCCTACAATACACGGCTAAATTAAAATACTCGTTAGTGCCTTAGAAGCAAACAAACGCAAAGCGTTGGGGTAATTAACGTGAGAGTCACAAGGCGTCCCTTTATGTCTGATTTCCTTGAGCGGATTAATGGACGGACTGGATTTTATTCATTAGCGCTCCGACTTTGTGACTGTGGGGTTGTGTTCATGTCGTTTGACTTCTCTAATTGAGATAAGGCCTCAGCCATTTGAAGGATCACAGAGGGAACGGAGGGGGCTGTAACCTATACACAAGTGAAATGTCCTTTGTACACGGCAGGTGCTCGGGCAGGAAGATAATGTAAATAAGAGCGACCTTTTAATGTATGGGTTCACCTGGAGGTAAGAGGCGCAGCGCCTCAGACGCTGCTAAGCATATGTTGTTCTTTCATGCAAAACCTGCCCATTAGCTGGTGCTTCAGAAATGTAAACACCGGGCCGGGCTGAGGCGGGAAGGGAGGTGAAATATTCATCAGATTTCAGACGTTAAGCTCGGCCGCATGATGGGTTGAAATAAGTCCTATTTATCTAGCGCAGGGCTTCTCAATCTCGTTCCTCAGGATCCCACACAGTTCACGTTTTCCAGGTCACCCGACAGGTGCATTCATTACTTATGGACACATTTTAACAGATCCACAGGTGGAGCTAATTATTTAACTTGTGAGTCTGTGAGGAGACCTGCAAAACATGCACTGTGCGGGGTCCTGAGGACCGAGTTTGAGAACCTGTGATCTAGCTCAATGTGTTGTGCGGATTTGGCCGTGGTATGTGGTGTTGCTGGATGGATTCGGTAACAATGGCCATGACTACTGTTCAAAATGTACCCAAGGCCTGCACAGCGATGGTGTGTGTTGTGCGGCCCGGATGAGTATTCCTGAGGGAGCAGGCGGCCATTTCCCTAGTTCCATCTTGTGGGTGTTGCTCTGGAAACCCAATGGATCCCATCGCTTCTTTCGCCATACCTCTTAACCGTATCTAAAAAAAAAATGTGCCGAAAAATTTTCTGTCAACTTTTTAACCATGTCAACTCAATGCAATTCGACCTATTGACCTTCGACCTGTTGTCTGTCAGCCTGTCATCTGGAACCGGTTAGGTCCTTGTAAATGATAAAGTCTAATAATCCAGACCACAAGATGGCTGCCTCTGTCAGGTGTCAGTGTCTTATACCATGTTATACATAAAAGTGCGGGAATAACGTTGACATTCAGAATTGGGGTCTTTATTTAAGGGCTCCATACATCTGCGACGTATTGTCAAAATTTCCCGATGCCATGGTGTCTGGGTCGGAAATTTAGGAATATGCAATAAACGAACAAATATCGATCCCCTGATCCCAACAGAAAATGTGTGGGATTGGAAAATTGGAGATTTTTGACATGTTGAACTTACCCGACGGGTCATCGATGGCGGCCAATTCCAACTGGTGTTCTGCTCAGGGGGGGGAAATGGCAGCTATATGTATGGGAGCCTGTCTGCTGATCCCTCGATGTGACCCGAGCTGCCAACCAGTGGCTATTGATAATCGGCGAACCATCGTGGAATCGGGTTAATTATGCATGTTAAAAATCGCCTGGTCAGGATCGGAGATTTTCCAAGTTTTTGAATAGTGCCAGCTGTTCGGGGGCTTTAACCCTGAAAGCGGCATAATTATCGTACGCCACTTTTATGGGCGTATGTGAAACATGATATTAGCGATTTGTCAGGATCCGGATCCGGCTGGTGACATCTGGGGACATGCAGTGCTGTGCGTTTTACACATTTGCAGATGTGGTGTCACTATCTCATGTAACACTATGGTATAAAGCATACACACTGCGCATTAAATTTCACCCCTGCCGTTACTTTATGGCCGGTGTTACTTTTACTTTAACGTCACTTCACATCTCACCCCCGATTTCACGGTTGTATAATATTACAGTAACTATTTAAAGAAAAAAAAATATGTATAAAGGGTTAAAAAAAAGTTTTAATAATAGAAAATCCAGCAGTAAGTACCAATATATAAACTGTTGCTAATACACGCCGGAGGTGAGGGGAAATTATGTTACATATCCAAGCACATCCCTATTTTATTAATTAGGTTATGAAATCTTTACACAAAAAAAAAAGGGGGGGGGGACAAATTCAGGAAGAATTCTAGTAGTATAAAAAAAAAACCTCTCTATACATTTTGTATTTATATATGTATGTCATGGGCAACGTAACCAGTGCCTCTGCGCCACCATGCACCCTGTTCACCCAGTGAGACGTAGGAAGAGGCCTGTGTGGTATGATCACATGTGTATAATGAAAGAAGCAGCTGATTGGACAGTTTAGATAACAGCCAATCCAATTTGAGGACACATTTCCCTCCGGTCCTCCACTGCTAGCATGTATTAGGGCCAGAGTTGGGGGGCCCGGTATAAAAACTTGTATTTATCCTTATGTGGGGGCTTATTATATCCCATTTAATCTCTAGACACAAGTGCAAGAAGGGCTTGTCCTTTTCTTTGCAGGTTGCTCCCTGCACACTGCCATACTGTTGTTAGGGCTCAATGATAGCGGCGTAGAGGGTAGTTTCAGTTGGCAATGCATCCATTCGCTTAGCCAATAGGATGAGGTATAGCATGTGACATTTCTAATCCATTTGGCAGGGTAAATATAGCTCAGATGATAAGGCGAGCCCTGGGGACAGCGAGGTAGCGGCTGCCAGAAAACACTTTTCTTGATTGTTCCATTTTTTTCTGTGCTGATATAAACGTGTTTCCTTTATCCAGCTGACACGACTCATGTCCATCTTCGTACAGTACAGGCGTGTTCCAATGTCACAAGGACGACATTCCACAGCTACCAATGGCCAGAAACATATATTACAGACTAATCGTAATACGAGTAAACTCCAAACCCACTTCGGTTCCTTAGGGCTGGAAGTCAGATTCCAGGACAATCCCAGTGCAGAGCAGACTGAGGTGGAGAAGGAGGGGGAGGATGTCACAGTGCAGAGCAGACTGAGGTGGAGAAGGAGGGTGAGGATGTCACAGTGCAGAGCAGACTGAGGTGGAGAAGGAGGGGGAGGATGTCACAGTGCAGACTGAAGTGGAGAAGGGGGGGGGAAGGATGTCACAGTGCAGACTGAGGTGGAAGGGGAGGATGTCACCGTGGAGAAGGAAGGGGAGGATGTCACAGTGCAGACTGAGGTAGAGATGGAGGGGGAGGATGTCACAGTGCAGACTGAGGTGGAGAAGGAGGGGGAGGATGTCACAGTGCAGACTGAGGTGGAGAAGGGGGGGAGGATGTCACAGTGCAGACTGAGGTGTAGAAGGAGGGGGAAGATGTCACAGTGCAGACTGAGGTGGAGAAGGAGGGGGAGGATGTCACATTGCAGACTGAGGTGGAGAAGGGGGGGTGTCACAGTGCAGACTGAGGTGGAAAAGGAGGAGGAGGATGTCACAGTGCAGACTGAGGTGGAGAAGGAGGGGGAGGATGTCACAGTGCAGACTGAGGTGGAGAAGGAGGAGGATGTCACAGTGCAGACTGAGGTGGAGAAGTAGGGGGAGGATGTCACAGTGCAGACTTAGGGGGAGGGGGAGGATGTCACAGTGCAGACTGAGATGGAGAAGGAGGGGGAGGATGTCACAGTGCAGACTGAGATGGAGAAGGAGGGGGAGGTTGTCACAGTGCAGACTGAGGTGGAGAAGGAGGGGGAGGATGTCACAGTGCAGACTGAGGTGGAAGGGGAGGATGTCATAGTGCAGACTGAGGTGGAGGGGGAGGATGTCACAGTGCAGACTGAGGTGGAGAAGGAGGGGATGATGTCACAGTGCAGACTGAGGGGGAGGATGTCACAGTGCAGACTGAGGTGGAGGGGGAGGATGTCACAGTGCAGACTGAGGTGGAGGGGGAGGATGTCACAGTGCAGACTGAGGGGGAGGGGGAGGATGTCAAAGTGCAGACTGAGGTGGAGAAGGAAGGGGAGGATGTCACAGTGCAGACTGAGGTGGAAAAGGAGGAGGAGGATGTCACAGTGCAGACTGAGGTGGAGAAGGAGGGGAGGATGTCACAGTGCAGACTGAGGTGGAGAAGGAGGGGGAGGATGTCACAGTGCAGACTGCGTTGGTGGAGAAGGAAGGGGAGGATGTCACAGTGCAGACTGAGGTGGAGAAGGAGGGGGAGGTTGTCACATTGCAGACTGAGGTGGAGGATGTCACAGTGAAGACTGAGGTGGAGAAGGAGGGGGAGGATGTCACAGTGCAGACTGAGGTGGAGAAGGAGGGGGAGGATGTCACAGTGCAGACTGAGGGGGAGGGGAAGGATGTCACAGTGCAGACTGAGGTGGAGGGGGAGGATGTCACAGTGCAGACTGAGGGGGAGGGGGAGGATGTCACAGTGCAGGCTGAGGGGGAGGATGTCACAGTGCAGACTGAGGTGGAGAAGGAGGGGGATGATGTCACAGTGCAGACTGAGGTGGAGGGGGAGGATGTCACAGTGCAGACTGAGGGGGAGGGGGGATGTCACAGTGCAGACTGAGGTGGAGAAGGAGGGGGAGGATGTCACAGTGCAGACTGAGGTGGAGAAGGAGGGGGAGGATGTCACAGTGCAGACTGAGGTGGAGAAAGAGGGGAAGATGTCACAGTGCAGACTGAGGTGAAGAAGGGGGGAGGATGTCACAGTGCAGACTGAGGTGAAGAAGGGGGGGCTGTCACAGTGCAGACTGAGGTGTAGAAGGAGGGGGAGGATGTCACAGTGCAGACTGAGGTGGAGAAAGAGGGGGAAGATGTCACAGTGCAGACTGAGGTGGAGAAAGAGGGGGAGGATGTCACAGTGCAGACTGAGGTGAAGAAGGGGGGGGGGGGCTGTCACAGTACAAACCAATCCCAGATTTGATGAAATCAAGCAAACGATATATGTTATTTATTTGCAAACTGTGTTCCATTTTCTAGTGCATTTAATTCGCACTCATTAGCGATGCTCTCACAGGATAAATGTAAGACATTGCGGCGCCAAAACTCATCATTAAGAAGCGGCCAATGTCTTGTGTTTCCATCCTGTGCTGTTTCTGCAATGTTTCCATCTCTCATTAACAGCGCTCATCAATATTCTTATAAACCGCCCTGGAACCCAGGGTCCTGGGAGCCCCGCGCTGTGGCTGGGCTCAGCCTTACAGGACGTCCTGCCAAAGGCTTGGTGTATAGGCAAGCTGACGTTCTGTGGGTTTAATTGGGGGCTGGGGGGGGCGGTATTACTGTTCGATACGGTGGCTTGCGGTCTTCCTGTATTACAGTATGCCGGGAAGCCAGCCAGCCCTTGGCAGTAAATTATGTTTCTCCACTAAGAATGCACTGTGATTTTCCACGCTCTCTATTAGGTTACGTGTCAGACACCTGCGCTTCTGTGTATTTCCATCCCATGGGCAGATGACAGGAAGCCTAATGCAGCAAGCTAACGATACCGCTATTAATGCTTTTACTGCCCATTAGCATCAGCGTAGACGTGAGGAGCTGCAGCTTGTAGGCACCTGAAGGCACTTTCCCTGTCTCCACGGAACGTCAATGAGCAAATCTATGGCCACAGAACGAGATCTGTGGCGCAGATTGTGGTCTTTACAATCAGGAAATGTTATTCCTCTGCTGCGAAATTGGAGGTAGATGTGGTTACGTCTGACCCCGGACCCAAATATAAGTTGCATTCGAGTTCATAACCCATTGCATGTCCTTTAATAATTAAAGGGGCAAGGGCCTTCAAGATCCAACAAGGTGGCACACAAGCAGCAGAAACTTTTAAGCCCCTTCCAAGGAGAAGAGGACCTCAGAAGTTTTGGGGTGATTATCCAGCACCCCCAAGTCGCTGCTTTGTGGCACTTCCTGTCAGAGGACTTATGCTGGCCACACATCACACCAACTTTCCTCCAACCATCCAACTAGTTGCTTGGATGGAATAAAAATCTGGTACTGGATGTGAGCAAAGGACAATAATACCCCTTTTACACCGCCGAAAAATCTGGGTCAGCGGCGGGTCAGACCCGGATCTTCGGCGGTGTAAATCCCTAACGCCGTGTCCCTTTACACGGGACTTCTACCCAGGTCCTGACCTGGGTAGAACACGGCTAGGACCTGGGTAGAGGGCGGTGTAAATGGGAACGCCGGGTCGGATGACCCGGCTCCCATTTCCATGAATGGGGAACGTCCAACCTGCGGACCGCAGCGTCCGCAGGTTGGACGGATTGTCAGTCTGACACTGACAGCCGGCGCTGCTGTCTGCTATACTCTGCCGACAGCAGCAGCGGCGGCGGGGGAGGGAGGTGAACGGATGCCTGTGTGCGGCATCCATTCACCTCCTGTCCAATGGCGGGGGGTGCGCGCGGGGACTGGGGGCAGGCTAGCAACTTACCTTAGTGCTGGGCTGCCCCCAGCAGCGTTCCGGGTACGGCGGCGTCGATCGGCGCTTGAAGATGACATCGCGCTGTCATCTTCAAGCGCCGGGAAGGGGCGTGAGGGGGGGTGCGGGCGTTTAAGCCCGTCCGGTGTAAATGCCCCTAAACGCCGGGTCGCACCCGGCTTCAACCAGGGTCCAAAAAGCCGGGTGCGACCCGGCGTTTTGGTCTAAAAGGGGTATTAGAAATGTGCTCAGAAACCCAGGGAAATTAACAAAAACATTCAGTCAAATTGTTTAAATCAAACAGGTTAAACTACAGTACCGTGTCTGAGCGACAGTTTTTGTCCTTTCCCAGATTTTGGAAGCAAATTGCTGAAGTAAATATTACATTTGCTCCCATCCAGTACCATATTTTTATTCCATCCAAGCAACTGGTTGGATGGTTGGAGGAAAGTTGGTCTGATGTGTGGCCAGCAGGTTCAGTATAGGAGGCAACCACAGCGGTTACCATTCATGGCTCCGCCTCCATGTGACGGCGGCTGGATGACCATGATGGGCAGTTGTTTCGCAATTTAATGCTGAAGAACAATATAGTGGAGTCTCCACATAGAATCGAGAAAATTTCAGTACATAAATAAATCATTTTCCATGGTTAGCATTTCGTTATTTAAAAACCTCCCTTCAAAGTCATTTTGTATCTGGAACACACCCATGTTGGCATGCAAGGGAAGCAAATACATTTAGGTTTTTTTCTGTGCAGGATAAATACTGGCTGCTTTTGCATGTAGTCCACAGAAGTTGGGCAGCATTATATCTACACCACAATTTTAATTTCATTTTGAACACTCCCACCCAAATCTCTCTGCATATATACCCATTGCCATGCATCTCATAGGTTTCTCGACGCATCCCTAACACCCCCTCAGCCCCCCTCCCCTTGTATACCAGGATTTCCGGGTGGGCATGAGTGTAATGCCTACCACACATGGCATTGCCCCTGTTGTACTCGGCATGCAAATAAGTGTTTATAAAAAGCGTGACCTTCTTTAGCGCAATGCCCCTTTAACTTGTGTATATTGCTGCCACTCTGTGCCCGCCTGTGCTGGCACACCGCCACCTTAACGTTCGCCTTTCAGACTGTTTAATTAAGGCCGCTTGAAAAGCATTCACGCCGCTGAGCCCTACTTAGAGGCGCACGCAGTTAAGGAATAAAAGAATCACTGATTTATTTAGCTAAAGATAGTCCGTCTCTGCCCTACTTTATCCCTCCTCCTGTAATTAGCCTCCCTGATGAGGCGTGATGTAACTCAATCTCAGATATTGCATTACCAGCCTCCTCTAGCGCCAGGCTCCCTAGGTGCACTAATTGCTAATTGCTCCCAGTTTGGTCTCCGCGGGCTCACATTCCCCCTCTTTTATGTGTTTTCTTTTCTTGAAAATGAAAAAGCTCATTAAGGTTAAACACTCCGTTACACCGGCAGCCTCGCTATCAATAATAATTAGCGGTTTCTGCACACCAGGGGAAAGACTTCTTCAAATATGTATAGCGGAAAACTTTGGAGGGGAACGTTCGGGCCTGGTTGGGGGGGGGGTCACCGATTGTGCGCTCGCAGCCTTGGCCGTCCCTGCGTTGGACAGGCTCAGTGGGATTAAAGAATACATGTCTCCAATTCAATTGTTGGTGCTCTTAAGGGGATATGGTCGCTAGGTCAACTCTATAAAGTTTGAAATGCATTAGGTCGACAAATTAAGTATGTCGACATGGCCGGAAGGTCGACACAGGCATTAGGTTGACAATGGGAAGGTCAATAGCCGCAAGGGTGACGTGAGTTTTTCATGTTTTTTTTTAGCCGACTTGTGCCGACAGGCTGTATTTTATACCCTACCATCCACTAGGGCACGGAGGTAGAATATAACAGTGTACCGAGCGCAGTCAGCCATGCGAGGGGACACAGAACACTGATACGGTTCATGTCGACTTATGTCAAAATGCGGGACAAAAAAAGTGAAAAATTCATGTCGAACTTCCCATTGTCGATCTAATCCTTGTGTCGACCTTCCAACCCGCTTGACCTGAGCCATGACAACCTATTGCATGTGTCGACCTTTAGTGGTCGACCGAATGTATGTCGATCTTCATACAGTCGGCCCTATTACCCATGCCCCTTTTAAGACCCATGTTGGCTTTGTAGTGCATGAAGTCAGACGCCTAGTGTTGAATGGTGTGTCCTGTCTGGCCTGGAGGACATTGAATTAGGCGGAGGTTTGCCTGAGGTCAACCCTGGTTCCATGTTGGGTGGCAAAATTCACTAGAGCAGGGGTGGCCAAACCGGTCCTCGGGATCTACCAACGGTCCACGTTTTCCAGACTTCCTAGCTGGTGCACAGCTAGGAAGTCACATTCCTCAGACCACATAGCTGGTGCACAGGTGCAGTCATTACTAACTGTCCCATTACCCAGACCACCTAGCTGGTGCACAGGTGCAGTCATTACTAACTGTCCCATTACCCAGACCACCTAGCTGGTGCACAGGTGCAGTCATTACTAACTGTCACATTCCCCAGACCACCTAGCTGGTGCACAGGTGTAGCCATTACTAACGGTCACATTCCACAGATCACCTAGCTGGTGCACAGCTGTAGTCATTACTAACTGCCACATTCCACAGATCACCTAGCTGGTGCACAGGTGTAGCCATTACTAACTGCAACATGTTCAAATATGCTGCATTCATTCCTACTATAGATCGGGTTTGATACGAAATCCCGGCGGTCGGAATCCCGGCATTCAAAATCCCGACCGCCGAAATCGGGCCCAGTGCCTCACTACGCTCAGCACACTCATTTATTCTCCCTCTATGGGTGTGTGGACACCCAAAGAGGGAGAAAGTGTTGGGATTTTGGCGGTCGGGATTCTGGCGTCGGGATTTTGAATGCCGGGATTCCGACCGGCGGGATTATAACTGCATCCCTATAGATCCACAGGTGGCCTGATATACATGAACTGTTGGTAGATCTTGAGGACAGGTTTGGCCGCCCCTGATGTAGAAGATCTGCGAGAACTAAATGTAAGTTATCTGTCACTGAGGCCTGGTGACAAGGCGGGCACCTAGCACAATACAATGGAAGCTAAGGTCAGTTTCATAACCTTACAGACTGGATAACAAGATAACAGCGCTGATACATCCCGGCGACTGTCTGCAGACACACCAGATACGTGTAACTATGAGAAAACGTGTTCCCGGCCTGAGCCCAGCAGCTAATATAGCTGTAATGTAAAGCTACGTGCACCCCCTCCCCCCTGTCGGTGACACCGCAGTGTCCTTGGTTGAACTGTCACTGTGCCATATAACCCTCAGGGCTACTGTCTCATGCTCTATCCATAGGGAGAGACAGGAATGATTACACTGTCCTGCATTGTGCAAGCTTTACATAGGCCGCAGGATCCAGAAGGTGCACGCGCCACAGAGCCAGCATTTACATTGACTTCTGCTGAACACTGAGAACGTCTGGCGGGTTTGCTGGGAGGGAGGGGGGGGGGGGGGTCTGGCTTTCAGGATAGGACATTAGAGATTAATTGCAAATAATAAGTGATATTTCCTATATAGGAGCAAATGTGAATTAACCAATCACACAAGGGTACTGGCTGGCCCCATTGCAGAAAGTGCCCAAACGGGTGCCCATATTTGTATTGAACAGTCCGCCCCCCTCTCGCACCCCTGTCCCCCTCTTTACATGAAGATGCACTTTTAACTCATAGTTTGACATCTTGTGACTGAAGACAGCAGTATACGGAGGGAGAATCCCAGCATGCCTTGCCATCGTTTTAGCATTCCCTAATAGTAAAAATGTGGCAAGGCATGATGGGACTTGTAGTCTCACAACAGCTGGAGGGCCATAGTTTGGACATGCCTGCATTAAGGCACCTGCAAGTCAGTATGGTGCTCTGAAGGTAGAAGAACCTTGAGGTCCAGTAGGCTACAATCTGCGTCAGCCACCACCGCTCCTGCCACAGGCAGCCACGCCGAGACTTTCCGAGCATCTGACGTTTCCTCTTCCTGGACTGCTTTTCCGCAGGGCCAGTATTCTTGGCCATCCTGTGTTTTCCGAATCCTCACATTGTGCTGTCACAACAGACCCGCCTTCCTGGAGTGACTTGGCAGCCGACACGCCGCTGTGTGCTCAGTTATGTAATATGCTGGCAGGTTCCAGGGGCCTGATCTGACGGCAGCCTCAGCTGCTCCAAGTGGTTTAAAGATCCCACAAGATATAAAAAGCAGAAGATCCCCAGCCAGACAAATAATCATTATTATAATTATAACACTGAGCAAACAGTAATGTGGCAGCACTTGTAGGAACAGCTGCGCGGGTGTCCGGGCAGCAGGCGATGGAGGAACGGGAGGGTTCTCGGCGTGACTGGCTGGCTCATTTGAATAAAGAACTACAGCGAGTGGCTCAATTATTATGGCTGCTGGGCTAGTACTGTATTGGGCCACCTTTCTTCTAGGCATGGATACTGTCTGTGGGCTGGATGTACTAAGCTTGAAGAGTGATCAAATGGAGAGTGATAAACCACCATCCAATCAGCTCCTAACTGACATGTCACAGGATGTGTTTAAAAAGTGATAGGTAGGAGCTGATTGGCTGGTTGTTTATTACAGTACACTTTATAACTTTAGGCTTATTACATCTCGCCCTGTATGTTTTGCGGGGGATATCTCCATAACCTTTACTCCGCCAGCCTCGCAGCCTAATGGCTGTTGTAGTGGTGTAAGCAGCAGCGGTTGCCTAGCGGTAACTGCTAACCAGGCCTATCAGGTGTAATGTGTGCCACCAGGACGTTGCTGTGGGATGCTGGAAGTTGTAGTGGTGTAAGCACCGGCGGTTGCCTAGCGATGACTGCTAACCAGGCCTATCAGGTGTAATGTGTGCCACCAGGACATTGTTGTGGGATGCTGGGAGTTGTAGTGGTGTAAGCACCGGCGGTTGCCTAGCAGTGACTGCTAACCAGGCCTATCAGGTGTAATGTGTGCCACCAGGACGTTGCTGTGGGATGCTGGAAGTTGTAGTGGTGTAAGCAGCAGCGGTTGCCTAGCGGTAACTGCTAACCAGGCCTATCAGGTGTAATGTGTGCCACCAGGACGTTGCTGTGGGATGCTGGGAGTTGTAGTGGTGTAAGCACCGGCGGTTGCCTAGCGATGACTGCTAACCAGGCCTATCAGGTGTAATGTGTGCCACCAGGACATTGTTGTGGGATGCTGGGAGTTGTAGTGGTGTAAGCACCGGCGGTTGCCTAGCAATGAGTGCTAACCAGGCCTATAAGGTGTAATGTGTGCCACCAGGACATTGTTGTGGGATGCTGGGAGTTGTAGTGGTGTAATCACCGGCGGTTGCCTAGCAGTGACTGCTAACCAGGCCTATCAGGTGTAATGTGTGCCACCAGGACATTGTTGTGGGATGCTGGGAGTTGTAGTGGTGTAATCACCGGCGGTTGCCTAGCGATGACTGCTAACCAGGCCTATCAGGTGTAATGTGTGCCACCAGGACGTTGCTGTGGGATGCTGGGAGTTGTAGTGGTGTAATCACCGGCGGTTGCCTAGCGGTGACTGCTAACCAGGCCTAACAGGTGTAATGTGTGCTACCAGGACATTGTTGTGGGATGCTGGGAATTATAGTGGTGTAATCTCCGGCGGTTGCCTAGCTGTGACTGCTAACCAGGCCTTACAGGTGTAATGTGTGCCACCAGGACGTTGTTGTGGGATGCTGGGAGTTGTAGTGGTGTAAGCACCGGCAGTTGCCTAGCGATGACTGCTAACCAGGCCTATTAGGTGTAATGTGTGCCACCAGCACGTTGCTGTGGGATGCTGGAAGTTGTAGTGGTGTAAGCACCGGCAGTTGCCTAGCGATGACTGCTAACCAGGCCTATCAGGTGTAATGTGTGCCACCAGCACGTTGCTGTGGGATGCTGGGAGTTGTAGGCGTGTAAGCACCGGCAGTTGCCTAGCGATGACTGCTAACCAGGCCTATCAGGTGTAATGTGTGCCACCAGGACGTTGTTGTGGGATGCTGGGAGTTGTAGTGGTGTAAGCACCGGCAGTTGCCTAGCGATGACTACTAACCAGGCCTATAAGGTGTAATGTGTGCCACCAGCACGTTGCTGTGGGATGCTGGGAGTTGTAGTGGTGTAAGCACCGGCAGTTGCCTAGCGATGACTGCTAACCAGGCCTATCAGGTGTAATGTGTGCCACCAGCACGTTGCTGTGGGATGCTGGGAGTTGTAGGCGTGTAAGCACCGGCAGTTGCCTAGCGATGACTGCTAACCAGGCCTATCAGGTGTAATGTGTGCCACCAGGACGTTGTTGTGGGATGCTGGGAGTTGTAGTGGTGTAAGCACCGGCAGTTGCCTAGCGATGACTGCTAACCAGGCCTATTAGGTGTAATGTGTGCCACCAGGACGTTGCTGTGGGATGCTGGGAGTTGTAGTGGTGTAAGCACCGGCAGTTGCCTAGCGATGACTGCTAACCAGGCCTATCAGGTGTAATGTGTGCTGCCGCGGTTTCCTGGGTATTACAACAAGTGCTTCTAAAGGAGGAAAGTTACAGAGTGGCAGCTAATGAAATTTACCATTTAAGCCCATTACTGTAAGTGGCTGAGTATGTGAGCGTCTGCCGGGCGGTTCTGTCTCTATGGTGCTGCTGGGGAGCGGGGAGAGGATGCTATATACAGTCACTGCAATATCTATACGGTAGATATTAGATCTGACATAGATCTGAGTAGATATTAGAATAGATAAATAATGTAGTTATATAGATACTGGAGAAATAAGGTGTAAACACATGGGGAGATGTTATGTTCTCTCTGGAGTCCTGAACCATACAAACCTCACTTAAGATTTTGACTATGTCCGATTGGGCGTGGGTTGTTAGGTCGGCAGCTAGGTCGACATGTGTCTAGGTCGACAGGACATTAGGTCGACACAAGCATTAGGTCGACATGGGCAAGGTCGTCAGTCAAAAGGTCGACATTGGGGTTTTCACTGTTTTTGTACCCGAATGTCGACATGGACACAGGTTGAAGTGCACCGCATCGCTTGCTTCGCTTGCAATGTTTCCGGTACACTATTTTATTCTCCCACCACGCCCTAGTGGATGGTAGGGCGTGAAATACCGCCTATCGGCACATGTCGGTTTTAAAAAAAAATGTTAAAAACTCTATGTCGACCTTTTCACTGTCAACCTTGCCCATGTCGACCTAATGATTGTGTCGACCTAATGAACTGTCGACCTAGACCCATGCCAACCTAAACCCATGTCGACCTAGTGGTGAAGACCCAATGGTTGTCGACCTAGTTGCTTTAGACCTAATGACCGTATCTCGCCGGATTTTGACTAGAAAACTAGACTGTATTGAATACTAGTTAAAAGCCCGTAAAAATGGCGGCTTCTGCAATGTACTTTCACTTTGAGCTGTAACCGTTTTTACTTTCACTTTGAGCTGTGACAGTTTTCAGCCCACAAACTCTACACCCCACGCCACATTTGGTACTTCCTCATCTTTGCGGCCACTGCTACGCCAGTTAAGTAACCTGCTACTTAACCGCTACGTAAGGATTTCCGGCTAGGAACTACCCCACCTTCCTGTGTCCACGCTACCCTCCCCGTGTCCACGCTACCATCTGTTACCATAAGTAAAGTTGTGGCAAGCGAAGTGGAGCAAGCCACCAAGCCCGAAGCGTGGCGAGCGAATCGAGCCACCAAGCCCGAAGCGTGGCGAGCCAACATGCCCGAAGCGTGGCGAGCGAATCGAACCACCAAGCCCGAAGCGTGGCGAGCCAATCGAGCCCGCGAGGGGACAGTGGTGCTACATAAGTTCCGTAGTGTAAGCGGTGGCTGCAAAGATGAGGAAGTACCCCACATTTTTTTGGTGTTTTTTTGGTTATCTATTAATATGAATAGATGGATAGATACTTTAGATGGATGTATATAATCTATTATTACGAAAATATATGTGATCCAGTTTAGAGTCCAGCCGGGGGGCCATTGCTTGCCATGATGGATCGCTGTTCTGGGTGTATGGGGGTGTACGGTGACGCCACCTAATTCTCACCTACTCTTTTGTTGCAGAGAAAGCTCCAGGTGCCGACGATGACGTCCAAAAATCGGACATCTCCTCCAGCAGCGGGGGCATGATTGAGAAGGAGTCTCTTGGTCCTCTCCTCTTGGAGGTATGTGCAGACAGATATATACATATATATATATATATATATATATATATATACATATATACAGAGTATGGACATTCAATGCTTGCACAGTGACGTTGATCGCACACATCATCTTCATTCACACATTTATAAATTACCCCGTTACAGACGCTAAACACACGTGTGTAAAGAACGTCAGTGGGTGAGGTGGTGCACTCATGGCTGCCAAGCCAGATGTGTCGCCTGCTATGTGTTACTGGAGTCGGTGTGTCGGCATGAGGCCGACGCGCAGTTGTGCAGGATGTTGGAGACATCTCTCCTGTTACTTGGTATCGCGTCCCAGTCTGGGGAAGCAGTGCGGAATTAAACGTTGCCTAGCAACGGCCATCGTCAGCGAGTTACTAACCGACATCTTTCCAGTGACTGTCACAGAGATTCCTCACTAAGTGCTGCTGTGTTGTTTGTGTATGTAATGTCTTACATAACATGATATAGGCGTGTGTCACGCCTATGCAGCTGTGTTCATGAGCTATTTCACACGTGTTGGTATAAATTCTATCTATATATCTATCTGCGTCCCCCCCTTACTCTGTATTACACATCTGTCTGACAGGAGCGCGTACATGGCAGCCGGCTGTACGGTACATGTAGCACAGCAGTGTCTGCGGGGTGCAGCACAGTGTATACTGCTACGCTGGCAGAGAGAGGTGTAATCGGGGCATGTGTGAAGGGCTGTTTTGTAAGAAGTACACGTCTGTACATTAGGGTGACCAACTCATCCCTTTAATCCGGGACACATATTAATTACACAGGTTCTGTGGCAGTTTAAAACCAGGTGAAATGGAGTCTTAAGGTGTGGCAGTTTAAAACCAGGTGAAAGCCAGCCACAGAACCTTTGTAATTAATATGTGTCCCGGATTAAAGGGATGAGTTGGTCACCCTACTGTACATAGAGGACAGGTGCAAGGCGTCTGGGTGATCGTCCTTGAGTCCTGCATATGTTAATGTGTCCAGAGGGTGCACAACTCTGCCGCCAGCTGCGTCTGGTGATAATATTGCCGCCTCTATCGCTGCTGGTGAGCAGGTGTTTATAAAGGTGACGCTGATTTCCGTATATAGGTATTCTAATAGACAGAGAGAGACCCTGGTTCTTATGTCCCTATGCGTGTCTTAGCACAGACTTACTTGCCAGGGGTTAAACGCATTGGCGGTTTTTACCTATGGGCTGCAGGACTACAGGCCCCCCCCAGGTAAAATCCATCACTGTAGTGCAGCCAGACTGCACTGGTTTCCCTGTGACTGGTAGTGGCTTCCTATTGGAAGTCCAACCTGCCAGTCACCCAAGGCACTGCCATTGGGAGGTGTTCCCTCCCTCCGAAGCAGCCATAGAACCTGGGGTGAGTGCATGCACAGTACCTAGGCCGATATTGCACATGCGCCGGTACTGGTGCCTGTCACAAGAATTGTACAGACGCCGGGACAGTGATTTAGCCTTAGAAACTGTGTGTATTCACATGCTCAGCGCCAAAGCCGATACTGCATCTGCATTGTACAGTCTGCGGTTTAATTTATAGACATACTGTATATAGGATTAAGTTTCTCCATGATGTTTGCCCAGTGGTCTGTCCAAAAAAAAAAGTATAGCAGTAATTTTAAAGTGCAACTGGCATGATGGGGGCAGCCATTTTGTGCGCTTCAGCAATTTCTGTGAGACTATGGCCTATGAAATCACTAGGAACATTACCTCATGAACATGTTAAGTCTGGCCTCTATGAGGTCAAAGTACCCTAATAATACAAGTTGCCATAAGTAAAACAGCCAGTTTGAACATTCACAAGTACACGCACATGCAGTGATCTCCAGTGGGATTGCTGACAGGAAGTCTGCTGTGCGTAAGAAAATACTTCCCCTCACAATGCAACGTGTGTGTGTGTGTAATGCACATCGTATATGACTGATTTATTCTGCATGGAGATTGTATTATATATTTCTCCATCTGTCGGACAAGCTGCCACAAGACAAGAGCGCAAGTTTCAAATAGACTTTAGAGGTGTTGTGTGTTTTCCATCTACTTTCAGGCAATGTCAAGCTGCGACTTATCGTTCATACAAACAACGTCTGTGGTAATGTGATTTACAGGAGAGAGACTTGCAATAAATGCTGCACGCGCTGGTTGCCAGATGACAGCGTACCCACCACAGACGCAAACAATGCAGTATATAATATCATTATTCTGTACACGTTTAGCCAATTAAAGGCCCTCGGTTACCCTGAACATTAAAATCGTATTAGTGTGCCAATAGGGCGCGTGGTCTATCGAAGCAGCAGTCCAGAGATAAAGTGAAGAATTATTGTGCATGGTCAAAGAACGGTGCCACCTAGTGGCCAATATACACACAAAAAAGGAGCAAGCATTTTTAAATGCCTCTGTCTACTATGTAGGAAATCTCATAGTGTAGATCAGGATCATTTAAAAAGCAATCATGTTTTTCAGTGTAATGTCCCCATTGAGAGCAGTATGAAGAAATAGCTGTTTGCAGTGTGATGGAAGAGTGTTTGTTCTTTGATACGTCAGCTAATAGGCAATAGTGCGGCCACCTGTTGTTCTGGGCACAGCGGAACGTGACACGCCATTGCACCTGACGGATACAGTGATAGAGGTGACAATGACGGCCCATGTGCAGACGTTAGGCCCCAGCCATAAAACAGCTGGCGTCTGCTCAGCGGGGTGATCTGTGAGCGGAAGCTGGTGACCTGCTGTACCGCGCTGTGGACGGCTGTACTGGAACCCGCTGTCCTAATACGCTTCATTTAATGGCATTAGCACAAGACGTTTCCTGTGAGCTGGTAACTCTGCGCTGGCAGTGCTGTGGGCCCGGTGACTGCACTCATTGTGGCCTGAGACTGCAGCCTATCCTGTGTGTGTCAGGGACAGGGGGTCTCATACTGCGTCAGGGGAGGGGGGATTCTTATACTCTGTTAGGGGACACAGATTGAATTGGAGAGGGGTCTCATTATGTCAGGGGAGGGGTCTCATACGCTCATTTCTTAGTGTTGTCATAAAAAAATATATTTTTATTTTGCCTAAGCATGCATTCGCAGCCTTGGGTGCGGGGACCAAACTGTTCGATGGCCCCCGACCATCGAATTATTTGGAGCGTGGACGCAAAACGAAGGCACTCTCTGGTGCCTTAGCTTAGCGTGTTTCCTGTACGGGAACAAGGCGGGCAGCTGGCATTCGGTGATGTCAGATGCCCGCCCCCTGCAGCTGCGACACTGCCTGATTTCCATGGGAACTCCCGGCGTTTTTTTGGGAACACGCTGGGCGTTCCCATGGGCGCACATCCCCCGGCCCGCCGCTCCACGCCCCCCACCCGCACTGTTGTGTGCGAGCACTCGGCGAATAATATATTCGCCATGGCCGCTCGTACACAGTGCCTGCACATGCGGATAAATGACTATGCACATGCGCACTTGCAAAACATCGCTCCCCTACGAGTACACGTACTAAAGTCGTGCCCATTGTGTATGTATTGTGTACTGTGTATCGGTTTTGCGCTCACATTGCATCTCTGAATATGCTGCAGAAACGTGGCTGGTTGTCAGACACGGGATTACGTTGTCGTCGAGCTCTGATAAAGCCTTCCATGTGCCACAGTGTGTCTGTCTGTATACAGGAGAACGGTGGTAACTTACAGCCGACTCGGGCACCTCCAGACTCACCTACAGATATAGGCTGAAAGTGGTGGTCTGTGGCAGCCAGTTGACCAACATGGTGATATCCCCAAAACCCCCCCTAGGCTGCTGTCTTGTGGTGGGGCATACTCAGTCTTGCTTTATCACTTATACCTTGGTGCTGCTGGAGAGTGCCACGTTGCCTGTTGTGTAAGATATGAAAACATCCCCGGTTCTCTGCAGGAGTCATTGGGAGAAATGTGTTTTATACCAGTAGGGGAGAGGAATGCACATTCCTGGAACATGAAAAGAAAACACAAAGTCATTGATGCCTCAGCAGCGCGGTACTATACAGGGAGCCTGTGGTGGGCCCGATAGTAACATTGCACTGACAGGATGACCAGGCCTACCCCCATCTAGGCCCTGCCCTGGCTGTACTATACAGGGAGCCTGTGGTGGGCCCGATAGTAACATCGCACTGACAGGGTGACCAGGCCTACCTCCATCTAGGCCCTGCCCTCTCTGTACTATACAGGGAGCCTGTAGTGGGCCCGATAGTAACATCGCACTGACAGGGTGACCAGGCCTACCTCCATCTAGGCCCTGCCCTCTCTGTACTATACAGGGAGCCTGTGGTGGGCCCGATAGTAACATCGCACTGACAGGATGACCGGGCCTACCTCCATCTAGGCCCTGCCCTCTCTGTACTATACAGGGAGCCTGTGGTGGGCCCGATAGTAACATCGCACTGACAGGGTGACCAGGCCTACCTCCATCTAGGCCCTGCCCTGGCTGTACTATACAGGGAGCCTGTGGTGGGCCCGATAGTAACATCGCACGGACAGGATGACCAGGCCTACCTCCATCTAGGCCCTGCCCTGGCTGTACTATAGAGGGAGCCGGTGGTGGGCCCGATAGTAACATTGCACTGACAGGGTGACCAGGCCTGTCTCCATCTAGGCCCTGCCCTCTCTGTACTATACAGGGAGCCGGTGGTGGGCCCGATAGTAACAGCGCACTGACAGGATGACCGGGCCTATCTCCATCTAGGCCCTGCCCTGGCTGTACTATACAGGGAGCCTGTGGTGGGCCCGATAGTAACATCGCACTGACAGGGTGACCAGGCCTACCTCCATCTAGGCCCTGCCCTGGCTGTACTATACAGGGAGCCGGTGGTGGGCCCGATAGTAACATCGCACTGACAGGGTGACCAGGCCTACCTCCATCTAGGCCCTGCCCTCTCTGTACTATACAGGGAGCCTGTGGTGGGCCCGATAGTAACATCGCACTGACAGGATGACCGGGCCTACCTCCATCTAGGCCCTGCCCTCTCCGTACTATACAGGGAGCCTGTGGTGGGCCCGATAGTAACATCGCACTGACAGGATGACCGGACCAACCTCCATCTAGGTCCTGCCCTGGCTGTAGTATACAGGGAGCCCGTGGTGGGCCCGATAGTAACATGGCACTGAAGGGGTGACCAGGCCTACCTCCATCTAGGCCCTGCCTACTCTGTACTATACAGGGAACCTGTGGTGGGCCCAATAGTAACATCGCACTGACAGGGTGACCAGGCTTACCTCCATCTAGGCCCTGCCCTTTCTATACTGTACTGGGCCCAATAGAGACATAGTGTGCTGTGAGTGGATGGCAGTGATTGGATTAAACCCGTAGTCAGGTGGGCTAGGCCACACAGTTCCCCTAGCCAGCGGCTGTGTGCTGGGAGTGGATGGCAGTAGTAGGGTTAAGCCTGTAGTCAGGTGGACTAGGCCTTGCGGTTCCTCTTGCCAGCGGCTGTGTGCTGGGAGTGGATGGCAGTAATGGGGTTAAACCCGTAGTCAGGTGGACTAGGCTGCGCGGTTCCCCTAGCCAGCAGCTGTGTGCTGGAAGTGGATGGCAGTAATGGGGTTAAGCCCGTAGTCAGGTGGACTAGGCTGCGTGGTTCCCCTAGCCAGTGGCTGTGTGCTGGGAGTGGATGGCAGTATTAGGATTAAGCCCGTAGTCAGGTGGGCTAGGCCGCACGGTTCCC
Source organism: Crinia signifera (assembly GCF_055691185.1). NCBI lineage: Eukaryota > Metazoa > Chordata > Amphibia > Anura > Myobatrachidae > Crinia > Crinia signifera. Next base: position 324,917,686 of record NC_139219.1, on the reverse strand, counting down.
CTAGCCAGCGGCTGTGTGCTGGGAGTGGATGGCAGTAGTAGGATTAAGCCCGTAGTCAGGTGGGCTAGGCCGCACGGTTCCACTAGCCAGCGGCTGTGTGCTGGGAGTGGATGGCAGTAGTAGGTTTAAGCCCGTAGTCAGGTGGGCTAGGTCGCGCGGTTCCCCTAGCCAGCGGCTGTGTGCTGGGAGTGGATGGCAGTATTAGGATTAAGCCCGTAGTCAGGTGGGCTAGGCCGCGCGGTTCCCCTAGCCAGCGGCTGTGTGCTGGGAGTGGATGGCAGTAGTAGGATTAAGCCCGTAGTCAGCTGGGCTAGGCCGCGCGGTTCCCCTAGCCAGCGGCTGTGTGCTGGGAGTGGATGGCAGTAATGGGGTTAAGCCCGCAGTCAGGTGGGCTAGGCCGCGCGGTTCCCCTAGCCAGCGGCTGTGTGCTGGGAGTGGATGTCAGTAGTAGGATTAAGCCCGTAGTCAGGTGGGCTAGGCCGCGCGGTTCCCCTAGCCAGCAGCTGTGTGCTGGGAGTGGATGTCAGTAGTAGGATTAAGCCCGTAGTCAGGTGGGCTAGACCGCGCGTTTCCCCTAGCCAGCGGCTGTGTGCTGGGAGTGGATGGCAGTAATGGGGTTAAGCCCGTAGTCAGGTGGACTAGGCCGCGCGTTTCCCCTAGCCAGCGGCTGTGTGCTGGGAGTGGATGGCAGTAATGGGGTTAAGCCCGTAGTCAGGTGGGCTAGGCCGCACGGTTCCCCTAGCCAGCGGCTGTGTGCTGGGAGTGGATGGCAGTAGTAGGATTAAGCCCGTAGTCAGGTGGGCTAGGCCGCACGGTTCCCCTAGCCAGCGGCTGTGTGCTGGGAGTGGATGGCAGTAGTAGGATTAAGCCCGTAGTCAGGTGGGCTAGGTCGCGCGGTTCCCCTAGCCAGCGGCTGTGTGCTGGGAGTGGATGGCAGTATTAGGATTAAGCCCGTAGTCAGGTGGGCTAGGCCGCGCGTTCCCCTAGCCAGCGGCTGTGTGCTGGGAGTGGATGGCAGTAGTAGGATTAAGCCCGTAGTCAGCTGGGCTAGGCCGCGCGGTTCCCCTAGCCAGCGGCTGTGTGCTGGGAGTGGATGGCAGTAATGGGGTTAAGCCCGTAGTCAGGTGGGCTAGGCCGCGCGGTTCCCCTAGCCAGCGGCTGTGTGCTGGGAGTGGATGTCAGTAGTAGGATTAAGCCCGTAGTCAGGTGGGCTAGGCCGCGCGGTTCCCCAAGCCAGCAGCTGTGTGCTGGGAGTGGATGTCAGTAGTAGGATTAAGCCCGTAGTCAGGTGGACTAGGCCGCGCGTTTCCCCTAGCCAGCGGCTGTGTGCCGGCAGTGGATGGCAGTAATGGGGTTAAGCCCGTAGTCAGGTGGACTAGGCCGCGTGGTTCCCCTAGCCAGCGGCTGTGTGCTGGGAGTAGATGGCAGTATTAGGATTAAGCCCGTAGTCAGGTGGGCTAGGCCGCGCGGTTCCCCTAGCCAGCGGCTGTGTGCTGGGAGTGGATGTCAGTAGTAGGATTGAGCCTGTGGTCAGGTGGGCTAGGCCGCGCGGTTCCCCTAGCCAGCGGCTGTGTGCTGGGAGTGGAAGGCAGTAATGGGGTTAAGCCCGTAGTCAGGTGGGCTAGGCCACGCGGTTCCCCTAGCCAGCGGCTGTGTGCTGGGAGTGGATGGCAGTAATGGGGTTAAGCCCGTAGTCAGGTGGGCTAGGCCACGCGGTTCCCCTAGCCAGCAGCTGTGTGCTGGGAGTGGATGTCAGTAGTAGTATTAAGCCCGTAGTCAGGTGGGCTAGGCCGCGCGGTTCCCCTAGCCAGCGGCTGTGTGCTGGGAGTGGATGGCAGTAATGGGGTTAAGCCCGTAGTCAGGTGGGCTAGGCCGCGCGGTTCCCCTAGCCAGCGGCTGGGAGTGGATGGCAGTAGTAGGATTAAGCCCGTAGTCAGGAGGGCTAGGCCGCGCGGTTCCCCTAGCCAGCGGCTGTGTGCTGGGAGTGGATGGCAGTAGTAGGGTTAAGCCCGTAGTCAGGTGGGCTAGGCCACGCGGTTCCCCTAGCCAGCTGCTGTGTGCTGGGAGTGGATGGCAGTAATGGGGTTAAGCCCGTAGTCAGGTGGGCTAGGCCACGCGGTTCCCCTAGCCAGCGGCTGTGTGCTGGGAGTGGATGGCAGTAATGGGGTTAAGCCCGTAGTCAGGTGGACTAGGCCGCGTGGTTCCCCTAGCCAGCGGCTGTGTGCTGGGAGTGGATGGCAGTATTAGGATTAAGCCCGTAGTCAGGTGGGCTAGGCCGTGCGGTTCCCCTAGCCAGCGGCAGTGTGCTGGGAGTGGATGTCAGTAGTAGGATTGAGCCCGTGGTCAGGTGGGCTAGGCCGCGCGGTTCCCCTAGCCAGCGGCTGTGTGCTGGGAGTGCATGGCAGTAATGGGGTTAAGCCCGTAGTCAGATGGGCTAGGCCACGCGGTTCCCCTAGCCAGCGGCTGTGTGCTGGGAGTGGATGGCAGTAATGGGGTTAAGCCGGTAGTCAGGTGGGCTAGGCCACGCGGTGCCCCTAGCCAGCGGCTGTGTGCTGGGAGTGGATGTCAGTAGTAGTATTAAGCCGGTAGTCAGGTGGGCTTGGCCGCCCGGTTCCCCTAGCCAGCGGCTGTGTGCTGGGAGTGGATGGCAGTAATGGGGTTAAGCCCGTAGTCAGGTGGGCTAGGCCGCGCGGTTCCCCTAGCCAGTGGCAGTGTGCTGGGAGTGGATGTCAGAGATTTCTTTTCACAGTTTAGCGTAGTTTTCATATTTCCTGTTTTGGCTATAGCACTTGTTAATAATTACCGTGGTACATTAGATGCTGTTGTATTAGGCCCCCGGCCAGACAAACAGCGAGCATTGCTGATCAGAGGCCTGGAAGGGTAGCACGCTCCGCTTTCCAGGCTGTTCCCAGCCATGACATAACAGGGATGTATGCTGGCAGAGCAACAAGGGCCATCTCACAGTGATGGAGGAGTGCGGTGAACAGCTGTGTGCAGTAAGTCACAGGGCTGCGCACCAGGAAACACTGCCTCGCGCATAACACTCTCTGGGCCGGCCTCGCATGCGGTCTGTGGCCCTCTCATTAGGACAGCACTAATAACGGGAATTGTGCCCATTAAAGCACAATGATAATATGAGGTTTTCTAGGACAGGCTGCAAACAGAGAAGTCTCTCACCACAAACCTTTCTGTATGATTAATATATATATCTGAGAGTTCCCCTTTTATATGGAGCATGGTAACCTGCTGCGGGACTGCCGGGCCGCGGGACTGCAGCAGGAGGCGTCTGCAGGAGATAGCCCCACCCCCCTGCATGCACATGCAAGATCCTAGTATCACAACTCAGTAGACCATGGTCAGTCTGCAGAAGCTTCCTCACACTGGCTGTAGGACCCGGACAGCCAGGCCCAAGATGTCTCCATCCAGCTACACAGACCCTGGGCCTGGCATACCTATAACATGCCACTGTATAAAAGAACGGCATTGGTTCCTGCACCCACTGCATTCCCTATACGCTGCGTGTCAGGCATTCTCTGGTGACCGGTGTAATGTACAGAGCCCATGCCCTGGTGGCCGGTGTAATATACAGAGCCATGCCCTGGTGGCCGGTGTACTATACAGAGCCCATTCCCTGGTGACCGGTGTTATACACAGAGCCCATGCCCTGGTGGCCGGTGTAATATACAGAGCCCATTCCCTGGTGGCCGGTGTAATATACAGAGCCCATGCACTGGTGACCGGTGTAATACACAGAGCCTTTGCACTGGTGGTGTGTGTAATATACAGAGCCCATTCCCTGGTGGTGTGTGTAATACACAGAGCCCATGCACTGGTGGCCGGTGTAATATACAGATCCATTCCCTGGTGACCGGTGTAATACACAGAGCTGTTAGCAGCCTATTCGCTGGTAGAACCACTGTTGTCCCTGCTGCCCCTACTATCAGCCAATCATAGAACAGGCGGCTAGCAGTTACCTGCCCCTACTATCAGCCAATCATAGAACAGGCGGCTAGCAGTTTCCTGCCCCTACTATCAGCCAATCATAGAATAGGCCCCTAGCAGTTTCCTGCCCCTACTACCAGGCAATCATAGAACAGGCCCCTAGCAGTTTCCTGCCCCTACTACCAGCCAATCATAGAACAGGCCCCTAGCAGTTACCTGCCCCTACTATCAGCCAATCATAGAACAGGCGGCTAGCAGTTTCCTGCCCCTACTATCAGCCAATCATAGAATAGGCCCCTAGCAGTTTCCTGCCCCTACTACCAGGCAATCATAGAACAGGCCCCTAGCAGTTTCCTGCCCCTACTACCAGCCAATCATAGAACAGGCCCCTAGCAGTTTCCTGCCCCTACTACCAGACAATCATAGAACAGGCCCCTTGCAGTTTTGTGCCCCTACTACCAGACAATCATAGAACAGGCGGCTAGCAGTTTTCTGCCCCTACTATCAGCCAATCATAGAACAGGCTCCAAGCAGTTTCCTGCCCCTACTACCAGCCAATCATAGAACAGGCGGCTAGCAGTTTCCTGCCCCTATTATCAGCCAATCATAGAACAGGGGACTAGTAGTTTCCTGCCCCTACTACCAGCCAATCATAGAACAGGCCACTAGCAGTTTCCTGCCCCTACTATCAGCCAATCATAGAACAGGCCCCTAGCAGTTTCCTGCCCCTACTATCAGACAATCATAGAACAGGTGGCTAGCAGTTTCCTGTCCCTACTATCAGCCAATCATAGAACAGGCCCCTAGCAGTTTCCTGTCCCTACTACCAGCCAATCATAGAACAGGCCCCTAGCAATTTCCTGCCCCTACTACCAGCCAATCATAGAACAGGCCCCTTGCAGTTTTGTGCCCCTACTACCAGCCAATCATAGAACAGGCGGCTAGCAGTTTTCTGCCCCTACTATCAGCCAATCATAGAACAGGCTCCAAGCATTTTCCTGCCCCTATTATCAGCCAATCATAGAACAGGGGACTAGTAGTTTCCTGCCCCTACTACCAGCCAATCATAGAACAGGCCACTAGCAGTTTCCTGCCCCTACTACCAGCCAATCATAGAACAGGCCACTAGCAGTTTCCTGCCCCTACTACCAGCCAATCATAGAACAGGCCCCTAGCAGTTTCCTGCCCCTACTACCAGCCTATCATAGAACAGGCCCCTAGCAGTTTCCTGCCCCTACTATCAGACAATCATAGAACAGGTGGCTAGCAGTTTCCTGTCCCTACTATCAGCCAATCATAGAACAGACGGCTAACAGTTTCCTGCTGAGGTTGGCTTCCGGAATTTTTTGTCCTTAAGAAAAAGGGGCTTATTAGCTCATATAATTCCTGTACTCTGCAACCCACCCGCAGTGCGCAATCTGGCTCTGAATGCTGGGATGCGGTTGTGGCAAATGGGCAATTTAGCAGCAGAATGTGCCCCCACACTGGGGGGGGGTTATACTGGTTCACTCGCAAGGGCACAATCACTCAAAGCACTGCAGGTGGGGCTGATGTTACATGTGCAGAGAGAGTTGGATTTGGGTGGGGTTTGTACTTCAAACTGATATCTATATTGCAGTGTAAAAATAAAGCAGCCAGTATTTACCCTGCACAGAAACAAAAACACTCACCCAAATCTAACTCTCTGTGCACATGTTACATCGGCCCCACCTGCAGTGGTGTATATGGTTTTGTTCTTTTGGAGAGTGATTGTGCGTTTGAGAGTGAACCAGAATAACCCCCTTGGAGTAGGCACCTAGTGCATGTCCTAAACTGTGTCTCTCAGTGTCGGCTTTGACACAACATTTATTGTATAATTATATATTTAATATGATTTCTTTTTACCAGAATGACACAGAATCCCACAAAATGTAACTAGATTTCTGCAAAGTAGGGATCAGTACTATCTCCTATTTCCATCCAAATAAGTTTGCACTTTGCAGCCAGAGTAAAGTCCCTTAGTAAATAAGGCTGTTAAGGATGATAAATAGTGTGACTTTTGCACTCTGAAAATAAAGTTTTTTTTTTTTTTTCTATTTTCTTTTATTGCTGTTGTAAAACCCAGGGTAGATTTACAGTATATTGCCGTAATACAGCACAGCTTGTCCCATAGCACAGGGTTGCCTACCCTCCCGGAATGGCCGGGAGTCTCCCGAAAATCCCCCACCCCAGGGTCTCAGAGAAGGGGGTGGAGCTAAAATGTCACAATCACGTCATTTTAGCCCCGCCTCCTCCACAAAGATCTGCAAATTAGTCTATTTTGCATCATGGGGGCGGGGTTAATGACGCCACGCTCAAGCCCCGCCCCCAGAACTGCTGCTGAAAGTCTCCTCTCCGGGCTTCTTCCGGATTGAAGATTCTCAAAGTCGGCAACCCTGCCATAGCATCAAGCTCATGACTTAGATTCCCAGACCGTTTCCATCTGTGTGGAGTTTGTATGTTTTCACATATGTTGTCGCAATTTAAGTACACAGTAATAATAATGCCAATGGAGCGAAACGCGTTAGCCATGTGCACCAACACTTTACAAGCACCAGATGGTAATAGAAGTGGACTATGGAGGTTTTCTTCCGTTCACCTTACACCCTCATTTCTCTGTTCCTATGTGTTCCAGGCTCTGGACGGTTTCTTCTTTGTCGTGAACCAAGAAGGCCGGATTGTCTTTGTCTCAGAAAATGTCACCAACTACCTGGGATACAAGCAGGAGGAGCTCATGAAGGACAGCGTGTACAGCATTCTGCATGTGGGGGACCATGACCAGTTTGTCAAGAACTTGCTTCCCAAGTCTCTAGGTAACGAGCCACGAATACAGAATGTAGTTGATCTAGGTCCGGCATGGCCCTCCAGCTGTTGTGAAACTACAAATCCCATCATGCCTTGCCACAGTTTTAGGGTATGCTAAAAGGATGGCAAGGCATGCTGGGATGTGTAGTTTCACAACAGCCGGAGGGCCACAGTTTGGCCATGCCTGTTCTAGGTTGTATCTGTTACCTCGTGTAGTCTCTGCGAGGCATTCTCTGCCTCACCGATGCCAGCCGCCCATCAGGAAGTGACTCAGGGCTCGTTTCCACAAATCGATGTCTCGAATCGCCATTGAGGGTCTGGCTGCGGCCTACACGACAATGCAGCCTGTTTGCATGAGTATTGCTGGATCCTACAGAATTCTGATTAGTAGCTGCCAATAAGATTGTGGTTTATCAGTGTGTATAATTATGAGGCCTGCCAACAGCACCTGTTTTTGACTTGTATTTTCCACACGATTATCACAGGAAACACTTTTTATCATGTCACCCTCAAGGCCGTGAGATGTGTGAGAAATTCCGACAGCAAACATACGTGTCCGTGGCGTGAGGGAAACATGTCATGTACAGTCCAGCTGTTGCATTACATTGATCTCACGCATTGTTGGTGTGTAAATCAGTTGTGGTTACCGACTATCAGTAAATATACCGGGACTACACATCCCAGCATGCTCCACTACAATTTTAGCATGTCTTACTAGCTAAACCGTGGTAAGGAATGCTGGGAAGTGTAGTTCCACAGCAGCTGGCGTGCCATAGGTTCTTTATAATTGCGTAACAAGTCAAAAAATAATTGTAATGCTACATTTTGTTGTCTGTCTTTTTAGTTAATGGGGTCCCGTGGTCCCAGGAAGCCAACCGGCGGAACAGCCACACGTTAAACTGTAGAATGCTAATCCGTCCCCCGGACGATGCAGGCACGGAGAACCAGGAGGCCCGGCAACGGTACGAAGTGATGCAGTGCTTTACTGTGTCACAGCCGAAATCCTTCAAGGAGGAAGGAGAAGGTGAGGTCCTGTTCTGTCCGCTGAGCTATGGGGGCACTTTATGTGGTTGTAGTTTGTTTATTTATATATATATATATATATATATATAAGCCATCGTGTGCGGGTTTTAGTCCATAAGAAAATGAGGTTAAAACCCAATTTCCTGTCTGTTGGCCCCTCCCACAACATGGCTGCCTCAGCGGTGCGCTAGTGAGCTGTACTTTTTAAATATTTCAATATCCTTCCTGCAATCCTCCGCAGCACGTGACCTGCACCAATTCCTCCGTGGGGCTGGGGCGTTGAACCCGTGTTGCAGACGTCCTCGCGTGCCCTTTATACAGAAGCGAAAGCGTACAGTGCGCATGAAGCACAGCATTTCTACAGAGGGGAATTGTTTATGCCGGCCTCGTCCGCAAGGGGATTTATTTCCCGAAAGTATGCAGAGCTTGGATACAAGTGTCGTGTTAAATCAAAGCTTTTATCAACAACCGCGCACAATATAGACAAGTCTCTGCAAGCTGCGTAGGAAATCTCAAGCTGAAATGCCGATGTTTGGTAATCGTACAGTACTGTGTATATATATATATATCTACGCTAGCAGCATTGGCTGTTTGTTTTCCCCCTTCGGTCGCACACATGGTGCTTGCGGATGAGTCACGTTTTAATTCCAGGCTATTATTGGCATCTTCACATGGCACCGCGCCACTTCCTGTGTGGCGAGCACATGAGCACGAGCACCGATACGATACAAATACAGAAGTGAGCTGCAAATTAGCAGAACAATAAGGTTACTAGAAGTCAGGTGTTATGTAACGTTACAGCATTACTCATCCGGTGTAATGTCAGACGCTGACGGCGCGGTCACCCGGTTGGGGCCCTAGCGCGTGTTAGGACTCAATAAACAATTAGCGGATAAAGCTAATTGGATGTTTGCACCCGGACTGCGGATACGCGGGGGTTTGCTGAATGCTGGGAAACAGGGATGATTGGCACAGAGTCAGCCTGGTGCGATCTGCTGCTGCAGATGTGACACCCCCCCCCCTCCTTTATTTATTAGAAGTATGGTAATACACTAACCCCCCCCCCCTGCAGCCTAAATGGCTCTTTACACTTCTGAGATTTTGTCAGATTTGACCCAATTCAGATGGATTGGGCCAATTTATCTGACAAAATCTGATGTGCCTGATGCTGTAGGATCCTGTGTGCATTGGGTCTAACCAAGAGATTGATCCTCCTGCACATAGGATACATCTCAAGTCAATCAGTTGGACAAGGGGGGAATTTACTCTCAAATTCCGCCTACAGCCTACTCCCCCCCCCCTCCTGCAGCCTTACCCTAACACCCCGCCTGCAGCCTAACCCTTCCCCCTGCAGCCTTACCCTAACACCACCCTGCAGCCTAACCCTCCCCTCCTCTGCGGCCTCACCCTAACACCACCCCCCTCCCTGCAGCCTAACCCTCCCCTCCTGCAGCCCCCCCCCCTGCAGCCTAACCCTCCCCTCCTGCAGCCTCACCCTCCCCCCTGCAGCCTAACCCTCCCTGCAGTCTTATACCTGGGGATATTCACCTATACCAGCTGCTTATTAGTTATCATTCGTATTCTGCCTTTGGCGCTCAGGTATCAGAGTTATTACATGTTATTACTTTGGTGAATTAGCCAATAGTGGGGGTTCATTTTTTATAAACAGTGCAAAGTAAAAGGTAGTAGCTTTTCCCTGCGCTGCTTCCATAATTGTCCACGTTTGAACTGTAAGTTTTGCTCAACCCATTGTATTTCTGGGGGGTTTTCAAAGTAAGTCGCTCTGAACATTTACACAAGCGGAAATTCCGCACAGAAACTCAAATCCACTTTCTTGAAATCACCGCCCCTCCACAGGACAGTGGCAAAGTATGGGGGATTGGTACCTTCATCCAATGCTCTGTGTCACGGCAATCTAATGTCACTGGGGCCCCCTTCCCTACAGACTGTAAGATCCACGAGTAGTAGCTCCTGCGCCCAGTCTCCTTTGTTGTGTTTCCCTTATCTGCCCATGGTGATACAGTAGGTACAGGTTTCAGCTTACGCTGCATCTTCCCATTGCACCCATTGTATCAGTGGATGTGTTGGGAGTTGTAGCGCTACTGTAATTGTCTGTTGTATTGTACCGTTCTCTATAATGTATTGATTTTCCCTCTTTACAGTACTGCGAACCAGTTGTGGAAACTTACTCTCTATAAATAAAGTCTAATAATAATGATTAATGCTTTGTATGTTGTGTGAGCGACTAACCTCTGTGGTCTCTCTCTGTCCCCCATAGATTTCCAGTCCTGCCTGATCTGCATTGCTCGGAGGCTACCTCGCCCACCACCTATCACCTCGCTAGAGTCCTTCATCACAAAGCAAGATGCTACAGGTGCGTTCTCCCCAGTTACGCGTTTCGCCATACCGTCACTTGAATGGATTTCACATCCTGTCATACAGAGTCATTCCCGTCATTTAAATATTATTATACGAAAGTATTGAGAGCTATCATTCTTTTATATTCATAGTCGTTGGTTTGGTGTCTACTTGCACTTTCAGCCCTCATCTGCGTCATGGCCATTGGGACGTTGCCCAGTCCGTCGTCCGTCCGTTTGACGCGGCAATGCACCTCCCCTTTTTTACCGCTGGAAATACTAGATTACCACTCTATCTCCTTGAATCGTGAGACTTTCCCCTCTCCATTAGCTAGTACCGTCGCGGATATAAATGTTGTGCTTAATTATCAACTTAGACTGCGGCACAGAAGATGTTGACAAATGACAATTTGATAACACTGATCGCTGGGCGCGACTCTATTCTTTAATTTCCTTTCATTGGCCCGGTGACAGGGTGCGTGAGAGGTTGTGTCAACACATCACTGAGAACCTTGCCCCAAATCCAGAAAAACTTTTCCTCCCGGCGAGGACAAGTCCCCAGACGTTATGCATCATTAAAGATAATTTTGTCATTTTTCTACTGCTCTTAACGGGGACTTCTTTTCCCAAGACAATAGTCTCAATAGTACAGTCACCCGGATCGTCTCTCTTTCAGGAAAAATCATCTCCATTGACACAAGCTCGCTCCGAGCCTCAGGCAGCACGGGGTGGGAAGACCTGGTCAGAAAATGCATCTACTCCTTCTTTCAGGCTCAGGGCTCTGAACCATCTTATGCCAAACAGCTGTTCCAAGAAGGTGAGTCTGCGTTTATCTCGGATATGTGAACATTTAACCCTCTGGGTGCCAACATCTCTGTGGGAGATGTAGAAATATCCGTTAAAATGCCGGCGTTGTGCACAGATTTGTTATATAAATTCAAATAAAGAATTTTTTGTTAAAATTTTTTTTCCTAAATAAGTAACATTACAGGTCATTACGATGAACAAAAATGTTTGCTTGGCAATTTTCACACCTATGTTGACACATTCACTGGGTACTCGAAGGGTTAAGCCAGGGCCCAACGTCTACGTCAGTTTTTCTCTTCCAGTCTCATTAACGCAGTGTTATCTACTTTCGCGCTATTAGTAGAGAGTCAATCTGAAATCTACTTGCAGAGCCCACCCTTCTGTATAGAACCATTCTCTTGGTCTCTGTCCCATAATCCCCCTTTTTCCCGCCACTTCTTTCCTGGCCAACATTTGATGATCCTCTCACAGCTGGGAGAGCTCCAGGGTGCACCCTAGTGGGCAGTGTTGTGCAGGACATTTTCGGAGGGTGTTTAATGACCACGTAGCATTTATTGGGGCCTTATCAGTACCTGTGAAATTCTCTTTTGAAGCAGAATTTGAATTTGCATTCAGGCTAAGAAAGGGAATTACTGCAGAAAGAAATGGTGTTTTCTATCAGTGTAACGACTTCATCTCTTGTGTCTCTGTGTAGTGATGATGAGGGGGACGGCCTGCAGCCCACCTTATAAGTTCACCCTGAGCGATGGAACGGAACTGAGTGCTCACACCAAGTGCAAATTATGCTACCCCCAGAGTCCAGACATGCAGCCCTTCGTCATGGGAATCCATATAATCGAAAGGTGATGGAAGGCATTGTTGTATTTCACACTCATGCTCTATTCTTCATGTAAATCGCCTTAAGTCATGTCTGTCTTTCCGGGCAGATTTGTATAGGACAACCGATAAGCCCAGGTCTCTACATTGGGCTCCGTTTTTTAGCATGTAACAAATGTGCCTTGAGATGATGTTCCCCTAGGCGGTTTTCCCCTATTTTCTGCTCTACTGGGTTGGGTGCATCAGATGTTGGTGGAATTCTTACAAGGTCTCTCTTTCTTTTAGGGATCAAAGCTCTCTTTGTACACAAGACAACACTAACTCAGGAATGTCATTACCACGACTCAGTCCCTCAGTTAACTCGACCATCTCGCCGGCTCCTGGGATGCCCTTCTCTTGTAACACCTCCCCATCCAGTGGCAGCATGCTGACCTCCAGTACAAACCAGCAGCCGGTCACTGGCCTGCACAATATCAGCAGTTCCAACACCAGCCAAGCAAACTATGGATGCTCTCCCGGAGGTCAGATCGGTACCAATGTTGCCTTAAATGTGGGACAGGCTGGACCCCAGAACAATAACAATCTAAACCTCAACAGTTCCCCCATGAGCAGTCCGGGGATCAGTCCTCCTCACTTCATGTCCCCAAGGCCCCGGAGTAGTCCAGGGTTGGTGCCCCGGCCTAGAGCTTCAGGTAATCCCTTTTCCCCCACAATGCCCACCATGCACTCCCCCGGTGGTATCTCAAGCAGTGGTTGCAACAACAATAACAGGCCATTCTCCAATGTCCCCACAAACTCCATGCCAATTCTGAATGAAGGACCTATGACCCCTGTAGGGTTCTCCTCCCCATCCCATGGCATGGGGGGTGGGGGTTGCACCACCAACAACAACAACGGTAGGTTGTTTTCTAATAACCCAATGAATCATCCTGTTCAGGCCATTAGCGAAGGACCTAATAACCAGGCCACGTACTCTACGACGTCTCCTGTTCTGCGGCAAGTCGGTCCTCAGAGTTCCCCCGGGAGGCTCAATATGCAGTCCGTAAAAATGGAACCCAAGGACAACGGGAATACCAATGACAGTCGAACCGGAGATGGAGACAGCAAAAGCTCGCTGGCTGCATCAAGTCAAAAATTTGTCAAACTTTTGACATCTACAGCGGAAAGCAAGTTGCGGGACGGGGATCCCAGTTGCCGAGATCCGCTGACTTGCCCCGTCGTCTCCAATTCCGGCTGCGGAAGCTCGGTCACTGGGACGTGCCCCTCATCTCACAGCTCCCTGACCGAGCGCCATAAGATTTTACACCGGCTCCTTCAGGAGGGGAGCCCTTCTGACATCACTCTGTCTATGGACCACGACAAGAAAAGCTCCGGGTCTGGCTGTTGCCAGAATCGGGGGAGCTCGTCGGAGATAAAAACGGAGCCTTACGGTGACAAGAAAAAGGACTCCAAAGATCAGCTTATACGGGACCTGCTGGACAAGGACGAGAAGGACGTGAAGCCCTCTCCTTCTCTGAGTCTGGATGATGTGAAGGTAAAAATGGAGAGCATGGAATCGGTCGGTCAGTGCAGTTCTGCCCCTGCCGCCAACATGGTAAAGCCCATCCAAGAAGACATCAAACTGGAGACGCAAGACCAGGTGAGCGTTTGGTCTTCTTTCCTGGAACATTAAGATTGCAGAGCGTAGAACTTGGGGCTTGTGCTAAACTAGTGCAGAGAATAAAAGGTGCCGTAACCCGTAGCAACCTGTTTGATTTGATTTTCTGAATAGCTGACCCTGGATTACAGCACCAATGTGCACTGTATCCCTCGTTTCTATAAGAGTAAATTACCTTAAACATATAAGTTATCACATATACAAGGGAACATGAATGTTATAATTGGTGTATATTTAAAGGTTAATTGGCTATATTGAAAAAAAAATACCTCTAATGTGCGTGCATGTGAAAGGGACAAAACCATTCTGCACGGCATTTGGGGCAGATGTAACAGGTGCAGAGACAGTTCGATTTGGGTGGGGTGTGTTCAAATTGATATCTAAATTGCAGTGTAAGAATAAAGCAGACAGTATTTACCTTGCACAGAAACAAAATAACTCCAACGCTCTCGGCACCTGCAGCGCAGCATGGTTTTGTTCATTTGAGCATAAATCAGCCCTGCGATCAGGTCTGAATGACCCCCATAGAGTGTAAGATACACAGAGGGACAGGGGCTGATGGGAATGACATAAATATTTCTACATGGTGTATAATAATATAACTAACTGCTAACAATAATAATTTGCAGTATGTAATAACAGAAGTAATGGTTAAGAATAATAATTTTTGCCTTTCTCACTGTTTTTATTGGTGTGCGATAACCGTCAGCTTGGATACATGTTTTTGTTAATATAGTGGGAAAAACATTTTTTACGTGACTACCACTAAGGCCAATTAGGGTCTGAGTTGCCGGAGGTCTGAGATTTCGTCCGGCAACGGGCGTTTTGTTAAAGTGGCAATCGTTTACAATTCAAAACCAGATTGGTTTTACATTGTAAATGATTGCCACTTTAAAAATATGTCCAATCTCAGACATAATCCCAGACCGCCGGCAATTTGGACCCCTTGGCACAGGCCGCAATAAGCAGAGGTTGGAGAGTTGTATCTGGATGACGGGACAGCGGTGACGCTATGCACGGGTCATGAAATATAGTATGGGATCTAACCAAACCCACAGACCCTTGCCCACTGACGCCTAGTACCACCTTGAAAAATAATATATGACCTGAAACGCGTCAGGTTCTCTGGACTATGTTGCCTTTGACAGTTAAGCTGGCGGATCCCTTACAATATTTCTGTCATTTCTGTATTTTATTTACGGAACACCACACAAAGGGCCTGATTCAGAGGGGATACAGTGTTGATGTCAGATACAGTGTAGCGATTTTTAGTAGAGTGGCACAGAAGTCCGATTGTCCGGCCGATGTGCCTCCGATATTCCCAGTGTTACTGCTTATGTACGTGAGCAGCGGGTGTGCGACGTCTGCAATAGGAATACCAGTATGAAAACGCACCTCTGAATATACGCTCAAAGTTTAGCAAGAACGATACTTGAATGAAAGGTTTCTCTCTATCATCGTGTGTATTTACGTTCTAGCATCTTTAATCATTACCGGTTATTACTTTACTAGCTGAAGTTGCCCAAAGTTTCATTCTTCAAATGATTGAATTATAAATGAGGTCATGTAATGTGTTCAACTCCCAACTGTCATCTACTCCACCTCCTAACTGTTACGTATTTGAAAAGGGACAGTTGGGAGCTGATTGGCTGTAGCACCATTTATAATATTCAACAAGTTTTCGCATTCACAATGAGTTCTGACACTTGTTGATAAGCTCTTAAAAATAAACGGCTTCTGCAATGTACTTTCACTTTGAGCTGTGACAGTTTTTACTTTCACTTTGAGCTGTGACCGTTTTACTGCAAACAAATTGCTTTCAATTTCTGTTATGACATGACATAACACACAAAGGAGTTATTTTCCCCGTCAAGTGGCCTCTAGTGGTCAGTGGCGGTACTTCACCTCACAGAGGTGAGGCGTAGTTAGCCTTTTATATATGTGTGTTTGTCAATGTTGCTGAGTGGACCAGGGCTAATTTTGGTGAAATAATTCCATTCGAGAGCCACTTAGTACTTTGTGCCTCAGGTGTTTATCAGTGTATTTCAGTGATGTCCTATTGAGAGATGCAGGGCACTTGGATTCCTATAGCGCTACAAATGACTGCTCTGTATGTTATTGATGTGAGTCGGTAGAGAAAGACCATGCTCCGATCTGGTTGTCTTCTGCTTGCCCCCACCACTGTCCCACTTCTTGTCTACACCCTCAGCCATCTTGCGCGGCCGCCTCTACACATGACTCCTTGAGATGTGCAGTTCTCCTAATATGCTCAATATCTGTTTATTCGTTCACTTACAAATCCCTCTCCTGTCCTCCGGATATGTATCTGCTTCTCTCCAGTAGATTTATCTGGCGTCTAAGTGAAATTAGAGGAATAAAGAGTCAACAGTCTTATTTATCCTGTCTTCTATCTGACTTGGGAGATGACCCCACGTCAGGCGTAAACCCTACTGTAATGTTTGGGTTTAAGTAACGGTTGGACAAGATGGCGTTCACCAGGAGCACCTGTTGAGGAGGCAGGGGCCACTGTACACCCGGTGGACCCGCTGCCGCATATCGCCAGGGAAGGTTTTTTGTTGGCCAAAGCTCCTGGCTCTGGTTCCGTCACAAAAGTGTCTATGATGTTGGGTCAAAGGTCTGCAATGGTGGTGTAGCAGAAGCATCCTTCTACCTGTTGTTCATGATATTAAAGTAAGTCTTGTCCATTTCTGTAGTTCTCGGCGGAGTTTGACCAACTGGACCAGCTGCTGCCTACACTGGAGAAAGAGGAACGGATGCCTGGGTTCGGGGCTTCTGACCGGACAGATGCTGGGTTAGCCATCAAGCCGAAAATGTTGCCAACGTCTCTGCAAACAGGCGCCGTGGCCAGGACCCCCACCGGACTGAACAGTAAGTGTTTCCTTTTGATGTAACAGTTCTATTTATATGATTAGATTTGGCTAGCCGAGTACTCGGTCAGATCACATGTCCCCAAGACCAAGCCTACTTGCAGTATGGTATCAAACCCTTATGAAGTTACATTTCACTCAGGGTGAAACGCGGAAGGTTATAACACGCACGATGGCTGGGTACATGTATAGGTTACAAATCTGTACAAGGTTCACACATCTCATACTCAATAGCTTTGGACACATTATTGTTCCTATTTCTGGGGTTTTATATAGTTACTGAGAGACCAGTAAGCACCAGTCTGGGCACAAGGAACCAGTCTTCGGCTATCATTTACATAGTATACTATAAGCAGTAGGGCCAGGTACCTGGATATTACCTATAGGTATAATGCAAAGCTTATGACGTGTGGGTCTAGGTAGGAGATGGCTCCGGCCTTGTCCGGTCTGGGGGGTATGTAGCACTGTCTGTGAGTGATGATCCTGTATATGTGGTGTCCCACGCTGTAATGCAGGGGCTGTGACGTGTGGGTCTGGGTAGGAGATGGCTCCGGCCTTGTCCGGTCTGGGGGGTATGTAGCACTGTCTGTGAGTGATGATCCTGTATATGTGGTGTCCCACGCTGTTATGCAGGGGCTATGACGTGTGGGTCTGGGTAGGAGATGGCCCTGGCCTTGTCTGGTCTGGGGGGTATGTAGCACTGTCTGTGAGTGATGATCCTGTATATGGGGTGTCCCACGCTGTAATGCAGGGGCTATGACGTGTGGGTCTGGGTAGGAGATGGCCCCGGCCTTGTCTGGTCTGGGGGGTATGTAGTACTGTCTGTGAGTGATGATCCTGTATCGGGTGTCCCCCGCTGTAATGCAGGGGCTATGATATGTGGGTCTGGGTAGGAGATAGCTCCGGCCTTGTCTGGTCTGGGGGGTATGTAGCACTGTCTGTGAGTGATGATCCTGTATATGGGGTGTCCCACGCTGTAATGCAGGGGCTGTGACGTGTTGGTCTGGGTAGGAGATGACCCCTGCCTTGTCCGGTCTGGGGGGTATGAAGCACTGTCTGTGAGTGATGATTCTGTATATGGGGTGTCCCACGCTGTAATGCAGGGGCTATGACGTGTGGGTCTGGGTAGGAGATGGCCCCAGCCTTGTCTGGTCTGGGGGGTATGTAGCACTGTCTGTGAGTGATGATCCTGTATATGGGGTGTCCCCCGCTGTAATGCAGGGGCTGTGATGTGTGGGTCTGGGTAGGAGATGGCTCCAGCCTTGTCTGGTCTCGGGGGTATGTAGCACTGTCTGTTAGTGATGATCCTGTATATGGGGTGTCCCCTGCTGTAATGCAGGGGCTATGATGTGTGGGTCTGGGTAGGAGATGGCTCCAGCCTTGTCTGGTCTGGGGGGTATGTAGCACTGTCTGTTAGTGATGATCCTGTATATGGGGTGTCCCACGCTGTAATGCAGGGTCTGTGACGTGTGGGTCTGGGTAGGAGATGGCTCCGGCCTGGTCTGGGGGGGTATGTAGTACTGTCTGTGAGTGATGATCCTGTATATGGGGCGTCCCACGCTGTAATGCAGGGGCTGTGATGTGTGGGTCTGGGTAGGAGATGGCCCCGGCCCTGTCCGGTCTAGGGGTATGTAGCACTGTCTGTGAGTGATGATCCTGTATATGGGGTGTCCCACGCTGTAATGCAGGGGCTATGACGTGTGGGTCTGGGTAGGAGATGGCCCCGGCCCTGTCCGGTCTAGGGGTATGTAGCACTGTCTGTGAGTGATGATCCTGTATATGGGGTGTCCCACGCTGTAATGCAGGGGCTATGATATGTGGGTCTGGGTAGGAGATGGCTCCGGCCTTGTCTGGTCTGGGGGGGTATGTAGTACTGTCTGTGAGTGATGATCCTGTATATGTGGTGTCCCACGCTGTAATGCAGGGGCTATGACGTGTGGGTCTGGGTAGGAGATGGCTCCGGCCTTGTCTGGTCTGGGGGGGTATGTAGCACTGTCTGTAAATGATGATCCTGTATATGTGGTGTCCCACGCTGTAATGCAGGGGCTATGACGTGTGGGTCTGGGTAGGAGATGGCTCCGGCCTTGTCTGGTCTGGGGGGTATGTAGCACTGTCTGTGAGTGATGATCCTGTATATGGGGTGTCCCACGCTGTAATGCAGGGGCTGTGATGTGTGGGTCTGGGTAGGAGATGGCTCCGGCCTTGTCCGGTCTGGGGGATATGTAGCACTGTCTGTGAGTGATGATCCTGTATATGGGGTGTCCCACGCTGTAATGCAGGGGCTGTGATGTGTGGGTCTGGGTAGGAGATGGCTCCGGCCTTGTCCGGTCTGGGGGGTATGTAGCACTGTCTGTGAGTGATGATCCTGTATATGGGGTGTCCCACGCTGTAATGCAGGGGCTATGATGTGTGGGTCTGGGTAGGAGATGGCTCCGGCCTTGTCTGGTATGGGGGGTATGTAGCACTGTCTGTGAGTGATGATCCTGTATATGGGGTGTCCCACGCTGTAATGCAGGGGCTGTGATGTGTGGGTCTGGGTAGGAGATGGCTCCGGCCTTGTCCGGTCTGGGGGGTATGTAGCACTGTCTGTGAGTGATGATCCTGTATATGGGGTGTCCCACGCTGTAATGCAGGGGCTATGACGTGTGGGTCTGGGTAGGAGATGGCCCCGGCCTTGTCTGGTCTGGGGGGTATGTAGCACTGTCTGTGAGTGATGATCCTGTATATGGGGTGTCCCCCGCTGTAATGCAGGGGCTATGACGTGTGGGTCTGGGTAGGAGATGGCCCCGGCCTTGTCTGGTCTGGGAGTATGTAGCACTGTCTGTGAGTGATGATCATGTATCGGGTGTCCCACGCTGTAATGCAGGGGCTATGACGTGTGGGTCTGGGTAGGAGATGGCTCCGGCCTTGTCTGGTCTGGGGGGTATGTAGCACTGTCTGCGAGTGATGATTCTGTATATGGGTTGTCCCACGCTGTAATGCAGGGGCTATGATGTGTGGGTCTGGGTAGGAGATGGCTCCGGCCTTGTCTGGTCTCGGGGATATGTAGCACTGTCTGTGAGTGATGATCCTGTATATGGGGTGTCCCACGCTGTAATGCAGGGGCTATGATATGTGGGTCTGGGTAGGAGATGGCTCCAGCCTTGTCTGGTCTGGGGGGGTATGTAGCACTGTCTGTGAGTGATGATCCTGTATATGGGGTGTCCCACGCTGTATTGCAGGGGCTATGATGTGTGGGTCTGGGTAGGAGATGGCTCCGGCCTTGTCTGGTCTGGGGGGTATGTAGCACTGTCTGTGAGTGATGATCCTGTATATGGGGTGTCCCACGCTGTAATGCAGGGGCTATGATGTGTGGGCTTGGGTAGGAGATGGCTCCGGCCTTGTCTGGTCTGGGGGGTATGTAGCACTGTCTGTGAGTGATGATCCTGTATATGGGGTGTCCCACGCTGTAATGCAGGGGCTGTGACGTGTGGGTCTGGGTAGGAGATGGCTCCGGCCTTGTCTGGTCTGGGGGTATGTAGCACTGTCTGTGAGTGATGATCCTGTATATGGGGTGTCCCACGCTGTAATGCAGGGGCTGTGACGTGTGGGTCTGGGTAGGAGATGGCTCCGGCCTTGTCTGGTCTGGGGGGTATGTAGCACTGTCTGTGAGTGATGATCCTGTATATGGGGTGTCCCACGCTGTAATGCAGGGGCTGTGACGTGTGGGTCTGGGTAGGAGATGGCTCCGGCCTTGTCTGGCCTGGGGGTATGTAGCACTGTCTGTGAGTGATGATCATGTATCGGGTGTCCCACGCTGTAATGCAGGGGCTGTGGGATGCTTTATATCACACAGTGACTTCTATGAGTGACCTGGGCAGAGGAATGAGCATTAATACTGCTTTTGGCCGATGTTGGAGGACATGCTGATGAATGGCTGAGCAGGGAGGGAGACAGGAGTGATATATTATATTGACTGAGCTGAAGGCTGAGCCCTTCCTTCACCTTTCCCGTCTCCGCTCTGTCCCCCCAAAGGGTCATAATTTAGCAGCAAGACTGGCAGATGTGCTGCGTATGCTCTGCAGGGTCCTTGTCCTGTTATTACAGATCCCGTGGCGATGCTCTGCAGCTCCGACTTATATGGCCGGGTATATGTAACACCCTCCTCTCCTGTATTTATCATTTGTCTTACCGAATCCACCTTCACATTAACATACATCATGGATCACAGGGGGAGGGTGGTGTCATGGTGACGGTCTACGCCGCGCTAGGAGCAGACAGAGGAGAATTGACTCCCTAACAAGCCACGTTGCAAAGCAAAGAATGATTGCAATCAGCACCTATCCCGCGAAGAGTGAACCAGAATAAGGCCCTGTGTTCCCACGACATTGGGTTTACACCCGGCAGATGTGACTGTCCACGTTTCCATGTTTTCCTGCCTCAGATTGGTCACTGGCCACCAGTGAGTTAATACAGCTGATATAATAATCTTAATTGGCGAGCACAAACAGCGAGGAATGTCAGAAGAATCTCAGGCAGGTTATTTCATGTCCAGGAAGGGGGGATAAGAAATGTTGGGTCACTTCCAAATGCAGCGCAACCTGCAGAGACTCTACACCGTGTCCTGCCTGCTAGTGGGCTCTGCAGAAGCGCAGCTATTGCCAGCAGTCTGTACGGACACTGTGCCGGTCTTCTGGGTCACCAGGACCTCTTAGTGAGTGGTGGAGAACCGTCACTCGTCTATGAGACCGCCAATGGGGGAGTGAAAGGTGGCTGTAATGGAGTGACACTTCCTATGTAGTGAGTGAGTGACAGCCCTGATGCTTCACTGGACATCTGTCAGCCACGGAAAGTGGTGTCTAATGGGGCTGGCAGCTGGTCCAGCCTGTGCCGCATTCTAAAGGTCACTTATGTAAGGACAGAACGTAAGAGGGGGGGACAGGGCCTTGAGTTTAGCTCCTCATACATACATACACACATACATACATACATACATACATACATACATACATACATATATACATACACACACACATACATACATACATACATACATACATATATACATACACACATACATATATACATACACACACACACACTTACTGTACATAGGTGTGGGAAACTGTCACTGCTGGCGTGCAGGATTGCTGAGCAGAGTGCGGGTGACAGAAATGCGGCTGGTGCAATTACCTGCGTCACATTTGTGGGCCTGTTCCATCCATTTCTCATTGGAAAACGTTCCTTATCCGTTCTCTGGGGACAAGCTCCCCAATTGTGGGTGCTCCGTCCATTGAAAATGAATCTCGAAATGCTAAATGAAATATATCCACGTGTATGGCGGCATAAACCAGTGCGCGGTCACACTTGGCTGGGAACGTGCAGATTCTGACAGCTACTCCGCAGATAGATGCCTTTCCGGCCTTGATCATAGCGTTCACAGTAATTAAGTTGGCATGCACAAAATCAACATGGAAAAATGTTCACATTTTTTTGGGGGTGTTGGTGAACACGACCCCCCCCCTCCCCACTCAGTTAGTGTGGCACACCCCCTTGCATACCTCTCCTCACTCATCATGCTTAAAGACAGGTGTCTCGCACCGCACTTAACTGTTCTTAATCATAGTCACCAATGTTCAATTATGAAAAATAAAAAAAAACATTGTGAAAAACTTGTGTGTGCTGCAATCCATAGAGATATGGTGGGTAACTGATAACCGGTAGGTGACGGGACCGGTGCCTACAACACTGAGATATGGGGGGTTACTGATAACCGGTACGTGACGGGACCGGTGCCTACAACACAGAGATATGGTGGGTTACTGATAACCGGTAGGTGAAGGGACCGGTACCTACAACACAGAGATATGGTGGGTAACTGATAACCGGTAGGTGACGGGACCGGTGCCTACAACACTGAGATATGGTGGGTTACTGATAACCGGTACATGACGGGACCGGTGCCTACAACACTGAGATATGGTGGGTTACTGATAACCGGTACGTGACGGGACCGGTGCCTACAACACAGAGATATGGTGGGTAACTGATAACCGGTAGGTGACGGGACCGGTGCCTATAACACTGAGATATGGGGGGGTTACTGATAACCGGTACATGACGGGACTGGTGCCTACAACACTGAGATATGGTGGGTAACTGATAACCGGTAGGTGAAGGGACCGGTGCCTACAACACAGAGATATGGTGGGTAACTGATAACCGGTAGGTGAAGGGACCGGTGCCTACAACACAGAGATATGGTGGGTTACTGATAACCGGTAGGTGAAGGGACCGGTGCCTACAACACAGAGATATGGTGGGTTACTGATAACCGGTAGGTGAAGGGACCGGTACCTACAACACAGAGATATGGTGGGTTACTAATAACAGGTACATGACGGGACCGGTGCCTACAACACTGAGATATGGGGGGTTACTGATAACCGGTACGTGAAGGGACCGGTGCCTACAACAAAGAGATATGGTGGGTTACTGATAACCGGTAGGTGAAGGGACCGGTGCCTACAACACAGAGATATGGTAGGATACTGATAACCGGTAGGTGACGGGACCGGTGCCTACAACACTGAGATATGGTGGGTTACTGATAACCGGTACGTGAAGGGACTGGTGCCTACAACACAGAGATATGGTGGGTAACTGATAACCGGTAGGTGAAGGGAGTGGTACCTACAACACAGAGATATGGTGGGTTACTGATAAC